>NC_089993.1:14122389-14427774 GCF_036417845.1 Apteryx mantelli
GCTGCTGTAGTGCAATTTGTTATATAAAGCTAAACTTCCTGGGTCCTACATACAGTTCTCTATTCGAAGCTCCCTAACGTGGTATTTATTGGCAGTAACTGTCCTCACACCAGACAGCTTTCTCCAAGCCTGCGTTGTTTGTCCTCATGCCTACCGGTTCTCCTTCGGTAAAGATCTGCTGCAGGGAAAATAAAGCAAAACAAAACCACAATGGAAGAGCTTATTTTGCTTTGAAAGAATTTAAAAGTACGGGCACGGTCAATTAAAAGAATTCAGTACATATGAAGGCTCCTGAAATCTCTAAGTGACTCGCCAAGCTAGGGGATGTTACTCCAATTTTATATATTTCTTAATCCCACCTAAAGATATTTCACAAGCAACTAACTTGCACTGTGTAGCTTGGCAGTTTTGTTCCTGTAAATACTGTGATGGAATCTATCTATATAGATATGAATTAACTACACTTTGCAAACTTTTCTGGACTTCTGGAGGTATAAATGAATATATTCCAAGTGTGCAGTTAGCAGGTTTAGATGTAGGCAAAGCAGCTAAAAAGCCATCGTGGTCTTCCACACACTTCTTTGACACACTCCCATGCGAGAGGCCTGCCCTCGGGGCAGGGGCAAAACTGTAACACAGCTGCCTTCTGTGTCGGATCGCTGTCGTTCAAGCTATGAGATGGTTCTCCGTTACCAAAAAAGAGGATTGCGATGTGCACAAGTCAGCAAAACAGTCTGATGCGATGCTGGACAGGCAGCAAGCCTTCATACACTGCCCCTTGGATCAAAAAGCTAATCATAGCAACAGTACTATAATACTGTTCTAATATAACAATATTAGAACAAAATGATCCTATTATAATCTGGTATTTTTCAGGAAGAGGATAAAGGGAGATGTTTTTGTCAAGTCATAGAATTAGAAAAAGTCAGGCATGATCCTGAAATGAACTAGTACAGGAAGCCTTTCAAAATGTGGAATTTCTGGCCCTTCTCTATACATTGTTTTGAAAAGGGATCTTTGGGGAAAATCCATGTGTGTGGGAGTATGAAGAAAACACGAAAAACTTCTACCTACATCAGGGAACATACTAGCAAATAAGGTTTGAGCAGTATTAAGCTGATGTCTGCTGTGTGACACTGCATCCCTGGACTGTTTGCTTCAAGAAGCTTTAAGTGTATACAGTTTCTAGAGTAATTATGATGAGGCATGTTTTTAAAATGATGGGGCAGGTCTTGAAATTCTTCATCCTTTCTGCAGATGGGCTGAAGGTGGATCTTATTACCATATTTAGACAGCTGAATTTGGTCTGGAACAGTAGTGAGAGATTCAGGTGCCTAAATTCCTAGAATTTTGTTTCTAAGTAAAAATCCAATATAGAGTCTGTGTTTAGAAACTACATCTGCAAAGACAAAGGCCTGGTCTGAGTCGCCTTGAAGACTTATCCCAGCACATGATAATATATATGAGCACATAGTTGCACTATGGATTTTAAATCTTTTCCTTAAAAATTGGGGACAGATTCTGTGTGTTTTAAATGATGGTTGTCAAGTCAGTGTGATGAAAACTGCATGAGTCTTTTGCTGGGTTAGCAAGACTCTCCTGTAGCTAAAGGCAGAATAAAAGTGGTGGCAATGGTGCTGTTTTTAGTGAGATCATAACTGTATGCAGTAATGTCAATTGGGGAATTACTATATATCAGCCTCAGGTGAACTGGCCATAGGATTTCCAAAACATTTTCTTTTAACATATTGTTCCTGAATGTTACTCAGGTTCCTGCTGATGTGGAAGTTGCCATGTGTACCTAAAGGCTGGGCCCATCACTTACCTCTTTTCTCAAAAGCATTTGCCTATCACTACTTTATGAACCTCATCAAGGAGCACTTTGCTGTTTAAAACCTCTCTTGACTGTAGAGTGATTTTAATTACATTCAATTAAATGTCTCTTGCTTAAAAAGGAAGAAAAAAAAACCCCACAAGATTTATTCCATTGATGAAAAGAACTGCAAATGCCATCTAAAAATGATGCTGAATCGGATTCCTCAGGGACACTCGCCTCATTCAGAGGAACTCTCTCGGTTACAGGTGTATTGTTTATTAGACAATAATAGCTCTGTTATTTCTTCCTCAAGCAGGTAAAAGCCTTTTGGCAATTTTACACTGCTGAAATGCCTGTCACGTCAGAACCTCTTACAGGAAGCTAAAATGGTGGTACGAGATTAGCATTAAAATTTTAAAGCTTTTGGGTTTCGCGAGATACTGAAAATCGTGATTTTTGTAAAAACATACATAAAAAGATTAAAAAAACCCCCACAAGGTCAGAGGTGAGCTCGTTCTGGGTGTGGGTTTTTGATTTGGTATGCTCAAGTTTCTAAACCTATCCGAACTGCCTAATTACCGTGAAACTTTTATTTATTTTTTTTTACAAAAAGAATTGCTGGAGACTTATCAGTAAGAATATGAAGCAGCACAAGTTACCTTCAGACTCCCTTAAGCCTTTGATGTGGCGTGTGTTTGGAGCGTCCGCTCGCTGAAGGGACGCGGTGCCGCGGCTGTGGCGGCGATGGATTCCCTGCTGCGCGGGGGCTCCCGGCTGCTCCTCTTGCCGCTCTGAACCGCAGTGATTCACTGTCGAGCCGACCAAAGCCCTCAATACGCTCATTACCCAACCCGGGAGCGAAGCGGTGTGGAGAGGATGGGACTTGTGGCTATGCTAAGCATCTAGGAGAATTTTCAGCCAAAAAGAGAAAGAGGAGCCTGAACGAGTCTCTTTGCCTTAGAATTCAAAGGAGGTTTTATGTTTGTAATGGCTTTAATTAAAATGACACCTCCCCGGGGTGTTTCACAGGTGCTATCAATCTCCCGTCCGATCTTTAGCTGTCTGCTGTGCCTCAGACGGGCCCCACTGCCTTCTCTTGCCGGTCACGCATTTTCAGTGGTGCGAAGCGATTGAAACCACGCGGGCTCCTCCACGCCGGGGGCGGCTCCGGCTCGACCCCGCGGGGCTCCCCCCGGGCTGTCGCCTGCCGCCGGCAGCAGCGCCCGCCGCCGCTGGGCGTTGGGGCTGGCGTGGTGGGGGCGAGCGTGGCGTGCTTTCTCCTGGGTAAAAAGTTAATTTGGGCATCTGCCCTGATCCTGCTGGGAGTGTAGAAGGTTTTCATGGTCAGAAAAAAGGGCTGGTTAGCAAGCTGTTTATGAAAATCAATAGTAGACATGATGGATGAATCTTTGAAAATGATTTTTTTTTTGTTCTTTTATTTCTCATTTCTCCTTTTTTCTTCTGTCCTTTAAATTATATTTGGAAGAAGCTTTTCTATTTTCTGGTAGACTTCTTTCTTTGAATCAAAGAAACCTTGAAAAGCATCAGTCCATTGGCCTGGTTATATTTCTTTCAACTAACAAACCAAATCTGTGGGGTGGTGGTGTTGTGTGTGTGGTGTGTTTTTTTTTTTTTTTTTTTTTTTTTTTTTTAAGAGGAATATTTCACATAACGACACTGTACCTGCTCATTCTTCTACTAATATTTCAGGCCTCGGTATTCTAAATTTGAAAAAATATGAATCCCACAAATAACCTTCACTGTAATCTTTATCGGTCTGATTTATGTTTAGTGTTTTCTAATAGTAAAGTAATGGCTATAAAGGACTTGGGAATGATAAATATTTAGAAGCATTTAGAAGCATAATGTGCTTAATCTGCAGCCATTTTAGTAGTGCTTCATAATGTTTTGCCTTAGCTTTTTTTGTCTTTTCTCTGTGTTAAGATATGATTTTGTGGCCACCTGTTTGCAATTGCTGGTTTGGCTGCGAAAGAGTTGGTGTCAATGGTTTGTTTTTGTTAATGGTTTGGAGAAAAAATAGCAATCTAGGAGACCTAGCTAGTGGGCTGAGAGAAGTCCTAGAAACTGCCCTATCCAGAGAGGTTAGCTCAACATGATTCTATTATTTTAATTTTTTTTTTATGATTTTAGTATTTCCCTTGGTAGTAATGCCAATTCTTTGGAAGGGGTGAATTTTGATTACATGTAATGTGTGGATCTTGACAGCTGAAGAGGTCTCGGAAGCCTTCTGCTAGAAGCGTGAGGGCTTCTGCCTCCTTCAAGTATTCCATTATCTGAGACCTGATACCCGATGAATTTGTGAAACAGCTCCCTGGTGTTTAATGACAAATGCTTTCAGTTACACTGCTCACAGCTCAATTAACAGAAAAGTTCTGGAGAAGGAAGGTTTAATTAATTTTAATACGATACAGGACTTTGTGAAAAATTTTCTTTTACAAAGATTATGTGCTGAACTGGCTTTCTTGGCTATAAGATATTTTCAAAACATACAATTACAAATTAGCACAAGTTACCTTTGTTTTGTCTGCAAGTACAAAAAATAGGTACTACCCTGGGAAAAAATCCCAAGTTTTCATCTGTTTTGAGGAGATGTATCCCTGGTTTGTAAAGCCAGCTGGAGAATAGCAGACCCTTCAGTTCTGCACTGAGCCTTGGGGCTGTCGTTTTTGATAAAACAACAGGATGATAATATTTGTTTTACATGTTTTCGAGCCCTAGCTAAAACAACTACAGTTGTTGCAACAAAATGTTTCCAAAGTTGTGTTTTCTACTGAATTCCTTTTGGAAGGAATCGCTGTCTTATGTAGTGTATCATTTAAAATGGGGGTGTATTTATTTTCAGTGGAGATGGAGCTATTTTCAGTGGAATAAAATCAGTTCTTTGGGGGGCGTGGAGGAGAAGAGAAGCAAAAGAATGTGTAAACTTTAACCCTTAGAAGAAAAATGCGTATGTGACAGGCGTGTGTGTGTGTATCTATATCCTTATTTATAAGTGCAATATATGAGGTCAATATATGATTTTCACAACTCTGTGTAAAGCCTCTGAACAAGCCCTGCTGCCTTCTGGGCTGGGCGCAGCACAGTGCCGATGCCTGGCCTTGTTTAAGGCTGATCTAGGCTGTTAAAGTTGGTAGAGGGAGAAGGGCGCTTCCCGGGGTCGATCCTGCCTCCTCTCGAGGCCCTGGAGGCAATCCACGCTGCAAGGCTCGGGCACTGGGCTTCTAAGCAGCTGGGGGAAAGGAAGGCGAACCCCACTGTCCACAAGAGATTGCCGTTGTCCTGAAGAGCTCTAGGGTAGTGTTACTTGAATATTAGTTGCTCCTGAGATCTGGCAATGGGAGATTGTGGGAATGACCTGGCTCTCATAAAAAACAGTTTTATTTCTGTTGACTTTAACAGAAGTGTGATCAAGTGCTGAAGAAGGGATTATGAAGACAATCCTTGCTGCCAGTGGGCTAGCTAAGTACGATGCTCATCCTGCTTACGCTTCTCCCTTGCTCTGTGATGGTGCAGAGTTTTAAAAACTGAAATTAGCTTTAAAGGAGTGGAAAACAAGCTTCCACTACATTATGAAAGTCAAGAAAGCTGTGAGATTTTTGTCTGATTATTTCTTTTGGAAAAGTCCTAGAGATTAAATTCTTCTAGAGGGTATCAAGAAAATAATCCACTGGTCGGAGTGATTGACCCAGGTAGAAGTTAAATAATAAACCAGATGTGGTGGCAATTCAGAGGCCTGTGTCTGTATTGGCAGGTGAGGTGTTATAGGAAAGCCTTATAGTCTTTTACATGGAAAAATATTTCAGTGCTCTCTGAATTTCAGTGCTTTGTGGTTCTTGTGATCACTTCAAGAATTCCTGTGTAATTTGGCACAAGTTTTTGTATGACATGTTTTTCTTTTCACGCTGAGCAAGGAGGAGCATCACCAGGGTCAGATTGGGACATAGCAGTAGCGTGTTGCAGTGCCAGGTTGGTACTCACGCAGCACCTACTGGGATGCTCTGAGGCCAAGTCGTCTCCAAGGCGTCCGTTGGGTGAGAGAGGTCCGAGAGTATGTCGAGGTGATGAAAGAGCTAAGTTGGTTGTGTGGGCAAAAGAAATACATTTCTAGAAAAGCCAGCACCTTGGCTTTCCAAACAGAGAGTATGTTTGTTGCCTTAAGGAATTTCCAGGCCAGAGACACAAAACCAGAGAGGGAAGGGGAAAAAAGGAACAATAAGTAAAATGCTGCAGGTGACAACTGGTTATTCCCTGCTAACACAGGTTTATGTTAAGATATTTTAGTATAATATGGTTTTTAAATGTCAACCAATCGCTTCTAGGTGGTGTTAGTGTTCTAGCACTCCTAGCGTAAATTACGATATTTTTAAAATTTGAAGTTATCGAAGGGCTGCACAGGTTATTTGTTCAGGGTTTCAAGAGCATAAATTTGGAGCACGCGTCTAATTATAACAGTCATAAGCAAGAGTGTGTGGAATGTTCCAGCACATGAATCTCTAATGTTGAGTAATTCCTTATAAAAATGAGGCAGCCCATATGGGTGAACAGATGAAACGCTGATAAACACTGTGAAATAGAGCAGATGTATGAGTCATGCCAAAGGTTCTTCATTCCTGATATTTACTGCCCATGAGGAGACAGCATTAATTTGAATTAGGCATCTCTGAAATTCTAGGTACTGAATACTATGATGCTGTTATAAACCTGAATCACCAGGGGTATTGCTATGAAAGGAGACTGATACTGTTTTAAGGCTGTATTTGTGGATGATGGTGTAATATCAGTTAGAGTTATCATGAAGGGAGTGTTGGATTGCCATCCTGGCTAATGTCATCTAAATAATGGAGTCGAATGTTACTTTGACGGTGTTCTCTGTAATGACTTTATTTCTATTGTTCAAAATAATTGGTGCATATTGGATAATTTAATCTAATGCGTATTGCAGCTGAAGAAAGACAGTTGCTTGTTACAGCCTGATTGACTTGAAGTATTCGGACTAGATAGGATATATCATAGCTGAGCAATAAGAAAGCATAGGTATTTAAGTGTTCTGTTTTTATGAATGGTCTTACACATTCATGATGAGTTATTGAGGGCAAATACAGCAGACGTGCATGTAGGTCCTTTGCTTGTATGCGAGTGATTAGAGATTCATGTGATTCAAGTACTTGCAAAACTCCAGAAATGATTAGTTGTTGTAATCAGATCCACTACCTTATGAGTTAATAAGTAATTTTAAGAGATTTTGGTGGTAGAAGTGTCACGATATACAGGCAGGTGTTTTGTTTGTTTGTTTTTCCCCTCCATTGACTTTTCACTGGGCTTCAGATTGAGCTGTGCTAAGGAAATATTTGTCTGTTCACTTACAGCTACCTGTACAGCCACAGCAGACACACACTCCTGAGCAAAGCCAAAATGAATCTCTTGCTCTTTGCTACAGTGAGGAAGGGTTTATCCAGTACAGCTCAATCCTTTGCTTGGGCCTCTTACAGTCTCTTAGGACTGTAGAGATATGAATACTGGGTTAGACTTCATTAAATTTGCTATGTTTTTCTTTGTAACAAAGCTATAAGACCTTGCAGTTTGACAGATACGTAGGTGTTGGAGCACAGGTAATGGGGTTGGAGTCTGTGGCTGATTCTGCTGTTGCAGAATCGGAGGAAACGCAAGCTACCTTATTGCATTGAGGAATGCATATCAAGCTGTAGTAATCTGATTGATTATATTCAATATTGATGCAGGCTTTTTTGCTACAAGACTGGAAAGGGTCTTTTGGCATGTAGATGATAGAAGTGTCTAATAGCTTACGCAGCTAGTGTTTCTGTAAGCATTAAAATAGGCAAGATTTATTTTGAAGATATAATTCATATCGGAGAAGCCCAACCCATTAACTGCCTGTTAGCCGTGATGGCATTCTGCAGAGTCTCCTGGTTGTGTTCAATAAAGAAATAAAACCTGGACTGTTATACACATGCTAAGATAGGCACTGATTTCTTAGCATAAAAACTGCGTGTTTACTCAGGATTTGTGACCGATTAGTTAAAATATATTGAATAACAAAGTTGATCTGTCCAAAGGATTTGCAAGTGGAATAGATAAAAATGTGTGTTTTACGAAGACTAACAAAAAACAATGGGGAAATAATTTGTAGTGAATAATTTATTCATGAAACTTCCTTTTTGTTCCCAAATTTGTTGCAAACAGATGGCAATAGTCTGGAATGTATTCGAAGTTGTTCCTGTAACTTTTCTGAATAACTCTTCATCAGGGCTCACTGGTAAGCTGAACGTCTTTTGTATAATTTGAGCAATTTTGATTGGATCAGCGATGTCACCAGAGATCCTGCTCCCTGATTAGAGACATGAAACTCTTGGTACAGTGCTCTTCACTTGAACCCAGGCTAATTCCCTGTGGTATTTTGCCAAATTCCTGTATATAGATGATACTTTATCTGGGGGCCAGGCAGGGATCAGCAGAGCAAAAGTAATTAAACTTGATGTGCAGAAGGGGAAACTTTTTTATTTTCATTCTTTGCAGATTTCTGCCAGGGTGGAAGCAGGCTGAGCAGCCCCAGTGTGACGGCTGAGCCTGCCTGTCCCTTGCCCTGCAGACGTGCAGGAGCACCGAGGAGCAAGTTCTCGGCACGTGTGAGAAGGGGAGGGCTGCCAGAAGATCCATACTCAAATAATTTCTCAAGTAGCAGCACCTTCTACTGTTTTGTAAACCACGATCCGCAAAATGCGGCTCATAGTGTATACACGTGGGCTTCTCATGGTGTTAAATTGGGGTCAGCGTGCTGCAGCATGGTCGCGGAGGTGGCGTGCAGGCAGGATCTGCGTGGCACTGGGACCCGCAGTGCTTTGTGAAAGCTCTCCCGGGAGTGCCGGCTCTCAACTTCTGAAACCAGCAGGATCTTGAAAGCGTGGCCTCATGCAGAATAAAACGCTGCTGACGAAGCAGCTGGCAACAGTTGGCCTTTTCTGAGGATGAGCACTTCCTGACTCCTGCTGGGTTTCTGCTTAACCTATACTTTGCAAAATAAAAGTGTAGTCTGGCATATCTGCTGGGAGCATTGCCACTCTTAGGGCCCATCGGTGTAGGGGGGAAAGAGATAAAGTGCTTTTTAATCTCCGTAGGTCTTACAGCACTCTGCTCCATTACTACACATCTGATGGCCAGTGAATCCTAGAAGCATGCTAAGCCATTGACTTAAGTGTATACTTAAGTGGTTTGCAAGATCAATATCCCCTTAAATGTAGATCAATGCAAGATCAATGGCTTAGAGGCCAAAGTTTTCATAAATGATAGGAGCAGAGAATGGTAAAACACTCCTTCAATTGGCTGCTCTGTTTTCTTTCCTGTAATAATGTTGCACCATCTTTTATATAAGGGACACTGTGTCATATTAGATTGCTTACAGCTCCCTCCATATAATAGTTAATAATAACTCTGTCAGTATTGTGGAGAGACATGTTTTGTTTTCCTGGAGACGTTTAGGGAGTATGCAGCAGTAAGTAATACTTATGTAATCTAAATTCGTGCCCTATCCAATAGGGCTGTGTCTAAGGTACATAAAATAATGCTTCACAAAATGCATTTATTGCTATAACTGTCTTTTTTTTTCTAGTTCATTTGTTAAGCTAAGTAATGATGTGTAGCTGCTTACACTGAGGTAATAACAATTCTTTTGCATTCTTCATTCTTATGATCTTTTCTTCTCCGCCTTAAATATCAATATTCTTTGAGGGCTTTGTTAAAAGAAGTCTCTGACATTGGTAACATAGTTTCTTTTTCAAAAAAAAAAAAAAAAAGTCTCTAGCTGTTGCAGCTATTACCTGAGGAGATGAGACAGCATAAAACAAGAGCCTGCTCTGAAAGACTGTTGGGTTTATTCTTTTTCCTTTGAAATTCAGACATTAGAAACATTAGAACATTTAGAAAACGTTAATGCCATAGAAAACTCATCTATAGTCCAAAATAAAAAAAATAATTTCTAAGAGGAATGTCACCTTCTGAACAGGACTATAATAAAAATTGCTCAGTAATATATGATTTGACTTTTATTGACAAATCTAAAATCTAGACTCTAGATTCTCTGCTAATATGAAGGAAAACAGTGAATATTTGCCTTAAATGTGGATAGCGCTTCTAGACCATCCTGAATGAAACAAGTCATCAACTTCAGAAGTTGCATCTTGAGAATTTTTCCCCTGTAATCAAGAACTGAGGTGTAAAATGGATAGCAAAAAAATTTGTAGAAAGCTTGTCTGATGGCAATTAGTATCGTGCCCATCAGTGGAGCTAAAGCAAGTTTTTGCCATTGTCTAAATCTGTAGACATGGCACCTACCAAACAGCCTTAAGTTACTTGGTTGCAGCACGCTAAGAGGTAATGTTTGATGCATTTGGGAGCTTGTGAGGTGCTGTAGCTCTGCCTGTGCGTCTGACTGATTGGCGTTTGCCTGGTTGGGGAGAGCCAAAGTTGTGCGCACGTTTCTTCTTGAGGTGCCATTTCTCATTGAAAATCTCTGCAACACAAATATTAGCCTAAACATAAACTAATACAATTTGAGTCCTTTGACTTTCAGACCTGTTACAGAGAAGGCAAGGTTATATGGCTATGTGTCTGTGTGGTGGAGAGGCAAGTCGGTGTTGTTGCATGGTACCATAGGCATCTCAAAAGGGTAGTTCATGTTCCTCCAGGCTCTTCCAACAGAAGAGTTGGAGCTGGCTTTTAAGATGTGCTTGTGCTGCTGCCTGCCATGGAGCTCTGTGCACTGTAGCAAAACCCAGGCTGCAGCAAGCCGTCCCGCTCAGCCATAGCTGCAGTGCAGCGGCTGAAGTCTTTAGTGTTTTTTGAAGGATGCAAAATTGCTCAGATTGACTCCTGCGTGACCCCTTCTTGGCTCAGATCTTTTCTAAAAGCAGTGTAAAAAAAGGAAAGAAATCCTTATAAGAGAATATCTCTATTTGGGTGTTTTCCTTTTCCAGTTTCAGTATTTGTTGCACCTTTGGTTGCTGTTGTGATGGATTACCCCATGGTCCTTCATATATCCTAGGCAAAGTTGCAGGGAGGAGACAAGTTCTCAGCTTTTGATACTTTCAGAATAGAGTATATGACAACCGCAATAAATATGTGGTTGCTTCTGAGGCAGCTCATGGAAACAGAAGTACTTTAACTGACAGTGTTTTCAGCAGCGCAGGCCCCAGGGAGTGTCAGACAAAGGAAGGATTCCACAAGAATATAGGAAACAGAGTTCTTTTCAATTGTTCATATTTTCATTGTTTCCATTTTTGAGAATGGCATAAATTGCTTGACATAGACTTGGTTTAGTTTTGAGGATTTTTGTATGATCACTTTTGTTTAAAGAATATTAGAAACACCATTTGAAATGGTAACTAGGCTGCGAATTTCAAAGGGCTAGGAACTGACTGGAAGTAAAATGGAGTTGGGAACTTGAACCCTCCGGCAAAATCTTAGTTCTCATGTCCATCATTAAAATTGACCTGTAAATAGCTTAAGGGCAAACAGAAGGCAAATTAATTTTTTCCCCTGTGTACTAGAATAAAAACACATATTTCAGGAAAGCTGTACCTCGGCTTAAAGGAGAACTCGGATTTAATAGGATACCAAAGTTTGGGGGGAGAAAGATAGATGAGGATGATGCCTTGATGAGACCACAATGTTGTGATGTAGTTGCAAAGCACCCATCATATTGCGTCACCATCCATTTGTTTTGTGGCTTCCGTGGTGGTTTGGACAAGGCCAGCAGTTGGTACAAAGTTTTATTCTATTTAAATGACCAATACTTTTTCTTGGCTTTGCTGTGCTTGCTGTCATTATTTAAAATATATGATCTGAAACATACACCTGTCATGCTTTTTCTGTTCTGTAACCTCATTTTACAGCAAAGTTTAGGGGTTGCCCCTCTTCCATGTAGGCGTAAAGAATGGCAGACTCGTTCTGTGATAATTGTGGCCCTACTAGGTAACAGGATATGAATATTGCATGTTGACCTCAGTGATGGGGGCTTACTGTATGAGTTTGCGTAACAGTGGGTTCTTAGGAGGCAGGATGGCTTGAGAGGACCATGACTTGCGGAGCAAAGGGTGGCCTTGGGTTTCTAGATTGACCTCCTGTTGAGTTTATCCCACTTTTATGGTGTAGAAGGAGAAAAACCTGGGAAGCGATGGCTGTGAAAGGAGTCTGTCTCTCTTGAGGGAGGTGGTTAAGAGGACTCTCTTGCCAAACAGGAGGTAGTTCCTGTGGGAGATCTTCTAGACGTGCAGACGCTTTCTTGGGTCTCTCACAAAATTAAGCCTGCCTTGATTATCCCCAGGAGATGGTAATCTCTGGATAAGAGACATATGTGAAAACTGTTCGTTTTAATATGCTCTTTCTGTTATGTCTTATTCCTGCTGGGAGAATAAACTATTTTGAGCATAAGCGGATTCTTTGGTTACAATGCGCAGTGGGAAAAGCAGCATGTGTCAAACTCTATCAGACCTGGAGTACACAAAGTGCTGAGGAGATGTGGCCCAGGAGTGGAGAAGGGTTGAATTTTGGCACAGCAGAGTAGAGGAGGGATGGGTGTAGAGAGGAGTGCACAACTCTCCCTGGAGACATCAGTTTGCACCCAAACTTGTTTGCAAATTCCAATTCATAGGCCTCACAGAGGACTTAGCAGGTGAAATGTCTTGGTGTTATCCATGGAGGAAAGATGATGGTAGTGGTACCCTCTGATCCCAATACTGATATAACTCTTTGACCTCTTGCTTTTAAAGCTGGGTCTTTGAGAAATACCCTCTTAAACTAGAGGGAACACATCTTCAAAAATAATACACCTGTTTATTTTAATACACCACAGTGATATTCTACTAAAGTATCTCAAAAGAAGTTTAACATAGACCATACTTATTGCTAGGTATTTTCAGAAGATGAACCCAGGATGAAGGGGAAGGAAAGTTTCCTGTGCTAATTTTATTTTATGTTGACATCAATGATACAGATTTTGATCTGTGTTGTTTTTGTTCTATTCAAACTTAAAATATTTTCACTTTCCAGAATATGTTTGAAACCGATTATAATGCAATGGTTTTCTGGCACTTATTTTCAGGGGCAAATATTTATTATGGCCGAATAAACACAAATACCATACCTTAAAATGCTGCTACTTGTTTATAAATTATGATATAATTCTTTAAGAAACTGGGAATCAGTAGTCTTACAGTATGTTGAGGCTTCCTTGTGTAAGCCAGATGCATTTCTGTGAGCCTCCCTTCTCCCCATAAAACAAAATCCCCAAACTCAGTAACCTCTACCCCTGAAGTAATTGGCAAGCTATTAAATACTCCTGGAATTTAACACTTTGCTTTGAGATGGATAGTAGCGCTCTATGAGAATCACAACACACAACTTGCCTAGCCCTTTTGTCTTCCAGTAGATTGGAATCTAGTTATTACATCCATGGATATGACAGAAGATTTTTAGATTACTTTAGAGATATACTTGTGGAAAAACTTTCTTTTATATAAACTGTATATGTTGCACAAAATCATCTTTCTTCCCATCCACTTCAGATAAGAACTGTGTGCAGTGGGTTAGAATTTTAGTTTCTGTGTCCTGACTCAAGTGCAGGATAGCCCAGAAGAAGACAGGCAATGACTCTTGGTAGGAGGTGCAAGGTATGCATCTAGAATTGCACAAATCAAATTTTACTGCACTATTTTAAAATTTTTCATTGTCCATCATAGGAGATGTCTTCCACTAAATACACTCTGTAAAGAGAATGGGAATGCATAGCAATGAAAGAACAGTTCCTGTGAGTCACTGCAAAGGCACTTCAGAAGCAAAACATCTTGAGTTTTGGCTGAAACGTGTATGATTCCTCCCAGTTTTAACGGTATTATTCTTTATATATGACTCAAAACACAGGAGGAAATAAGGATGGGCCAGAAAGACACACTTGTATTCAAATGAGATTTGACTCCTGTGGAAATGAAGGCAAGAGGATCGCTCCCACGCTATGAGACTGTCCTCCTTTGTGGTGTTAGCACCTGAGAGAGACTAGCAAATATAAACGGATGGGAAAGGCACTGTGCAAAGTAAAGCGTAGATCTGTTTTACTTCCAAGCTGAAGCTGGGATGGTCTGAGGATATAAACAAGGGATGAGAATTTGACTTACAGCACCGCAGTGTCCATTTAGGGATGAAATGGCAAGAGTCTACTTTAATGCATAGATTTCTCGTGTCTGGAGTGTTGTCAAATAGTTAGATCAGAGAAAGAGAAAAGGAAGGCAAAGGAGAGCTGCAAAGATGGAAGAGAATGAAAAAACAAAAGAAGCATGGAGAAAAGAGAATCAAAGTTTAG
The DNA here is from genome assembly GCF_036417845.1 of Apteryx mantelli. Taxonomy (NCBI): domain Eukaryota; kingdom Metazoa; phylum Chordata; class Aves; order Apterygiformes; family Apterygidae; genus Apteryx; species Apteryx mantelli. Next base: position 14,136,594 of record NC_089993.1, read on the forward strand.
AAGCAATGTTGAATGCTTCCTCGGTGAATATTTTAAGGTGTTGCTAAACAAGTAGTTAATTATGTATTGTGAAGGCAGTGATCTCCTCTCTAGGAGAATGAGAGCTGAGGGGAGTATGGTGTCCTGAATTAATGGTCCAGCCCACAGGCCATCATTAAATATGGAACCTGGCCCTTATCCAAATGAGTTGGATACCTGTCCCCTAAGCATCAACATCTCTAAAGTCAATCAAATGTGATGCCACTGCCATATTTCTCATGCCAAACAATGCTAGGAAATTGTGTGTTGTTTTTGCTTCAGGTATCCATTACTTGTATGATTGGTACTCACTTTTTACATACAGACAGCATCATAATTAACTTTCATTAAGACTAATGCTGATTGTTGATTTACTACAAAGAGTATTTCGATTAAGTTTACCATTTTGGATAGGACAAATTATCGGGTGTTGACATTCAATTCTGTAGGCCTGAAGTTTACAAACAAACCCTGCATCTTTGTTAGGTGCATTAGCAATTGAAATACCTTCCCTAAATCACTGTCTGTGTAAATGGTATATCTCTGCAATCAATCTTTTTCTTTAAAAATAAATTTAGGAGGAATTTACATAATTGGCCATGCTTGATAAAAGTCTGATGTATAATGTTGTCTTTTAAATGCACTGCTACCTGGAATCATGATGAAGTGTCAACATGCAGGAGGTAAATATAAAACAAGCATTTAGTAAAGGATGCAGCTGATATGAGGTGAGAAATGGCATCTAGTGGTGTTATAATTTGAAGTGGCTTTATAATTTGATGTAGGGCTTTCACTATGAAGGATGTGAGGGGAATGGACAGAACTTAATTGCATCAAAAAGCTTTAATTTGCACTGAACTTTGAAGTGGAATTTACACTGAAATGTGCTTTTTAAAACATGAGGGTGAAGCAAACAATGTTCTGCGCTTCTGTCTGAAAATCTCTGAAGCTCGCTGTGTGGAGTTAGTGTGGGCTAATGCCTGTATAAGGCACTGCTCTCTCGGTAGCTCAGCCGCGTTCCAGCCACTGCTCCGCGCTGCCTTGCAGGCTGCCAGCACCGAATTGGCCACCTGGAGTTTACCTGCGCGTCCTCTTCTAGGTCGTGCTGGTGTGGTGTTGCTTTGCTATTTAAATTCTGGGTGATGCAGCCAGTGTTGTCCCGCTTGTCCTTACGTGCCCCTGAAGCTGTCGTCAGCACTGTGTGCTTGCTAATGCCCCTGCAGTCCGTCCCGCAGTCCTCACCGTGATGTGTGCAAGGCTGCAGGTACGTAACGCGTGTTACATACCACACCGTTGCTCTTCCCATCGCTGGGGTGTTTCGCATCGGGGGAACATCCACTGTGAGGCAAGGTGTCGTGGGATGTTGAAAGGCTGAGCGCTTAATACTGAGATGGTCTGTAGACCTAGAATGACCTAGAACTACAGTGGGAGATGTGAACATGACTGTCACTGGCTATCCAGTATGTAAAACGTGATCCAGTTTGGAGTAAAGTTAAGCTCTCGAAGAAACACTGAAATTTTGTGATGACAAAATTAGCTTAGGAAACTCTGCATTGAAATACGCAGTAGCTGAGTTGATGATGTGCCACATTGCTAGTTCAGATGCAGTAATAGATGGTAGTCTGGCCTTACATTTTGCAGTTGTCTGCAGATTAATGCTCCCTTATCCTTTAAAATTAAGAGGGAAATGTGCAGCCATTCATTTCTCATAAAATAAGCAGGCATTATTTCAATGATATATGTGCTCTCACCCTATTAATGACTCAATTAGGGCATGTTTGCGCAGCTAAATGAGTGTAGTGTGTGTTCCCTACCCTTGTGAGATTGAAATAGCAAAAGCAGTAAAAACATAATAGCTTGGACATAAGCGTATGCTAACAACCAGAGTACGTACCTGGGGTCGGTGGAGAGTTTGCATTCCAGTACGTGTGCCCCTGCACGCTGGTTTCCCTTCCGCTGGGCAGACCAAATGAAGCTGCTGCAGGTATGTGATAGATGCTGTATTGATGTTTCAGTTGCACGGTCCGTATATGTGGAACCGGTCCCACACGTGTCTGCCAGGACAAGCGCTGGCCGCGTGAAGGCCCTGTGAAACCCAGAGGAGAAGTCAGCTGGGGTTCGGAGCAAAGTGCATTGGTGTGGGCTGACTAGGTAGGGCTCATCGGATCAGCAGAGCCAGCTAAGGTGGCAGTTGAACTGAAAGAAGAGAGAGACCCCTATAATAGTGCAGGTCATTGAGCGGGCTTCTCCAGAGAGGCAGTACAGTGTTATTTACATACTTTCTGTGCTTATATGCAAAAACTGCAGCAAGGCTGCAACTGGACTGAAATGCACTGATTGATTAAAGCAACAGATGTTTGATCATCAGTCCAGAATAGACAGAGCCTGCTGGGAATATCTCTCCTTCTCTTGTTTCCTCTTTATTGTTTCCTGGATCCTCTTGCCCAAGATTTTAACAGCTTAAGTCAGAGAGAGCCTGACTTTGCAGAGATGTCATATAGCCTCACCTCCAGGTACTTTTGCCTCTGAAATTCAGATTAATGTGGTCTTTTGTAGACAGCTGGAGTCCAACCAATAAATGCAGCAACTCTTTTAAGAGTAATAAAGAATGCAGTTCTGATTTTAGGCACTGGTATGTGAGACAACAGGGATTTAATATTGAGACAGTGTCTTACCTTAAGTATAATGTGTAAAGAAAAAAAGCTCTGTTGTCCTAGCAATGACATGCTTATTGTAACCTACTTTAAAATCTTTATGCTGTATTTAAATAAGAAAGGATGGTAGAACTTGGTCTCTTTTTAATGTAAGCTTTGAATATTGCTTTTCACTGTATTGAAAAGAGGGCAAGCTCCTCTGTTACCAGCAGAGCTGTGTAGAGTCTTATCTGTAGTAAGCTAAATGAAGAAATAGGTCACTGTTTTGCTTTTCTGCAATGGTACAAACAGCTTAGATTTCATAAGGCTGCTGACAGCTCTGTCATAACGTAAAGCCGTGCACTCCTCTCGCACCCTGGGGCTGTACCGTATACTGCGTGCACATGCAGATTACTGCTGGGGCAGTTGTCAGCTTGTGATCTGGAAATGGTCTGCCCAGACCACTGATGGTGTCTCTAGCAGCTCTCAGACATGCAACTTTTGTGCTTGCCTCTCCCTTCCCTGTGGGTATGGAGAGGTGTAATGAGTAATATGTGCCCTCTAGTGTCTTTTATACTCTTCATGGCGGATGTCTTTTGACTGCATCTTTGCAGGTGCTATGATAAGGTTATTGTAATGTGCCTTGGGCTTTTACGGTAGAAGCACATGTCTGTAGGTTAAGGAATCTGTATTTCCCCTCTCTAAGCAGTGATGATACTTTTGAGTTCCTTTTGAGACGAAAACAAGGGTATCTTCCGGCTCCCTGGCCTTTTTGTAAATCATGACACATGGGCTGGAACTTGACTAACTTAATCCGAGCAATGACAGGAGATATCCTCAGCTGTCAATGATTAAGGAAAGAAGGTTCAAATAAGGCTGCTAGTGTGATGAGAGAGTTCCTGCTTTAAAACTAAACTGTGCGCTGCACGTATTATTGGTGTGATGAAGTTAAATTGCAGAAGAAACATGAAGTACCCAGTTTCCTCTGCATGTATGTTAGGGAATCTTTGACTTTTTAAAATGATATTCACACTAAGGATGGGGAGTTCAATACTAATGAAAAGATTGTCTAGTGGAACCAAGAAATTATCATACAACATTCTGCACAAGGAGACTTTGTTTTTTTTGTTTTTGAACCATGAAGGCACCATTAAAGACAAACTTAATTCATCTTCTTTTTCTAGTTGAAAGAATTAGCTATGCCTATTTTGTATTCTAATTCCAGTTCATTCTTTATTTTTCAGTCTGCTGGTGTTTTGATATGCACAACACAAAGAATCAGGCTGATAGGTTTTGTCACTTTTCTAATATAATACATTGTAAGAAATTACTTAATCTGTTTCTGCATTGCATATAATATGTTGTAAAATGTTATTGTCATCCTGCCATAGTATGTGCTGACACTTACTGCTGTTACAGTGTTGGCCATGAGTATATTAACTGTGCATTACAAGGGGGAAGAGGGGTAGCAGAAAAGGTCATTTAGAATGAGAAGGTGAACAAAGCACCCTGGAATGAGAGCTGCTCTTTTCAGCACGGCTTTCAGGCTTCTGTAGTCTGCTGGTATGCCTTCATGAACCAGGAAGGCTTGCGAGTCTGTGGGGAGTCTTCTTGAGAGCCTTGGCTAAGGGTTTTGTAGCCCCCTTCTCTCTGTTCCTATGGGAATGAGATGATCCCATAAGAAACACTTTTTTCCCCCTTTTTTTCTTTTCAGTTTAACCTAATGGATGCATTTTGGTCTCTGCCGAAACCACAGACAAAACCTCCTTGACTCGGATGCAGGTAAACTTATTTTTCTTCTAAAAGCAAGAGCTGAGTAGACTGACGATGTCAGCAGATTAAATGCCAGAAAAATAGAGGTCAGCAGCAATATTCTGTGTAGTTGTGTGCATTCAGGGTTAATTTTGCAACTCTGTCATTTTACTCTCTGGGTGAGTAGGACCAGAATATAGAAGGGATGGGGGTTGGGTGGGCAGAAGTTGTGCACTCTTATTGATCCGTAACTTCATTGGTTGTATAGAGAGAAACACTGGCTTCACTGAGAATCCATTTCACTTGCTGTGGCTGATAACATAATGGATTTGAGGGAAAGACTTATGGAAATGAAAAGTAATTAGCAGTATTGACAGAGATGCCAGTTTTCACAATTTTTACTTTTTAAAATTCTTCTACTGACTCTGACTTGCTGTCGAGGCTAACCTCCTTATTAGCATTCTGCTTGTTCTGGCCATTTTATTATTTCTTTAGGCAACTGGGAATCTGTCTCCTCTTCTGCTGACTACAGCATATATTAGCAAAGCCACATGAATATCTTGGAGGCACTAACTGCGCTCCCCATGCTTAAAATGGGTGCACTGGGTTACATGATTCCATCCCAGAAGCATATTTTCTGTTGTCCTTGTGGATGAATTTGTGGAGACAAAGCTGCAGAGGGAATCCATATCTGCTCACAAATATTGATGGTGAAAGTCCTGTGTGCTTTTACTTGTCTCCTTTATCCTTTGTTTACATCCTATAAACACAAATTCCATCACTGTTTCCATTTGGGAAGCTTTAAATGCGCACAAGCAAAGACATTTTTTGCAGATGAGAAAGGGATCTTTCCTTTTTGTTTATTTGTAATAGCACAGCTGTTTAATTATAGGTGGTCTGGGGTTGCGCCAAATGCAATCATTAGGACCAAATCCTTCTCTGGTATAAATTGGCATCACTTTGCAATGAATCTGCTCTGTTTTAAATGTTCTGAGAATCTGGTCTTTTCTTTCTCATCAATTTTGCATGTTTTAGGAGATCTAGCTGTAATACCAGTTGCTTTGGTATAAGCAAGTAGCTTCAAGAAATACTTTATTAATCCAGTTCAAGACTTGAAAAGTGGCTTCCTGGACCAAAGCATTGGTTGAAGGCTGAAGCTTCTCTGCCTTGCCTTAGGGCCAACTTAGTTTGTTGAATGATGCGTCTTGAAGCCCGTTTAGGCAACTCCAGCGGCTTTGTTCTGTTTATGCTATTTTCTGATTTAGGCCACAGGTTATTCTGCTTCTCATGGTATCTTGACATATTAAAAATGAAGAGCTTTTTATTTTTTTCCCTCTCTGTGCCCCTAGTGTTCCTCCTTGTAGAAGTTTCACAAGGTAGTTTCCTGCTTGAATTTTCAGATACCAAAATGATGGGTAGAACTGTCATCTCTTTCATGATCCATTTTGGAAGGAGCAAAGGGGAATTTCTCTGGGATGGGGTTGAATGAATTTGTTCTGGTTCATTTATGTACAATAAAGAACTAAACTTAGCCCTGATCCTGCAGTTGGATCAATATGGGCATTGACTGAACCTTTGTTGAAAGCAATGGATGCTTTTCTCTTGATTCTTCTTTTTCTTCTAAGCTGGAAGATCATGAAAGAAATTCATTGTTTAGATGAGGCTCCAGTGTGTGTCAATAGCCTAAGACTCGTAGGTGCCCTCTCTTACGCAGAGACTTCTGTTATAACCTTCAGCGACTCGTTGGAGCTGAGATCTGCAGTGCATGGTGATGCTTGGTGTCATGGCTAGGTGACCATGTAACTTGGAGAAGTCCATGGAGTTTCAGGCAGCCACTCTGTATATGTGGCAGTCAGCACTCTTAAGCATACAAAAATTGTAAGGCAAAAACTTGGGATGCTGAAAGAGTTAGAAAAGTTCCTTGTAGATTATTTAGGAACACAAGAGAGTCCAAATGCTCCTTAAGTACCTTTCTGGATTTTGCTCTTCATTTCCGTTTTGATTTTTCCCTCTGTAAAAGGTGCTTGGAAATGGTACAACCTGTCCTTATTTAACTTCCCGGTGTAATGAGTTATTGATGTAAAGTATTATTGTCCGTAAAATACGGAGGAGTTAAAAACTACAATGCAACATGCTTATTCTGAAAACATGTCTAATTCACCTGTAGTGCCAGGGAAAGTGATTTTATAGATCCTGAGTGGAGAGAGGAATCACTTGTGTGTTGCAATTTGCTGTGTTAGGACACATTCTTCAGATAGTTATTTTTGGGAAGAACAAAATTTTATGTTCTGCAATGATGAATAAAACAAGGAAATACCATTTGTCATGGACTAGGTTCTCAGCCAAAGGTATGCCAGTTCATGCTCACAGAGGTGTTGACGCTGCATCTGATTTCACTATTTATTTTTAGAAAGTGAGTGTCCAGGTGTGTGTTTTGGGTGTATGCTTTTTTTTAAAGAGGGGAAGTAACACTGCAGCAAAAAGACCTGTATACTGCATAAACAGCTGAGGCTGAGAACATAAACCCTGTACCTCTGCTGTGATGTGGCACAGCCAAGAAGTCAAGTCTGATCTTTAGATATATTTGTTTTGGACATCTTTCAGAAATATATAATATGCTCCTAAAATCCCTGGATGTAATCCTTAATTTTGCAAAATAAATTTGTGCTTGAAGTGTAGTGTAAAATTTTTAAGTCATATTCTAAATTCTTGTATCTATTATGAAAAATCACTATTGCAATGATCTGCCAGTTCGTCTTCCAACAGGTAATGAATGCCCTGAACATGTAGCTTTCTAATCAAGACAAAAAGCAAAGGAGATCTTTCAGAGCTTTCTCTGACTAAGTCTAGGCATTAAAAGGTCTAAGAAAGGGACGTATTCCCAATTGCTGTGCTTTGCCCAATGAACCTGAATAGATAATATATAATACACCTTCCTTACTAATTACGGACAAACTGAGATACTTCGACAGGCCTGTAAATAAGAGGCAGATAAGAAGCAACCAGCCTTCTTAATGACCTCTACTCAGTGTAAAACTACTATTGGATCAATGTGTATCTGAGCGTAGTATAAGAATGTAGCTGCATTGATTCTGGATTATAGCTAAACTGTAACAGTCTAATTTGTTCTTTAGTACTGTGAGCAAACAGTTTGTTTTGTTTTTGTTTTTTGTTTTTTTGAGAGAGATTTTTTGAACTGTTGAAGGACCTTCAACATAACGGTACTTTTTGTCTTACTTCACTCATCTTTTGATATTATAGATACATTATATAGAGTTCCTTTACTAATCATCTGCAGTATGCACACACTATAACCATATTTCATTTTTAAAAAGTTTTTTCAATTTCTCTACTTTTTGATGACACTGGGATTGATTTTTATGAAGGTACCTGCATATGTGTGTGCTGAATCCTGTTGACTTCAAGGGAACTTAACCTGAGTGAAGGAAACTTGTGGGCCCATCCCTTGTTAAGCTTAGTGATCCCTGCAGTGGATCAAAACAAGATGAAATGAAGCATGTACTTTTGGAGGAATGACTTGGTATTTTGAGTTTCTTCAGAGCCTATCCTAAAATCTATGACTTTAAGTGGCTAAAACAATGTCTGCCTTTCTTCTCGTTTACTTAAAATATGAAGCAATATGTGCTGGGATTTAAAAATGGGAATGATGACTTAAAGTGGTATTAATTATCGATGCTCTTGGTGAATCACAAAATCCTTGACTTCCTCCCCCTAACAGATTGCTTATACCTCAATCTGTTTCTTGTTTCTCTCCTATGCATGCAAATTTTGTTAGGAAAAAGACATTTCAGATCCTACTCAGGGTACTGTGCCAGGAATTTTCCAAAGAGCCTTTTATCCTAACTGGTGGTTGGGTCCAGAGTAAGGGCTAGGACACATCTCTGGGGTATGGAATAACTACCAAAAAGAAAGTGTGGAAACAGAAGATCATATCCCAGTTGCTGACAGCCAGTGTTCATTCTCTGAAAGTAGTGTGACTAACCTTACCTCTGTGCTTGACCTTGGGCAACAGCAGGATAGAAAACCCTTTGCAGGTGGATGGATGGTTAGAGGGCCAAGCACTTTCCAGTGTGGTCTACTAGTGAGTGAGCTGCAATGGGCAGCCGTTTTGGTGCTAAAAAACCTGCTTAACCTGCATGGATCTCTTTTTACTGTGTGTCCTACCAAACTGCTCTTCAAAAGCATTGTATCAGTGCGGGATGGATGTTTTGAAAATGACCTCTCTCTACCAAATTGCTTGTTGCTTTCCAGAGAAGTCTTACAGACTCTGCAATGTGGCAGCTGTCACCTTGCGGAGGTTATCTTGCTATGCTCTCCTACATATAGCTTATATAGGAGATAGGGGTGCTTTCAGCACCAGACCCCTCCTTCTCCTACTTAAGTCCTTTTGGTCACTTTGACATAATTCAGTTTGACTGGAAAGGGTAAATTTGTCCCTGAATGCCAGCATGTGTCACACTTGGAAAATCAGTAGTTCGGACTCCACCTGCTCCTTGTGCCCATTGACCATAGTGGGAACCATGGGAAATTAGAGTTGTCACTCAGTCACGTGAATCCCCAAAACTACTCATGAAAAGCGATGCAGAGAGCTACCCTTCCTGAAATAGTACTCAGCAGTGACTTGCAGGTGATGCTTCTTCTTAATGTTATTAAAGTCAAACAGATGTCACGATGCTTGGCTTCACCATGTTAAAGGCTTGCCCCAGGCAGAAGAAACAACGCTGCTTTGTTTTGTTACTAATGTGTGGTTTAATAACCTGTAGTCTGTGGTTTCTTTGAATGGCTCCTGTGCTCAGGACTGTGAAGCAGAGAGCAGTCAAGCGTGTGCTGCTGCCATGCTTGCCTAGATTTCATAATTAAGAGCTCCTGAAGTGCTGTAGTGGTACTGGAGCTGGGGTAAGGCAGCATTAGACGGTGAGCTCTAGATGGCTTCCAAGAGGGATGGTTTGGAGGCTTCATGCTCCCATGTGACATACTCAGCAGTAGCGTCAAGCTTTAGCAGTAGCAGAGATAAAAGTAGGAGGTCATTCATTAAACTGATAATACTGATTATCTGACAGAGCTGTAAAAGGGTAATTTTTCATGTGGGTGTAATTTTGGTTAAGTAAGAGGGTCTCTCAAGATTGGGACACTTGCTTCAGATGGAATAATGAGTTCTGTTGCAGTTAAAATGAACTTAACTGCAAGCAGGGACATTTAATGCCAACCAGCTGATCCCCCTTCAAGGGGATTGAGAAGCAGGGAACAAATGTCTCTAAGGATTTTTGCAGGAACAAAGGGCACACCTTCAGTTCTGCTCACAGTGGCCACACCTAGTGATTACCCTGAGGAACCTTGTCTGTCAAAAACATGCCACTCATCACTGATCTCATTTAGGCTTTAATAAAGCATATGACACAGAGTCTTTCAGTTCAGTTATGCAGATGCAGTGCCCTGTGCATTTAATTAGGAAGCTTAAAAGCCACCAGTATTCAATTCTCCAACCTTCTTTGTCCCCCCGCCCCATTTCCCATGCCTGCCTTTTGATGCTGAGACTGTAGTCACATTGTGGGGCAACAGCCAGCCAAGAACATTGAAGGGTGAAGGTGGGTGGTCCTGTGTGTGTGTGTGCATAAATTATATATACATATATATGTGTGTGTGTGTGTATACATAATGCAGGAGTGGAGGCTGAGCTAAAAAGGTTCAGCCTACTCTGTGGGTGAGACATGGCAGCTATTTGACAGTGGCACAGGAGTGTTGCAGAGCACTTGAAGAGTAAAATTATGGAGGAGGATTTTAGATAAAAATTCCCTCTTGGTTTCTTCCCCGGCCCAGAATCCCACCTCCTTCATTGGCTAAGAAAAATTATCTTAAAATAAAGCTCAACTTGTTTAAACTTGAATGTGTCAGACTCTTGGAGAGAAACAGTAACCGTCACATTAGTCAAAGTGATGGAGACAGAAACAATTGTCATGTCATGAGAAATGGAAAATATATAATTCTTTTTTCAGAAGATTATCAGTAGCAACAACTTCAGTGGCCCCTGTCTTGGGATTACTAGTCAGGTAGAGCTTTGAGCTTTATATCCATTTTCCATATCTCTTGGGAGGACAGAATTACAGGCATTAAGACCTCTGTAATTATCCTATACCTTCTTGACCACTGGAAAACTGTTCACTGTAGTCTATTTCTCTAATAGTTTTTTCCAGTCCAGTTTCAAATGACCCAAATGGTAGATTTTTAGGACTGATTAAATGCCCAAACTGTTATTATGCAGGTATTAAATCTTTTCTTGCACCTCTGGCAGAGTAACAGACTTCAATCATGATTCTCATATATTAAAAATTAAAGAGCAGATTTTCTTTTCAACTTGGATCTCCAGAATTCCTGTTGAAATTCTGGGGTCTTCTTGTTTTGCTTTTGTTTCCCAGGTGAGACAGGGATTATTAATGTTTTTTGTATCGAGTTAATTATATTTTCATCAAAAATTTGCCTCAAACTTGAAGCCCAAAGTTCTAACTCTAGCAAAAGTGGTAGCTTCAGGTGGGCGGAAACGTTGTGAAGCAGTTGGTGAGAGCAGCAACAGCGAGCTGGCAACCTGAAGCAGTGCACTTGTCACTTGTCAGACCTCAGATCTGATGAGCAGCTCGCACAGGTTTCTTTCTTGAATGAAACGGCTGCTGGAAAGTATTTCTTTCTGTCAGTCGCCTTCTTTTGCTGGAGTTACAGGTTTATGAGCAGAGTTGCATGCAAGTGCTGCTAGGCAGCTTCAGAATCAGTCTTTCAGCTCTTGCCGAGATGCTGGGAAAAGTTCTCCTTTTTAACTCTGGCTGGCTTTTCTTTTAAAGCAGATCGTGATACTATTGTACATGGAGGAAAAATGTGTCTATGGTGTGAAGAATGTTGAAAAGAGCAAATTCTCACAAAATAAATGAATAAGTAAACTCTAGCCATGCCAAAAAAACCAAACAAAACTCGGTTTCCCTTTTTTAAATCCTAAAACAACAGAGGGGCTGCATTCAGTAGAAAAATAGTAGTACCGTCTCCCTGGAGATTGACTTGTGGCAGCTAAAATGAGCACAGTTTTATTCCCATGATGTGACTGGCGCTCCTGAGGTACAGCACCCCTCTGCCTTAGGATGATCAAAATATGATAAAGTACATGGTCAAAGCCAGTAAATATTACTGCTTTTCATCCATATGATGGTCCTTGCTAGTAGAATTGAAGAAAGAAAGAAGGCAGGAGATGTTCTACACTAAGCTTGAATGTGCTCAAAGGCTTCCTGCCCCCAGAGAGACTCAGCTCCTTCAGCTGCTCTGTTATTGTGGTGACTTTCATAGTGGGTTTTGGAATTGATCCCAAACTTACTCCCATTATGGGAGGCTTTCTGTCAACTCAAGATCACTGCTAGTTGCCAGCCGCTGTAATAAAATGAAAAATAGACCAAAGGTGTGGGAAACCAATTGTATTCTTGGATTTTTTTTCATTCTAATTAATGAATTGCATGTTCTTATTGATTTTGTATACAAGAACTTGTGATACTTGCAACTTTAGATATTTGAAAATTCCATAACATCTGAACTTCAGAGCCTTTTTTTTTTTCCAAGATAAGAAATTTTCTGTAGTTGTAATGTATTATTTTTGATTCATTATCAAATGCATGTGTAGTGTAGGAATCACTATCTCCATGCATAATCTCCCAGGTAGCCCAATTTTAACATAAAATGCAAAATCCAAGGTGATGAAACTTTGATTTTTCAACTTTTCTCACAATGGCATTATTCTTTGGGAAGAATGTAGTTCTCCCCTGTGTGGAATCAGGAATGACTATGCTTGAGGAAGGTGGTATTTCTACTTTCAGTGATAAGATCATGTCATTCTGGACCAAGAGGACATGGGAGGTGAGTTGCTCCTGCATGTGAGATAAAGAGACTGCCACAGAGCCCAGCATGATCATGAAACAAAATAGAGTAAGATCTAATCAGCTCCGCAGCTATTCCCAGCATTGAAAGGATAGAGAACTGGCATAAATCCACCTCTACTGAATAGTGACTTTGAGAGGTTGTTGTTTGGAAATTCCTATGAGAGTCTCTATTCAGGAAGCAAAACCTGTATTAGTCTCTGCTTGTGTGAGAGAGCTGGAGAACCCTCCCTGCGATTAAATAGGTCTGAATTCCAGGGAACTGCAAAAGTTGCCATCTAGGAACCAAGAGAGGAGGTGGAGAAAAAAGTAGCACAGATTTCTTAAAATAGAGGTGTTCTTGATCCAAGAGAGTCAAAGGGACTTCTAAAACACAGGGCATATGGGAAAAGAGATCTCTGCTCTGGAGGCTACTGTATGTACCAGGACAAAGTGTGAACAGGGAGAGGACAAAGGCATACTTAATTAGACTGAAGCTGCCAAAAACTGTACAGAAAAGAAAACGGAAAGCCAAGGGCATAATCACCGCTTGCTGATAGCTTTAGGAGCTTAAGGGGACTGATACTGACCTGAAGCAATCATACCAGGTATCAGTCCTCACAATCTGAGAGGACTCTAAACTAGACCTCTGAGTATTTTCAGGGAGGGTACAGATCAAATTTAAACTGACAGTAGACTTCCTTTTGTTAATTATCCTTTCTGGAGCCCATTAGAAGTAATCTGCAGACGCCAGTGGCCTGCAGACTGACAGGCTGAGAACCATCAGCTCCAGAAACCTTATACTGCTGTGAACTCTGGGGTAGCTGAGCTATCAGAATTAGAAAAAGTGTTGACCGAAGTGGAAGAAATTGGAGGCACTTAATTCTCTTCAACATACAGCTGAACCACACTCTTCCTTTCCCCTCAAGGACAGAAAATATGATCATATGGGAAATAGATGCTCTTTTTTTGCAGCTGCTGCACCTGGTTAGCCTCTGCTGTACAGAGGCCAGAGCAATAACAGTGAGCCAAAGGTCTGGGATCAAATAGCTTGTTATATTTTATCCATGGTGTCTCATCAATCAATGTACTATGGGTCCAGATTTACAATGTTGCTCTATATGTGAGCCTTCCCAAAGTTTGGGGTTATTTGGATGGGATGGGGAGAATGAGATCCTGATCTCTGACACACTTGAAGTAATTCTGCTGCAGGGAATAGATCCTCCTGCAGGACAGGGCTGCAGCTTGCATGGGATGCTCTGGAAGTATGCATCCTATACTGGCCCATAGCTAGTGGGCAAGATTACCTAAACCAACCTGGTAAACCTGCCTCTGGCAAAGACAGATTTATAAGTGAGATCAGAATTGGGGCCACATTTTTTGGAAATGCACTGGTATTTCATGCTTTATGGCTATTCTGGCCCCATTAGCCTACCAGAAATACTGCACACATTGATTTATTTTCTTTGCTTTGAAAGCAGTCTGAATAGAGGAAAATATTCCAGAAGCAAACAGAAAGCTCATGCTGCATTATGCTGAATTTCCCCCTGACTTTATTGCCTTTATTCTGTTGCAGCTACAGAAAACTCATTTAAACTACGAAACTTCTTTGGCGTGGATTCTTTATATTGATGAAACAGAGCTGACTTTCTCTGGAGAGCCAGAATGTTATTAAAGCACTTAACCTAGCACTGCTGTGGCTATCAATTATACTCTTCATTTACACTATACAAGGCTGACGGCTTATTTGAAGTTCAAGAGGTTTTTTTAATGAGATGTTAATTGAGTACACCTGCAGTTGGCTAAAATTTTCATGGACAATTAAGTGTGATCTTTTCCCTTCCCAAATTCTTTGTTTTTCCTAGGTTCCTGTACTCCATTTTAGTAAGCGTGTTCATCTTAGAAGTATGGACTTTTAATATACAGCAACTAGAGCAATAATCGATGCTTGTGATTTATGACTGGCACTCTGAGTTTATTATCTAAGTCCCCATGATTTTTATATTTACACGAACTAGAAGCCCGAAGCTCTGTGCTTCATAATTTGATTAAGCTGGAAACTATTTGTGCTGAAGCATAATGAAGCAACCAAACCACCTTCCAAAGATTCAAATCGTGGCAGGCCAGTCTGATCCTTCAGCATCCTCAAGTAACTTCTGGGATCCTTTCGGTTTCCTTCAAAAGAGACTTGGCAACACAGTACTCTGCAGATACATGATGAAAGTCAGGTTCTGCTAAGAAGATGCTAAGTTCCCCCCTGCCCCACAGTGTGCTTAAGTAAAATTCTCCCTGTGGCTGTTAAGCGTGTTGCAAAATGGTTGCTTTGGGTTGACTCTGGTGGCTCTGACACTGGTAGAGCTTGCCATAGTGTTTGGGTGGAAGGGAATTCTTAAAAGGTAAAACGCTTTTGCTACTATTCTTGCACTGCTGCTTCAAGCTTTGATAAAACTACATAAAATTGTGAAAACGGGAGATAAATAAAATCTGCTGTACAGCAGTTTGAAGCATGAGGTACTTGGCTCCAGCTCTTCTGGATAAACTTTATGATAGTGCTGTGGTCTTGAGTCTCAGCAAACAGCAGTATTCTACAAATAAAAAACTGTCTTTAATTAGGTGAAACTTTGTTTCTGGACTTCCTCTGCAGTTCAGCCTATCTGAGTTAGTTTGTACTAAATTAAAGGGCAAAGCAAGATGGAGTATGTGTTGATAGGAGGAAGCTGGGGGACAAAATCAATGTATCAAACCAAAACTAAAATCAAAGCACCGCTTTCTGAAAACAGCTCTGCGCAGACATTTCCATGCTAAACAAAGTCTTTTCTTTAAGCACTTCTGGGCTGCACAAAGGAACTTTTTAAGGACCCTTAAGTGTGCAAGTGCACATATACCTACACTCTTGGAACGGTCAGATTATTCCCATATCAGCCTTTCCTTACCAACTCAGATGGAAGAAAAAAAAATTACAGATGTTACTGGTTTCAACATCACTGCCTGGGTAGATCAATTTATGTCAGTTTTATAGGTTTAAATATTAATAATACCAGTACTATGTTGACCATATTCAATGCAAAGGATTATTAGCAATGCACCTGCTAAGTTGGTTTTAAGAATATGCGTATATGGTATAGCAATGGACCATAGTGATATTCTGCATCTGGAAGCTAAAGTGTAATCTACATTAAAGATACTGCAGTGGGGGCAACTGGCTGGATACACCACTTTACTGTCTGAGAGTCCAGGGAACTAAAAGCCAAAACTTTTCTTTGGTTAGTGAGTTCTGAATACCTGTACAGTAAGTTTTATTGCTGATTAAGGTCATATGCATCACTTAAAAATAAGGTTTTGCTGTCAGTCACTGATGTGATTCAGAAAAACTAGAACTGTAGACCAGGCTCCCTTGGGTCACCAGTTTCTACAGATTTTTTCATAGAACAACATATTTCAGAAAAATATCTGCTCATTATTAGAGAATAACAGGAAACAGCAGTTAGTTTGGGAAGGCCAAGGACTGGTCAGAGTACGGGGAGGACAGGGTTAGGACCAGGAATTAATGAAGGCTGAATGAAACTGAAGATGCTCAAATAGGAAAGAAGCTACAATTGAACAGAGAAGGTAATTAAACACTAGATCAGATAACTGTGGTAAGTGATTCATCATCCCTTGAAGTCTTTAAATTGAGACTGGATATTTTTTCAGGTGAGGTTTGGGGGGAAATAGGATTTAATCAGCTTACAAGATTTTACTCTCAAAAATATTCTGTAAACCTCCCCATTCAAGAAAGCACTTAAGCATATGCTTTAAGTATGTGCTTAATTACCTCAGATTCCAGCTTCAAAGTATTGTGATCAGAGAGATTTTCCTAAATCAAGTTGTTACGTTTGTTGGTCAAACAGTTTCCCACTGCAGTATTGCAGCATGAGATTTTAGAAGTTGTCTCCTGCGAGGGGTTAGGCAGGGTAGATGGTCATAGCTATGTTTTCTAACTCCAAACTATAGTTATCAACCCAGAGAATTTCTGGCACCTTGTAGTGGTTAATCTGTAGTAGGGGAATAGCATTTGTGAAGGGAAAAGTCAAGTGATCTGGAAAGCGGAAAGGAGTATGGGTTTGTTTTGTTTTGTTTTCCCTCTCCCCTAATTCCCCTAGTTTTGCATAACGGATGAGCTTGTTTCACATACATAGCACTTTCTACTGAGGACTCTCAGATCATTTCAATAAATGTGATACTTAAAACCTAAGCGTGTAGTGGGGAATAAAGCGTATGTAGCTGTGTTGAGCGAGCCATATGAGACAGAGATGGAACTGGAAATAGAGCTGAACAGCAGTTCTGGTCAACCTCATTGCACTTTTTGACTTGAACTTGGAAACATTCAGAGGGAAAACAGATGCCACAATCACGAAACGGTAAACACTCTAGACATTAAATGTTGTAACAGTTTGATAAGTACATCTTCCCTTGGCTCGAAGAAGTCAGAACCCATATCACTTCTCTCTTCAGGTGAATGCCTTAGCCATCGTCCTCTGGGACAGCCAAGGTGAGGAGGGGAGGGAGAGGCGCATTGACCCAGCGCTCTTCCCTGGTGACACTGCTCTCCTCTGTAAAGGACCCTAGTAGTCATTGAGTGAGGAAGCAGAGGGCAGTGAGTTTCTAATCAGTGGGGGGGGCTGCTCAGTTGGGAGAGGGGCAGTTTGTTGTGATGAAGCCTCAGCTCTGCTGCCCGGCGTTCGAGGCTTCTCAGCAGAATAGGAGCACCCACCTGCTTCGTGGGCTTGTGTTTAAGCTGCTGGAACCTGGGTGTTGCAGGCAGGGCTCTGCTGGCTGTGCCTCGTTACTGTTTGTTATTTGTTGATTCGATTAAAAATTTCTCATTTCAGTGACAGAAACTTTTTGTTTGAGCCGTGCAAACTGATGTTTTGTTCTATGTTTGGTCTGGATGGCAACTGAAAACTGAGCAAGTTTCACAGTCCTGTTTTCCATATCCTTATGTGTTATGGAAATACATTACCTTTTGCACAGTGAGTGTGAAAACCTCTAAGTGTGTGTGGGGGAGAAAAAGGAGTAAAAATTCTGATCTCAGATAATTTGCTACTCTATCTTTTACTTTGAGATAGCCATTTTTGACCTGTGGTCTATGGACCTTCTGGGTTTTCTCTATTGCTTCTAAGGGGTTCAGGAAAAGCAAGTTTATACACAGAGTGTGCAGATGTGAATGTTCCACAATCTTGCTGGAATGTTTTTTTTTAGGGTCCATAAATCAAAAGATTGAAAATCCCTTCTCTAAACATACTAAGCATACAGCAATTTTCCACAAGAAAAGACTAAAGTGATTTGTTACAATGCAAACTAATTTTAGCACCAAATTCTCCGGTGTATTTGCTGCAGGCTCCTTGTGCCCTCAAAGCAGCAAGTTTGCAGAGCAGAAATGTACACACAGCTCTGAAGCAGAGTTTGCTCATTTATATTCACAAGCCTCTAAAACCACAGTGCATGACTTGATCAGTCTTCAGCGTGTGCTGCACCTCAGTGCTGTGTAGGCCAGAAAGAGCTCGGAGTCTGCCAGGAAAGACCATTTCAAGCTCTGGCAGGAATTATCTACTAATAAATTGAAGGAAAGCTTTGAAAAGTCTCCAAAGAGGCAGGTGTTCAAACTGAAACATTTGCACTATTTTCACCTGAATAACTGCTTAGCCTGAAGTCTTATCAATATACAAACACAGGGCTGAATTCCGCTCCTAGTACAACAGTGTGAATCTGTTGCAAAGACACTGATGTCTATGAGTGGACACCAAGACTAAATAAAGAGAATGATCTTGTCTGTAGAGGGAACAAACTGCCTGTCTGTTGATCAGAAAAGTGCACCTAAAATTAAACAAGGTTTAGCAAAAATTCTAACAAGTTGCATGGAAGTTCAGAATCTCATAGGGAAAAAAAAAATCCACTGCATAAATTTTGAGAGGATTTTGTTGGCGGGAGTGGAACCCCAAACAAACCTAAGCCATATGCTTAGAAAAAACACTTGTGCTGTAGCTCTTTCAGGCTTACTAGTACAGCCAGTATGATCAACTGCAAGTGAAATAATCTGCATCTAGCAGATCTTTTTCATCTGTCTTTGCAAAATGAAAGAGGATAAATGGAAGCTGCCTTTGGGGCCTGAGCTGCAGTGTGCAGAGGGAATGGGAAGATTTCCCTGAAGCCAGTGGCCTTTGCGTTGTGCCCTTTAAGGTCAATGGTTCTGTGAGTTGGGAAGTATTCTCGCTGTTCACAGGTCAAAGCCACGCGTGGGGTCTTCTGGCTCTGCTTTTGCCAGTAGCAGTACTCCCGTGGATTTTAGCTAAGCTGTGGTTATATTCTTTGTGCCTAGTGGCCTAGTGAATACTTGCTTATTGCAATTCATAGCAGTCGCTGAAAATTAGATGGTTACTTTTTTTTTTTTTTTTTTTGTCTGTCAACTTCGAACAATCACTTCTTTAAATTAGGTTGCACTGAGTTACACTGACTAGATGCTGCTGCTCACTGTCTCCCAGTTCTGGTTTTGTTGTCAGCTGGTACTGATGCGCTACCAGCCTGTCTATCATGGCAGAAGGAGACTAACTACTAGAATTGGTAAAAATATTATCGATCATCATTTCATTTTACGTGGAAAAATGACCCTCCTGTCAAAGGTTTTTTGTTTGTTTTGTGGACTTGGGACGACCTCCAAGATACCCAAATTGTTCTGTTTCCTTCCTTTTGCTTTATTTCTATCTACAAACGCAATGGAACAAGCCATCACAAGGATGCTTCTCTCCAGGTTTTTATTCCCTGCCCTTCTCTTACTTTTATTAAATTCTGCAAGTTATATAGTGGAAAAATGAAAGATTGAAACTGCAACTCTGCAGAAGTTTCACTAAAAGTGGAACAATTTAATAACTCAGAGTAGTTTCAGTGGAGAATGCTTGTGCCCTTTAACTAGAGCAACACAGTTATCTTAATGTAGCCATTCTTCTAAATTAACTTTAAATAGGGTTTGTATTAATGACTATCATTATGTATTAATGAGAAATCATTTGTCCCTTCAATATTTCCTAATTGTACCATGATTTTCATAGTTGCCAAAATGTGCTTCACGGTGGTGATTACCAGTCTGAACAAATAAATACATCATCTTCATCAGAACAGATCACTTCTTTAATATGACACGAGCAATAAGAGAAGAAATGGATCTTTCTTGCTTGATTATAATCAGTATCAGTGCATACTGAGATCTAAGTGTTTTGTGCCATGTCAGTCTTTATGTCACATAGTAGTTTTCATGTTCTCTCGATCCATCATTCTCGCACTAAGGGGCATGGTTAACAACAGCAAAACAGCAGCACAGACATAACAACGTAACAACAGAGGCTTAACTGCCTGTAAACCAAACTTTCACAACACTGAAGAGGAAAACACGCCAGCATGACTTAGGCTTAAAACTATTTGGCTTTAGCTCCAGACAAGCATTTACTGGTGTCATAAAAACCTAAAGGAGGATTTGCAATATGTCCAGACTTTTCCTAAGTGATGCTACCTGAGCTAAATGTCTGGAGAAAGGATGTTAAGAGCTGGCTATTACAGACTTGATCCAAACCCAACTAACCTTAATATAAAGCTCCTGTTAGCTCCATTCAGCTTTGACTCAGACCCAGGAAGAGATTATGAAAGCTTCATTTTCCATTTCTTCTGAATGCAAAACCAGATCTGCTGGTTAGAAGTTGGAATTATTTTGGAAGAACAGAGGTGATCTTTGTTTGCTGGTTACTTCTGTGATATTGTAAACTACTAAGTTCAAGATTTTCATCTGAAAATATTATTAAAAGATAGGAATATCTCTAAATAATTCTTCTGTGAAATTGTTGAAGGTAGCTGCTTTCAGAAATCAGAAGAATGTTAAAGCTCTTTTCTTGCAGCATTCCCCAGATGGCTCAAACATGTGAGCAGCGTATGAGCACTGCGTGAGGTGGGTGAGATCCTTGGCACTGGCAATTGACTTTGATAGGACAACAATTTTGCTCTTACAGATACTGCATAGTAGCAAACTACCATCATGTTCCATCACTGCATTTTTCTAAACAGCTTACTTCTCCAGCAACTTCAAACCTCTCCTGAAATCCTCTGGAGAATATTTGCAACCAGGGCTTCAGCACTTCTTTTTCTTTCTTCTGGGAACCATTTCATTCTATTCAAATGGCTCTGTTCTCCAGATGGATTATTTTTCAAAAAGATATATATTTTTGTATAGCTATTGATCTCCCAAGTGAAGTAACCATTGCTGAGATTTTGAAAGGCATTTAGGGTATGGGTGTCTACTAATTTCAGATCTTTCCATTAATTATGTCTTGTGATTTTGCAAATCTCGGCCATTAACTAAGCTATATAACATGGCTTATATTCACAGAAGCCAGATCCCCTTGCTGTGAACTAGCTTTGGCCTGCAGGCATGTTACCAGGTGTGTTGCCTTAAGTGTTTAAAAGTTGGTTCTGTAAGTGTTTTCTAGAAACCATACCTAAGCTATTTAATCAAATTCCTGAAAAGGAAACAAGTGATTCCTTCAGTCCTGTTCCAAATTTTGCTTTTTTCTGATGTTCTGTGTCTTACCTAGGTATGTCTGAGTGCAGGTCTTTGAAGACCTCCAGGTGTTGAGAGCAGAAGGTGGCTTGGACTGTCCTACAGTGCATCTTACCTTCAGTGCCACAGGCTGAGAGGTCAAGTTTTTTGACAGTATGGAAAGAAACTGGCAAAACAAACACAGCAGGATCAGGGAAGTGAAAATCCAGCCTGTTTGTTTAAGAACAATTCTTTCACCTGCTGGGAGAGCTTGCTGAAAGCAGCGCTCTTTTCAGCCATGCTGTGTATATAGAACAGCCATAAAAAATCTATTTCTCTCCCCCTTACTGAAAAGTGGTTTAACTTGACTTAAGGCATTAACCCTTTCTCTTGAAAATGTCTGAGCCTGCATGGCAGCTGCTTTTTCTAGTCTCAGCTATTAAAAATGTATCATTTTTATTGGTTGCATGGCAACAGATCATCCCTTTGTTCTGTTTTGTTTAAACAGATGCTGAGAACTCTGTCTGTCATAAGTAAAAGCACTACCCTCAGGCTTCCTTTAAAACTCCAAAAGAGGAAGAGTTTGGTGCTTGAATTAATGTTATTTCCAAAAGTAAAACTTTTGGCTGTAGTTAGCAACCGACCTTCCATAACCTGCTTAAATCATTATGCTTGAAACCTACTTCGATGCCCTAACCTAGCTGGTTTAGGTGGGCTTGCCTGGAGGGGTAGCTCCGATAGACCACGACTAGGATTTTCAAGTCAAAGGCTATGGCTCCTTTGGCCAGAAGAAAGGAATTGTTCCGCAGGGAAATAATGATGAGATTGGAACTCTATTGGAAATGCAAAGCATTTGTCATAAAGTTTAATGGGACATAATCTCACTGATGTGATGTTTAATAAACCTGCCGAATGGCTTAAATCATAAGTGACATGATGAGGCCACGGTTGTGATATTGATTTCTCTTGGACTGGTGTAATTTCACTGGTGTCTGGAAAGCTGCTCCTGAATTTCTTCATTTGCAGTAAGGTAAGCAGCAGGCTGTAGGAGTTTCATAAAGAGCTAGCGTGAATGCTTCAGTGGCCAATATTACCTGCTATAAAATGGATGAAGGTGTCATCGCATCAGAGGTTTTCCTGACAAATGTGAGTGGAGTGCAGCCCTTGAGACAGAAGGAAGAGACTTGCAGTGTATCTGTCACAACAGAGCTGCTATAAACACTTAAGAGTTCATTTTGCCACCTTTGAACATTACCATAAGGAGTAAAGCTCAGCATTTTTTCTTTTTTTTTTCTTTTTTAAATAAAATGAACACTGACATGGTGCAACCAGGTGTCTAGGTTTTCTGAAGAAGATAAATGAACTTGTAGAGAGTTATTTAAACTTTATTGTTGCCCTATATGATGTATAGGCTGGAAGCCTATGAAGCATGAGAGAGGTGACTATAACATATGCATGTTAGTCACAGACCCAAATTAGAGCTCTAAAAACTCTCCCACAGGATATTTTTAGGAAAACTGGGTTGCTTGGATATAAACCAAGCTCCAAGAAAAATTATCCCCAGACACTTTTATGGGGCCACAGAATTTCATTCCTAGATTTGAACTGGAGTCCAAAAGAAGGAGGCTTTTTTCTAGTTCTTTTTTTAGAGACCAACCTGTTAAGAAGGTTTGGTAGATGATAAAAATCTCACCTTCTTTGGGCTTATTCTGGACTCTTGAGTGTTTTCTACAGCAAATGGAGGGAATGAAATGGGCCATGAGGAAGCTGGTTTGCAGTCCTCCAAGTCACTGACTTCCATGGCACAGAGATTGGAAAAACGTGGGCAGCTTCTCACCTATCCAGTAATGGCTCCTCAGAGAGGGGCAGGGTTTTCTCAGTGGTCTTTACTTCTGAGAGACATGAAGGAAGTTGGTAAGGACAGTATATTTTCAATATAGTTTCAGGACTGCAGAGGTCCTTTAACTTGGCTTGTTGGTAAGTGGTCTGGATATACTGTACATGGTGTATAGCTTACCTTGTTCCTCTTCAGTGTGGCGATGGAAGTGTGGATGACAAGTGTTTTTTCATCCTTCAGATATGTAACACATTTGTTTTTCAAATGTAACTTTTAAAGATAGAACGCTAATGAGCTGCTCAGGTGATGTCAGAGAGGTACTAATACTGTTTAACACCAAATCTATTTTGAAACATCTCCCTCTGCTTCCGTATTCTTTGCTTATCATTGAGAAGTGATGACACTGTTTTCATTTTCTTGTAAATAATAAGAAATCCTGCTGTGACTCATTATTAATATTGTCTGGCTTAGGCCTAACCGGTAACCTGTGTCTCCTGTAACAGCTCCTGTGTGGGTCTTATACACAATTTCATTCTGTCTTACCTTTTGAAATGCTCTAGTTAAACAGTTAGTTGCCTTTTGCCTTCCTATTCTGTTGTCTAGAGCCACTGGTTTAAACTGCAAGTTGAAATGAGGAATTGAGTAGCTAATTACACAGTAACTTTTTTAGCTTCTATTTATACTATGTGCAAAGGGATTGAAAAATGCTTTGCTTTGCAATACCAGCGATTTGCATAAGTGTTTTTGCTGGGTGAAGGTAGCATAGTCCCAGTGGTTGATCTTGCATACGGAATATAAATCTGGAATGATTTGCTTAGCATCAGAGGAGTCATTTAGGGATTGCATGGGTATAAGTGAGATGATGAAGTGCTTTGCAGAAGAAAATCTGCGATTCTCATTCTGGTGGGAACATAGATGAGCATAGAAGTGTGGCTTCATTTTTGCCCTGCTTTCTACCTCAGGCACCTTCTGCTGCTGTTAAGGGAAGTTATGCTAGAAGAAAGTTTTATGCAGTTCCTCTAAGTATAATTTTAAAAGCTCATATTTTATTGTCCATTCAATTCAAAAAAGTACAACCATTTGTCCTAAGGAGATGATTCATATGTCAGTCTTGGCTCTTCTTTGTATGTCTCTAATGTTATTATATCATCCAATTTGTTAGGTTTTATTGTCTTTCTCTGTGCTGTGGCACTTCCAATAAGTTGTTTTCTAACTCCTTTGTCACATGAGCTGTATTTAAGAAACATCTCTTTGAAGCCTCCATAAATCCAGAACAGCTCAAGCGACATCTGCCTCTTCTTTCCTTTCTCATAACAACAGGGATATTGGGTGTCAGTCTCAAACCGAGTCCATGCCTCTCACCTGCCTCATGCTCTGCAACAAATAATAAAGGAACGTCCATGTCACAGTTGTGAAATTATCTGAAGACATCAGGTAAATAGAAAAAACAGTCGATTTGTCCTGAAGTGAAGGCATTGCTAATTAAGTCATTACAGGGGAATGAAAGCTAAGCAAAGAATGCTATCTGACATCAGCAATTATTTTATTGATGCCTGCGCATCTCAATCAAACTCTACCTTGACAGGTAGTATTTACCAATGATGGAAAAATGGTACCTTTGAGAGGAGAGGAGGTGAGGGTCTCCAGTGAATGGTGGAATATTTCCATTAGTATCAGATTTTCTGGATGTAGTTTTAGTTGCAAAACAGATTTAACTCCAGCTGGGGAGCTGTATGAGTTTATTTGACGCAGTGAGCTTTTGGTTGATGCAATCCCAGGTATTATTGATCAAATCCTCATAAAACCAGTACCGTGCTGAATTAATGGAGTTGGATCTACTGGCATGATCTGAGGATCTGAAAATCTTCATTAATTTTGGGTTGGTTTTATGTGTCTTTCTAAAAGTGCCAACAAACCTATGCTGTGATGAAATGTTTTTTATTATTATGGTATCACTTCTGGAAGCTTTACTGGCTAAAGCTGAGGTCTCTGGGAATAATCACTTACTTGTTTGTGTAGACCAAAGCGTCAGTCTTATTTGGGCCCTGGCAGATGAAGTTTGTGTTTGTAAGGCCCTTATTTGTATTTACTTGTCTGCTTAATCACCAGTTAATCATCCCCTGAAAAGGGGGACTTCCATAATCACCAGGCGACAAAATAGCCTGTCTTTTAATAGGAACTAAAATCTGGCAAGTGTGGTGATGAAGATGAGCTAAGTAGTCCAAAGGAACCTAATGCTCAAAATTCTGCGGAGCCTAGTCTTTGACACCTAATACATAAAAAAGGCTAAAATGGGCTGAAAACTTTTATGCGAATGTGCCTCAAGTTAAGAAAGCATGTTTCTTTGGCAGTAAAGCTACAACTGTGAGAGAATAAGCTTTATCTATAAATTGTGTCAATAGAATTAAGGCAGATTAATACATACGTTTAGCTGTCATTTTATCCTTTATCCTGTTCCCCAAACTGCACTGTGCCATGAAAACGAAAAGGAACCTACTGTACACATGCAGTTTGATGCAGCCGTAAATAAAAGGGTGTCATAAGTGAAGTTTCAATTTACAGAGCAATAGCAGTTGTAGACTATAGATCACATCAGCTATCTAGCTTGCGAATTACAGATACAGGCAGGATAAATGGGAGAATAGTGAATATGACAAGAGTGTCTCAGTTGCTGCTTTTCCATCCCTGATGCACTCGGGATTTTACTGTGTTGGGCAAGCAGTGTAAGAAGGCTCTTATTCCCACTGGTGTTTTCTCATGAGGGCATGGTGTGACCAGGTCACTGCCTGGATTATGACACAGGACTGGTAGCACAACCCTTCCGGTAGACCAGTTTAAACTCTCTCTCCTCTCTAGTGAAAACTAGGCCTTACTTAGAGTAGCCGCCCCCTCCACCCCCCTTTTTTTCCTTCTTTTTTGATTGTCTCCTATAGGAGGGGGACAAATTAGGCAGCAGGCATCCCCTATGAATTATTTGCTGCGTTAAAGAAGAAATAAACTCCATCTAGATGACGTGAAAGCTCTTTTGGTCTCATAATGCATCTCTGATGGAGTAAGTGGTGCTTCAGCATTGGGCCTATAGCAAAGAGAAGATGTCTCCCTGAAAATCAATGTATCCTGCCAAAAATATGTCTAGGAAGTCATCCCATGGTTACATAAACTGTCAAAGAAACCTTTTTCCCACAATGCCAGATACTTCTAGGGCCACTACTGTTGCTGGCGACTGTTAACATTCACAAATCAAAGCAGGAAGATTTGAGTTATTTTCAGCAGTGAATTTAATTAGGGAGTTAACTGCAGGGGAACGTTTTGTTTTCACTTGTGATCTGTGGTGCAGCTGAGTTTTATGGTTGTACAAATCAGTTTAGAAAGTGTTTGACCTTATGAAGGTTTTTCTTGAAGAATGAGGTGTTGTAAAAGACAACTTTGTGCCTGTATCATTCTAATTGGGAATTTGATCATCTTGTTGCATGTTGGATTTAATCTGGGCAATGAGTGTAGGATAGTATGCTTAAACAGGAACATTTCATTGTGAAATCTCTAATCCCAGCATCGTGACCTTTAGGGGGCAAACACCAAATGTCATTGAATTCAGGGTACTTTCTTAAAAGGTTGGAAGTACTTGTGTTTCTGTTTTCTTTGAGAGCTATACTGTCACTGCAATGATTTATTATGTTGTATGTATATGAAGGCACTAATTCATGAAGGTCCTTTAATACTACAGTAGCAGAGTGGTCTTCCTATCTTATCCAGCATTTCTGTAGATTAAAAAAAAAAAAGCAACCCTCAAAATGGCACATATCTGCACGTACAGCAGTGATCAACGTGTACATGACTGCCGTTAATGCTGGCAGTCGGAACAATGTTATGCTTGTGCATGTAATGAAGGGTAGGCTATACCCTCAGGAAAAAAATAGTTATTTTTCAAAGCCTTTTTGCTGCTTTGAATCCAATTTGTGTATGTAGCCTAATCCCCTCTTTGATAACATACCCAGCAAACATATTGGTAAATAATAAGGTTTTGCACTGTGTTAGGTTCAATTCCTGTCTTGTGCCCATTGCTGTAAATGAGTGTCTCCTGCCAGTGCATGAGCCCGAATGAGCAACAATATCACATTTTTCTCTGCAAACCAAAATAGATAATCAGAGGTGATCCAAGCAGCTTGCGAGATCGCCATTTACCACTTGCTTGCATGCTGTTATTTTTAACCCCCCTCTATATTCTAGCTGAGCATTTCTAGAAGAGAGGTGGCAATCCGAGGGTCCCTCCTCATAACACAGAAACAGATTTTAGAGCTCACTGAGCTTTTTTCTCTTAAGCCCATGTTCTTACCTTTTAAAATTTAATAGGTCTTCTTTAAACTCTCCTCAGCATGCCTGTCTTGGTCTTCCAAAACTGGAAAAAGCGTTCTGGGAGCAGTTATAGCAGTGCCAGACGCAAAGGCAATATAACCCCTCTACTCCTGCCTGATCTTGTATTTTTACCTCCAAAGAACACATCAATTTTTTTAGTCAATATTGCACTGACAGTCATATAATACCATAATCTTTTCAGGGAACATCTTTCTGGGACAGACTCCTTCTTTCTGTCGTGATGGACTTGTTTCTCGTTACTGCATGTGCAACCTGAAACATGTTCTTACTGAAACCGCAGGTGGTTTGCTTGTGCCCAGTTTGCCAGGCAATGCAGAAAGCTCCCTGTCAGCAACCTCTTCGCTTCCTTATTACCACTTCTCATTATTTGTGTTGTGTGCAAAGATTACTAGGAAAGATTTTATGTCTCCATTAATGTGACTGATAAAAATATTTAATAGCAAAATCCAACAACAGCTGTTGGAGGGTACCATAAGAAAAGCAATTATTTGAAAGGTACTTCTCTGCTTAGTTTCAGGTCTGCTAGTTACCTAGGGTTTTAACCATTTGATATGAGCCATGTTGACTTATATATTTTCTAGTATTTTAATCAAAAGTTTGTATAAGATGAAAGCTTTATGGCAGACTAGGCGTGTTACATAAACACTATTGCCTGATACAAAAGTTGTTATTTTGAGCTCTGTTTTCCATAAACATGCATGTGTTAATTACATTACTATTGCTGAAGTCTTTTTCAAGCTATTCCTGGTACTACTTGTTCTATTGGCAAGCTGATGGGTCTGTGATCAGCTCCCCGATTTTAAATTTTAAATATTAGAGCAACTTTAATCTTCATCAGTCCTCTAAAAGCACTGTGGCAGCCTAAAGCTTTCAGTGAAAAGTCTGCAAAGAGGCCCTCTCCTATGGTTCGACAAGCTCTTTTAAATCTCTTGTATGCAAGAGGGTTTTTTTTCCACTTTGCTGATTTAAGAAGTTTTCAGTTTGCTTCTAGTAGCTTCTGGTTAATACTTATGTTAGTTACTGTTGAAATATAATATTCATCATTGTTATCACCAGATATGACTGTATTGTCCACCTTTTCTTCAAATAGAGGTTAAGTGCTCACTGAAGGCATTTTTTTCTGCGTTATTGTTGAGAATGTGACCACTTCAGTCTGTGCATGAAGAGTATCACTGTATGGTTCCTTTCGTTCCTGTTACGTCTGGAAATTCCCTTCCATTCACCTTCATTTCTGTCATGCAGCTGGCCAAAAGGAGAAATCTGTGTTTTTTTCCTGCACGTTTTCTGCAATTTCTGTATTTTGTTTTGGATTCAGACTAGCGATACTGCCCTTCTTATATTTGCTACTTGTGTGTTTCAGACCTACTTCCATTTTCCCCTAAGCCAACTTTTTTTTTAGCAGCTTCAGCTGTCTTTGACTGGGAGACTGTGGTTTTTATGGACATCTAGAAAAAAGTTCTTAAGCTGTTCCCAATTATCATAACATTTTTCTTCTTTTTTTTTTGTTTTTTTCTCCTCCCAACTGATTGGCTCTTTTTCAGCTTCACAAAATCGATCCTATTAAAGCAGCAAGCATATATATTAGTGGCTTGGGCACATCGAAAAAGTCTCTGTTTCACTTGGGAAATGCAGTCAAGTCATGGGCACTTGATCTTTGGCTAATACTGTTTTTTATTTTGTGATCAATTGCCTCTATCTCACAAATGATGTCTAGCATAGAACGATCTGTGTTGGCTGCATCCTTTGTGAGTTAAGATACTGTTATCTGTAGTTTTTTTAGCAATTGCAAGGACAATTGAACTCTGGCAGTGTGAGATCTCTCTGCATACATCAGATCGAAGTCCTTTTTCTTCCTTTGTACATTATATATTGGTCTTCGAGGAGCTGCTCATACTGACTACTACTGTAATTTGGTCCTCTTTTATGGGAGGACCCATCCTTTCCTCAGTTACTTAGCATGGGGCTGGCCTGACATGTTTATAGTTCAAGACCACTTGTGTTTCTGGCTGTGTGTTCAAATCACAGACTAACTTAGTTACTTTTGCATGATACTGTGCAAAACCTAATGAGCCTTCCCCAGCAACACCAGTCCCTACTCCTTCCCCAAGATACAAGCATACAAACACCTGAAACCTCCGGTCAGATTGACCTCTTGACTGCTGATATTTTCCAGAAATTGGATAACTCTACGTTGCAAACTGGATCTTGCCCCCCTTCATGCTGTTGGTTGGCCATCCCTGATGAATTAGTGTGCAGATCCTGAAACAATGGGATTCTTGTTCTTTACATACTTGAGGATTTTTAAATAAACTGCTCTGTAAGTGGAGAAGTCTAACTCTACACAGACAGCTTATTTTCTTTGTGTGGGGTAATACTTCTGACTATCTGAAAGAAACCGTTGTCAATAACTGTGTGCAGCTGACCAATTCTGTCTTGGTGATCAGATGCAGCGCGAGTCCTGCAGGATAGCTGCATGCATCAAGAAAGCACACTAATGCATGCTTACTCTCCAACACGGATTCTTTTTTCCAGATGATTAGGCCTCTCTGTGGTTTGTAAAATATACGTCTTGACAGTTGCCATGCATATTCAAAGAAGAAATCTCAAACATTGGCAGGCGCAATAAAATTAAGATTTGCCAGGGAAAATGGTAACTAGAGGTCAAGTCATACACAAGAATTATTGCTATGGTTATCACCTTAGTGTGCATTAAAGTAATTATTGCAGACACTCAGGAGACACATGATACAGTTCACACACGCACTTGCCTTTGAGAACACAACCCACCTCAGAATTAAAATGCTTAATTAAAAAAAAAAAGGTAATTTGTAGTAAATTTCAAAGGGGATTTATGAGAAGCTATAACAAACTGACTGTAGAATATGGATCAGGCTGTGAGAGAATGAAGACCTAGAATTAACATGGAGGCTTTTATTCTTAAAAACTATGTATGTAATTGAAATCTGTGGTATTACTAGATATTTTCTTTTCTCGGGAAATAATTAAGCACTCCCTTCTGATCATTTTGTGGAATCAATGCTCTTTCAGCAGTGTTAGCATTATTTTCTTTGGGAAGTGCACATTTATGGATGGTAATCAGTTTTAAATGGCTGACATTAACTACAAAATAGCCCTCTTTTCCCTGGACAGAGAATAGCCTGAATAAAGGGCTAGGAGGAAGCATTACCACCGTAGCGCAGGCCGGCTCGGTTAGCTGTGAGTTGAGCCAGAGCTTCAGGTTCCTCTTCAGCTTTACTTTGATTTTTTGATTCAGCAGGTCCTAGTTTTGCTTCCTGAGAGGGCCTTGGACTTGCTTCTCAAGAAGAAAGGAGAGGGGGGACCCTCAGCAGGTCCACTGTGGATGGCAGCAGAGGAAAGTCACTCTGCATCCCCCTCTACCGTGTCCCCCATACCCAGCACAAAGGCAATGTTATGTTGGGTCATTAAATCTTGCATATTAGCCAGACCAGCTGAAAGCACGTTAGAGATGCTGGAAATACTGCGTTGTTCTGGCTTCGCTCCTCACGGGGTTTGCTCTCGTCAAGAGTTCCCTGAAGGTGGAAGCTCTTTACCTTCCATGGTGCTACACTGTCATGAACCCTTTTATTTTGAAGCTCTGTGTTGTAAGTGGGACATCTAGAGCTCCTTCTTGCAGTGCTAGCTCCATGCCCTGCCACTTGGACAGGGAGAGCATGCACCGTGGAGCGGGAAGGTCCCGTCCTCACTGGGGCCGGGCGGCTGCTGCATCAGGGAGGTGCCAGAAGCAGCTCCAAATTCCTCCGACTGTCCCCTCCCTCGGAGCCGCGCTGACTCCCAGCAGCCGCCCTTGGGCTGTGAGCAGGGCGCAGGTACGGTTGTCCTCTCTCTTTCCCAAAGCACTGTGCTAAGCCCCACTTGCTGGGGCAAGTGGATTGTGGCCCTTCCACAACCTCCACTCATAATTTGCGATATAGATATATGTATCTATTTGTGTGTGTGTGTATATATATATATATATATATATATACATACACACACACACACGCACACACTTTTTTTTGGTGTGCATGTGACTGCAGAAACAGTGGGGAGTTTGCAGAGTTTGGCTTTGAACCAAAAGGAAATAGCAAGACATAAAGAGGTATTTCTTTAAGTGCAGCGACATGGAGACAAATCTGAGGAGAGGGAAGCGATGGCAGGAGCGCAGCACGGAGCCTGTGTGTCGGGAAGGGGATCTGCGCTCCGGGGCGCTCCTTATGTTGCTGACCTGTAGATGCATGGGAGGTGTAAGAAGGATAATGAGGTGATATTTATACCAGGCCTGATAAAGAGCAAAATGAAAGCTTGTATCTTCATGAGCGAAATATAAATTAATGAGACAGTTTAAGAAAAGTTTCTGCCTGTGTTTTTATGGGCTCTGCTGTGAGCCTGGCACTGGCTGTATATATCAGAGCCCCCATGTGGATGCAGCTATCTCGGGAACATGTTATGCGCTGGATTTATGAAGCCGCAGAATTTGCAGCACTAAGCACGGCTGCCTTTTCTCCTGATTACCTGTTTCTTATTAGGATATATTGCTTTGCCAATCGAGCTGAGTGCTAGTTCCCCAGACTGTGCATGGTAGAGTTGCTCTTCATGGCTCAGCCAGGCAATGTGGACAAACACTGGGCTTTCTTGGGATACATTTGTTCCCTACCAGCGCTCTTAAACGTTCTCTCAGGCCTAGCTCTTAGTGCAAAGTAAATGTGACATTCTCACCTGCCAGAAATGAAGTCTCTGGTGGTGGATGTGATCTCCATCATCCCCTCAAACTGAAAGAAAATAAAATATTAGCAGCCAATGTGATGTCAGCAATGCATCCTCAGTCAGAACACTGAGACTTCTCTTGCCCCCAAAAAGCGGTTCCTCTAATAGCTGTCACCAGAGGTAATGGCAGTGGTACGAGGTGCCCTGTCCACAACAGCTATCTCTGAAAAGAAGAGATTCATGCATATTTTATAACAAAGACAATGGAAACGATCCTGCAATTAGTGTGTTTAGGTTGCAGTGGTTGATTATCAGTGAAAGCTACCTGGAATCCACGCTAGCTCTGTAATTACTCCGAGTCCTCCGAGCAGAAGTGGCTGCTCAGATGTGACGTGACTTGCAGGGAAAGGTTGGTGGTGCTTGTCAAGAAATTTATCAAATTGTTGTTTATTATTCAAAATTATGAATATACTTGGCACATGAGCTTTCAATTTACAGGAGAATACAAATTTACCTCCCTGCTGAAAGGGAGCTCTTCCAGCTCAGAAAGTGTGTTTGCACAGAGAGAGAAAGGAGACCATTAAGTGAGTTAATGACTTGATAATGATGATTATTTATTATTTGTATTACAGTAGTGTTTAAATAGAGGCTGGATCTTTTATGTGTTCAGCATTACACAAAAGCAGATTGTAAAAGTAGCTTCCCCAAAGAGCTAAATGGAGAACAGATAAAAGACAGAAAAAATGACTTTTCCGAGATTTGAGAAGCGGAGAAAGGAACTGCCTTGCCTGGGGTTATGTAGCTAGTCTATGGCAGAGCTTGGATGTGAACCCAGATCTATCTGTACAGCTTTCTTCACACAAACTGATGTGGCATCTTGATTTTTATCTAATACTGTGTTTACTACTTAGTGTTGCACTGGAGAAAGAGTCTGTGCTTCCCTACTCGGGAATGCTAACACTTTGTTTTGTGCACACATAGATATAGAAAGCAAGGATACATATCTGAATATATTTTTAATTTCTCAGTCTTATATACACATATTTCCTAGCAAGCTGTATCTGTCAGCAACTGCAAATCCCGTTAGTAATGCTCTTTATGTACAAAACTACTCTGTGTCTTGAGCACTGGACGGGGATTCAGGCAGTCTGACCCCTAGGCTGGCTTCTGCCCCGGTGCTCTTGCCGCAGTACTGCCACTCGTGATACAAGTGCAGTTCTCTTTGGAAAGGGGTCGCAGAGCAGCTTCTTCTTGCTTCTTGTGTCCTTCAACCTCATATTGCCAGCATGGTTATCTTCCAAAGTTGGACTAGCTTATTGCAATGCTACCTTCTTGTCCTGGACTCATCTGTAAGAGCCTGAATATCTCCCATTCCTGCTCTACCCTTTGGAAACCATTAAAAAGGAGTTAGAAGGACTTGTCAGCACCACACTGCAATGAAGCGTGATGCAGACAGCCCCAAGCAGGCTCTGAGCCCTCTGATAAAATGCAGCGGTCGGGCTGTACCCTACCGAGGCGATGCCTGGAGTCTGGGAGCAGCGGAGGGGTTGGCTGCAGCGTGGCGCTGAGGCAGCTCTGCTCCTTTCAGCTTTGGTGCAGGCTTGGTTGCGAGGAGCTCAGGCATTTCCGTGAGGTCGGGTTTTGCCCTGGAGCGTACTAGCGTTTCAGGAGAGCAGGCGCCTGGAAAGAAGCAATGCTCAATCCACCGTCGGCTCCCCACCACCTGCACTTCAACCCTCTGCCAAGCTCCAGAAGTGAATTATTTTGTGTTTTCATGTCGTTTCACTCATAATGTCTGAGGTTTTTAGTTGGACTGGGCAGTAAGAGGGGATGAAGAGATCCTTTCATTAAGTGTTTCCTGGTATTTGCTGCCACTTTGGCTTCGCACAGTTGGCACAGCAGTAGTATCTGCTTGACGGTGTTTTCAGAGTCTTCTTGCTGAAACAGGCATTTCACTTACTCTACAGTTTTGGGTTTTGTTTTTTTTTTAAGCACTGGCTCATTTCCCAAGTCAAGGAGTTTCTTTAAAAAGGAGCTTCCTGCCATGTGCGGTATTTATTTTTTTTAATTGGTTGAGCTGATGTGCAATTAATGTTTGTAATGCAAACCTGTCTGGGGCCATCTATTCACTTGATCAGTATGTTTTTAGTAGTCACATTTTCCGTAGCGATTTTTCTTTGTGAGCAAAATGCTGTGGCTGCGTAACAGCGTTTTGCTTGAGCCTTTCTGTAAGTTTGGCTGTCCGTCCAAAGTCTGGGCCTCCAGGGAATAGCCCCCATGAACTTTCTGTTCTTTGCTGTCTAACAGGTTTGTAACACTTCCCCGGCACAAAATGAACCAGCGACAGAACATCTCCTGCTTGCCAGGAAAATTTTTAGTCTTTTCCGTGTTTGCTCCCTCTTTCAGTCTGGAAGCAAAATTCCAGTGTGAATTACTTTAGCTTCAAATTTGAACTGATCTGAAAATAGATTTCCTTCGGTAAATGTTTGTGTTGCTGCTGTTTGTGGTCCTTGTAGCCGAATGAGAACGCTAGTCTGGGAGGAGCTGTGCAGGCCCCTACAGAGCTACGGTCTTTGCATCAGAGAGTAAATACTTTCAGAACAGTTGCATGGTTTTCATGAGGGCTCTAAATTTGAGTGGGAAAGTCAAAATAATAGGTAAAAATAGATACAGAAGAAGAATCAAGTTGTTTAGAAAAACCCACCACTGATGAGCAGTTCTGATGCAGCATTTTCAGTAACAATATTTTGATGCAACAAGCTTAGGCAAAGCAAAATTAAACAAGCCTCAGCAGAAATATATGAAAATTATTAATTTTAGATGCAGTTCAAGTGTAGAGATTTTGAACTGCAATTATCGCATTCACTTGGTGAGATAGAAAGTCAGGGCCTGGACAGTCTATAACAAATATCTCTACATTTTGCAAGAAAAATAACGAAGAACTTGGAATAATTGCCCTTTCCCATGTGTGTATGTGCAGACAGGTGTGTACTTGGTTAATGACATTTTGGGATGATTAAAATGACATTCATCTGCCAGAGATACAATATATGCAACTGTAGTGTGTGGCAATTACAACTGTGGAATCATGTCAAAATGTAAAGGTGAAAGAGTGTCTTAAATTGTGCAGAACTCTCACATAGGTTGCTTTATATGTTTGAACCAACTGGCAAACATAATGCACCCTTTAGCAGTGATAATTACAGAAAAAAAACCCTGCTCATTCTGCTGGCAGCACGTTGCTGGTACTAACTGATGCATTGCATGTTAAAATGCAAAGGATAAAATGTATTGATGAAAGCTACTGCTGCTGGTGAGTTTGGCAGGTACTCGAGTGCGTGCATAACTTCAGACAAAGCAGTAATAGTATTAATAACTGTCTTCTTAAGTACAACTTGTCATCTGTAGCTGATAAAGGAAGTCTCTTGCACCAGCAGGTATTTACACTGCCTAAAATTTGACACCTTGCCTAGGTACCCTATACTGGGACGCTGGTCCCCTGAGGCTCTGCACCGTCGCAAGAGAGAAAGGTGCCTCGGAGGGGGATTACGAGTTCGGCTGCTTCTCTGAATTATCCTCTGGAGGGTCCGTCTCTCCTCGGAGTTAGAGTTACCGCTGTGCATGAACATCTTCAGACACAGAGGCCGCTGTCGTCAAATCCTGCCTTGCGTAGTACTAGTGTGCTAACGGGGGGGATGCGTGTGTGCAAACAATATCGAAAGCCTGCTATTGCCAGCGCATTCACGTAGGGTTCACAGTGTGCGTGTAACCGCGTGTTCGTGGCAGCTGCGCTGAGCCATCCACCTCTCTGCAGCAGGACGGCTCCAGCAAACATTGCGATTACTGTGCCCTCGGCTGCCTGACGGCCTCCTAGCACGATTACAGCGCTCTGCTCTTCGCTGCTCCGAATTAGGCCTGGCAGAGGGATTATAAGGAACCTGATTTCAGGGATTTATATTATGTAAATTATAAATATCCTTCAAGAATAGGATTTGTAATGTAAGTTGGGGCTTTAATATATTTCTGCAGTAATATATCATTTAAAATGGTTTATTTGAGAAGACCAAGGTAAGGACCAAAAATTTAGGGGAATTAGCACATTTTGTGTCTTACAGCGCTCAAGGTGATCTGCTGTCTATAGGAGTCTGTGGGAACTAACGTTGTTAATATGGGGGGGACAACGGGTGGGCATCAGTGCGAAAACAGCGTGTCTGAGCCTGCTGCGCCGGGACAGGTCGGCCGGGTTGTTTTCATTAGGTGAGTGTAGAGTGCTTTCAGCAATGCACACGGCTGGAGAAAGCAGTGCCTCGTACTGTGCCTTGATCTGATGGCCCTCCTCTCTAGGGGGTTTGGTGCTCAGTATACCTGGAGAAAAGCTGTACTGGGTGATGGCCCTTACAGCGCCTGGAGGAGTTGTTCACCAGGACTGAAAGACATACGTTGCCCTGGCTCGGGTAGCTCACATGAAATAAAGAAGGCTGTGACTCAGGATTAATTGTTTACTGTCCGTTTCTGTACAGTAATTAAAGACCATCAAACAAATCTAGAAGATGACAGGCTACCAAATTAAGCGGACCTTTACCACTAACCCATTACTTCTGTGGTTATATCACAATTCCTGGAAGTCCAATGGGAAAACTTACTGCCAAGGTAACTGGTCTGGGCTTCCCATATATGCTACTGAACACGTCCCTCTGGTCTGCTCGTTTCCTAGAGGAGAGTTAATGTTGGTCTGTAGGTCTCCTTCTCTGATGTTGCTTGTCTTCACACACACCCTGCCGATTCTCTTCATGGGCCTGATTTCCTTTGACTTTGCTTCCTTTTTCTGGGCAAAAGTCATCACTGCTCTGTCTGGTGCTTTTATACAGAGAAGTGTGACGTGTCCTCCAAGTGATCTGTCGCTTGGTCCTTGCTCTGTGGGGTTGAAAGGAATACCCAACAGTGAGACGGAAGATTAACTGCATTGTTTCTCTTCATTATATTTCCCTGCATAGGGACTGCAGGACCGTACCTCATAGTTGATTCCTAGCAAGAAATCTCTTTAATAAAGTTAAAGTCCTTAACTGACACTTTCCTTTTATACCTGTGGCACTTCTGTTTTTCTTCTCTTTGGATATTCAGCCAAAATGAAAGCCTGGCTAAAATTTCCACAGTTGGATCTGTAGTCTTTTGGCCTTGTATGTCTGGAAAGCAGATCAAGGGTTTGTCTGACACGCTCTCCATCTGTATGGCAATGTTAAGCATAGTGTGGGGTGGCAAACAACCACAGTGGGGACAGAGACCCCCGCTGAAGATGCGCAAATAGTGGCAATATTGGAACTTCATTGGTATGGATGCAGTGTGCTCAAAGGGGACTTAACGGATATGGTCTGCACCCAGGAGGGCCTTGCAGGAATAGCTCCTCTGGCACCGGAGTCGATCTGGTTCCTCACCCTGAAAGGTCAGGAAGGAAAACTGCAAAGAGCCTTGAAAACACTGGGTACCCTGGCTCCTCAGTTTTGTCCCTATTGGTTAGAATATTATCAAAATAAGGAAGAAACACTACATTTAGGGTATTTATCTGTCCTCAGGACAGGCAGTTGAGCCAAATGGTCACCTTTCCCTTTATGCCACACAGTTCACTAATTCTAAAGAAGTGCCTCAAAGAGGTGGCAGACACACATCATAGCTAGCCATCAGAGGTGAAAAATTGGAGGTGTTTGAGGATATAATCAAAAAAGGAAAGTACAGTATAGCTGTAGAAGTTGGAAAGATGACATGTAAAGTAACTGACAGATTGTCAAGGTACAGTGTTCAGTCTTGTCTCTTCATAGTTCAGACTTAATGCTGTTCAGTACAAGGGTCCAGTGGTGTGTAAGGGAAGGCAGGGAATCCTGTGGTGCATTAATGAGACCTCTGCCATGTGGAGACCAAGCTGCTTGGCCTATCACAAGAAATAACCCCTAAGGTTTTCTTAGTGTAGTAAGTTCATGTCTCCTCCATCCTGCCCTGGTTGGTGAAAACTCTGGAGAAATAAGAGAATACAAAACTGGCTATAGCTGAGTGGGTTTGGATGCATTAACAGCACCTGAACCATGAAATAGCCTCCAGCTGACTTTGGAGCTCCTCAGCATAGTTTTTGGTGGACCTGTGTGTGTTAATGAGATGGTGGCTTGGATGGGGTTGTGGTACCTCCACGGAGTTCAGTGAGGACCCCTGTATATAATAGTGCTTTGACTGTACAGCAGTGGCTCACATGCTTCATGCCACCATCGTTTCTAGGCCGTTAATTACAGTGAACTGTTTCAAGGTAGGAACTGAAGTGAAATTCATTATGGTGTTGGTCAGCATGGAAGGAATTATATCCTTTTGATTTAGTCTGTGGTGGAACAACAGTTCAGTAAAGATTGTGATTCTTCTTCCTTCTGAAGTCATAATGTTCCAGAATAATTAAAACTATCATTATCAGTGCCTTAATGGAAGAAAATCAAGAAAGAAGTGAGACCAATGGATGGGTCAATTTGTAGGGCATCAGAATCAATATCCAGTTATCAGGCTTTTTTTTTTTAAAAACACTAGTGGAAAAAATTAGAAATGCTGACCTTAACTTGGAGTTAATTTACTCTTATTAATTGGAGTAACATTCCTTCTGATGCACAAATTAAAAGTTAGCTGAGGGCATTTATTTCAGGCGTGAGCATAGGCTTTACAAGTACAGCTGTGTGCCGGCAAAGCAAAGCCCTTCTGCGTAATGCTGCCAGACACGTTGAGCGTGCAGTTCTCAGTGCGGAGTCGGCATGCTCTGTTCAGCGATGGCCTGGACTTGTGCATCAGAGAGAAATTCCAGTGAGGAGCAGGTGCTTCAGTGGAGATGATATAGCCAGAGACAAGTCAAGCCTTATTTTGAAAAAATAGAGTGTAGATATGCAGTGCTTCTTTCAATATCCTCTGCTCATGGTGTATATCCTTTCAGGAGCGGCATCCAAAATGGCTTATAACAACTTGCTATGCTTCAGAAAGAAGAGTAAAAACAAACAAGGTATGCTATATCCAAATGAAGGCTGTAGAGCATCAGATACATGTTGCCATAGCAATGCCGCATGTAAGGCATAAAAAGTGGAATAGTAAGAAGCCAGCAGGGTCATTAACATCATCAGCAGGCTCAGCGGAGCACAGCTCTATGGTAGATAAAATGGCTTCAGACTTTTCTTCAAACAACGTCTGGGGGAATGAGGCACAAAAAGAGAGTAGATAGTAAAAAAACAAAAAACAAAAAACCAAAAAACCTAACAGTGGGCTGGAAAAGAGGTAGTGTAGGACTGCCAGTGACCTCTGAGGCAGCTCCTTTGGGCCTCTCAAATGCTGTGAGGAGTTTGTAAAGCCCTTGCACTGGGGACCTCCGGGGATTTCCCCTGTCCAGAGGGTTTCCGATAGATACTCCAAGGATGTGTCACAGCTCGTTGGGGTGAGGCGTAGGGCCACGACTCAGGGATGCTTTGCAGCATTGCCCGGCAGTTCTGGGAAGGGGGCAGTTGGTTATTTTTATCCCTCTTTCCTCCCAGCAAGAGTATCTAGAATTATCTATGGGCTTTGGTGTACAATGTAAAAGGAGTAAAGTGAGGTCCTGATTCTGGTTGCATAGGAGATGCTAACAAACAAAGGGAGGGAGGATTAATAAGAATACAAAAATTAAGCAAAAAGAATCTATTTCACATGCTAAAGCAACAAGGAGAGACTATAAATGCTGCTGCCTGTAGGTACTGAGCAGAATATGTTGTGTGATCCATTATGTGGGGACACATCTGTGTTACAGCCACTTAGCTTGCGGCTTGTACTGTCAATGAGAATGCACATTTCATTTCTTTTCTGGGTTTCTTCTAGTGCCATTTCCTGAATTTCCAGGGAACAACTGTAGCAGGGGAAATAGAATGATTGATTCCGTATTATCACTGCTGTGAAATCATCTCCAGATGTCTGTCAGCTTAAAGCAGTATAACTGGAATCAGTGTGGGCTGAAGATGTGCATACAAATCAGGGTCCGTATTAACAGGTCCAGACCCTCAGCTGCTGTAAGACGGGACAGCCACGCTCAGCTCGGGAGACTTTTGCTCTCTGCCAGCAATTTGTGGTGGGGGTAAATCTTTCACATGGGTCAAAGTT
Source organism: Apteryx mantelli (assembly GCF_036417845.1). NCBI lineage: Eukaryota > Metazoa > Chordata > Aves > Apterygiformes > Apterygidae > Apteryx > Apteryx mantelli. Next base: position 14,176,536 of record NC_089993.1, read on the forward strand.
AGCAGTTATGCAAGTTATTTTGGTATAAAATCCTGGTCAGCTTATGACTCATCGCCTTTTTTTTTCTTTTTTTTAAGGATGTTGCATGCTTTTATCTACTCTAAAAATCTAGAGTTGAAGTGAGTAATTTTTTAGAGGATTTCTATGGTGTTTAATTAAAAAGACAAGGTTTGGAGCTTGAACTCACTGATTAAATTAAATGTTGCCATTTTAAACAGGAGTCATAATCAGAAAAATCAGAAATCATTAACCACTGAAACAAAGCCCATGTAAAGTAGTTGGATTAAGCAATGATGGATAGGGTCTTGTGCAGTTTTAATACTGGAAACATCTTTTTAAAACAATCATGATCTCTTGAGAAAGTACCTATGATGAAGGATTAAAAACTACCAAGTGTTAGGCCTTGTGTGAATTTCTGTAGGGCAAGGGGGGCCTTTTCTGTGCCATTTGTTCGTGTTCGGCTGGTAGTGATGATACTAAAACTCAGCTGTCAGACTAGGAAGAAGCTGAGACTGAGAAGAAGTCTCTGACCTCCTGTTCTGGCGTGTTTCCTCAGCAGTGTGTTACTGCCTTCCTCCAAGGTGAATGAAGTGCATTTGCACCCAGTGTCTTGTAGAAATGCCCTCTCCCCGCACTGCTGGTCACTTCACAGATCTTTGGACTCGATTGCTTGCAGTCGCTGTGCAAGGTGAGAGACGCAACTGGGACACAGAGTGAGGTCAGAACATGTTAGGGAGCATGCTGTGCCTCTGCTCTGCAGGGCTGGAAAGGCAAGGTTTAAAGAGACTCCTTGCCATCTCTCTACCTCACTATCCATCTGCAGGAAATGGTCGTGATTCTGGTCCCTGCCTTTCGACGAAGTCAAGCCGACACATCCTTTGGGGATGGGGGCAAAGCTGGAATGGCACCAGACCTTGACTCCTTGTTGAACAGGGGTATTTGCAGCTGGTTTTGGAGTAAAGGCATGGAGACAAAATGGCAGTACTATATAGCGAGGGAACTTCTGTACAGCTTGGTCCCATTGGGTCTGAAAGGCACAACTTAACTCTAAGACTGATAGGACTGTTACCTTTTTGTAGGAGCAAGCTGTGGAAATGCAGAAAGGAGTTTGCAAGCTTTTCACTGTCATTCCATGAAGGTTCAAGAGCTTTTGCTTTTGCAACTCTGATGTGCTCCTAAGAAGGTTCACCATGCTGAATTTTAACAGTGTTTCCTGACAGTGCTACTGGAGAGCTTCAGATCAGTAATTCTTTGATTTGCAAGTGAATCAATTGAACTCCTGCAACATCTAATTAGTTTGCAGTTAGTGCGAAGAATATACAAATGGCCATTATTGGTAATGAAAGCCATTGATCCAGAGTGTGCAAACTAGAGAAAGAGAGTAACAGGTGAAAACTTCAGGTCAGATCCTTTGATATCTGTCACCAGAGCTTTAATGACCTCACTGCAGCTTTGTTGAGTAACATCAGCTAAGAACATGGCACATAAAATTTTATGTTCCTTGAACTGTTTCAGGATTTAGTAATAATGTAGCTTATGTATACACCTACGCTGAAATTTTCAAAGCTACCTAGGGGAACTTGATGCTAATTATAATGGAAATGGGCACTCAAAGCCCTTAAATGGCTCTCCAGATCTCAGCTCCGTTGCACAGGGAAGCATGCAGTCATCCACTATACAGATCCATCACTCAACTCCTCACTGCTTTTTATATGCTTCTGTGGACTTCTCTTTCAAGCAGAAATCAGCACCTTCCCCTACCCACCCCCCGTTAAAGAGACTGAGTTATAATCATCATGATACAAATTTCTGATGCTTTGCTAGTGAACCAATAGCTTGGTAAGCAAGGGCAGTGTAATATAAATTTTCTAGTTTTCAATTTTAACATGACTTTATAATTTAAAAAGTAATTCAGGAAAGACACATTTTGAAACTGATTGCTGCTTGTGTTCTCATCGCTGTTTCTTTTTGACTGCTCAGAATACACCTATGGTATGAGAAAGAGAATGATATAATTTTAGTTGTTGCTATAAATTCATCCCTAGTACAATTCCATTAAAACTAATGGAATTACATCAGGATTAGTTTTGGCCCACTTCTGAATTTTTAGACACTGGCAAAAAAATCACATTATACTTGTCATGAGGTAAAATAAGTCTAGTACTCTTTTTGTGAATTCATATTTCATCCTTTATTAATGTTAGAGTGTAATGATGTCCTGTATTACTTTTCTGGTGGCTAAAATATTATGCTGTTTTAAGGGATCTTATTAGGTCCTTCAGGGACTTTTGATGGCTGGCTGCAGCAAATTGTGTTGAGATGTGCATATGTAGGGGTGTGTGTGTGTAGGTATAGCTGTAAAGACACATATATAGGTGTGAACACACACATAAGGGACAGGAAACATCTGTATACAGAGATGTTTTTATAGTGTTTTGAAGTAAGATACAAACCTTGCAATTTTTCAACCTGGTTCTATTTATTAAATAAGTCTTAAAAAATTAAGAGCAAAATAACATCTAAACGAGTTAAATTTTACTATTCATCATGAAAGATGAAACTCTAATTTCTAGGCACTTAGCTAGTGCTGCTGCTTTTTTGGATGGATCTTGAGAGAATTTTTATTAAAATGCAAATAGTGTAGCTACAACACTGTTCCCTGATTAAATGGAAGAAGCATCACTTAGTACTCATTGAAGTCAAATGTAATCAAGATAGAATTGATTTTATATTCAGTTCATGTAAACACTGCTCATTCTACATCTTAAAAAAATCCATAAAATAACAAAAAATGCCAGCTTTATTTTTCGAAAGGATACAAGGTAAAGAGAAAACTGCTAATACACCGTATGCATTTATAATGGCATTAATGCCAGCCTCAGGTAACTACAAGATTGATACTGCTCCACCACTGTCCACATACTGAGGATATGGGAATGTGAAATTTTCACAGGCTGAGCGAGGTTGAGACCTTTCAGCATGTTCGCAGCTCTTCCTGAGCTGTCCGTGTGTACATTATTTATGCGGCAGAGCTCTTTCTTCCTCATTCACCGCGGGGTAAGCTATCTTGAGTTACCCTGCAGCTATCGCGTGGTAGGAACATGCACACACGCACACTAATTGCAGATCAGGCCTTACGTGTTGGCTTAGCTTTCAGTATCCATACGCAGTTGCTTCTTGGGAATAAAGCTCTAGCCCTGCATCTTAGAAAATACCTAGTTGCAGGTGTATCTCCTGTTGCCCTCAACCCGGACAGCTAGGGCTGAGATCGGGGTGCTAGGGGCCTGCGCTGCTGGGAGGGGAGAAGGCCATTCAGAGCGATGGCTTCAATTCAGCAGTTGCAATTAAATTTATTTACAGAGTTTTGGGCTCAGTTAATTGAGCTTGCAGTTGTGCCCACTGAGAAGCGCAGCCATGCGAGAGGAGCTGTAAGTCAGCTCGGTAAGCCTCTGGATGTGTGCAGACACAGGTGCAATTATCTGCTCCTGCAAACGCAGGCCGCGTTGGAGAGAAAGCAAGCCTCGCACTGCAAGCGACGGCCTCTGCGTACCCACTAAAATCTCTCTAAGGAACGACACTGCAGCCACACTGCCTACTGCGACCACAGTAGCAGCACCCCTGAATCCCTCTGCCTGAGCAGTCGGGGTGTGTGTTTACAGGGATTTGCTGTTCCACGTATCCGCTCCATGTGTATGAGCAGACGAAGCCATGGCTGGTCCTGCCTAAGAAGGTGTCTGTATTGTTTTCACTTCTATGCAGGCACTTAGATACAGACAGGCATATACAGAGGAAACCTTACAATCTGTATTTAAAAATTAGGCACCAGCCATTTCTGTTTCTGCCTCCCTGACTGTGGGCTTTAGGAGTCCTATTTGTTTAGTGAGCGCACCGTTACTTTACTAGTACTTTTGAGATCTCTGAAGTGTTAGCTGTATTGTCTTCTATGCAAAGATGGAGTCTAATTCAGAAGGACCCCAGGGTCCTTTTTCTGCAGGTCACTCTGTTGTGAGCGATATTTCAGTTCCACTAATTGCTGAGGAGGAAACATGACAGAAAGTGGAAGAATCTGAGCCGATGCTCTTCAGGTTGGGCTTTCCCAGCTGACTGCTGCATTCCAACACATTGTGTTGAATATGTAGGCACTGTAGTGTGGCGAGAAACCTGCTGCACAGGCTGCTGAGCAAATGGGATAATCATCTTTGATTATGGAGGATGCTATGAAACCCACCTTTAAGGTGACGAAAGCCCTGTGAGCTCAGTGTCCAGGCAGAACATGAAACAAAGCTGCATCTTCTCCTGCTACACCTTTTTTCTTCTACTTGGTTTTGCTTTTTTCATGTTGATCTAACTAAGGAGAGCAATTGAGCTTTAAGTGAGATGCCTGGGGTTTTTCTGAACAACAGTTTAGGTCATGTACAACAAAAACATTAGTATTAATGTTATGATGGTCTTTTAGTAGCTAAAATTAGATTCTCCAGGAAGAAAATTATATTTTGAATTACTGTCTATTCTCATGGTTTTATGTATTTAGTATTTTTCCATGGCTGATGACTGCTAATAACAATCGTTATGCACATTTCACAGACATTACACTGAATGGTTTAGACTTTAAGAAGTTTCTTTTTTACAAGCTGATCTTTACAATAAAGTTAGAGCCCTGATCCATTTTAACATAAATGGTAAAGTGCAAATGAAAATTAGTTCGGTTTGCAAAATGTGTTTCAGAATGTGTTTAAGCAAGCGAAAACCAACAAATCAAAGGTCATTCTTAGAGAGAAGATGCAGAGCGTGTGTCTTGGAGCACATCTCCTAATTAAATCCCTGTAGAGGAAATCATGGTCAAATTTAAAGACCAGAGTCATTGCATCTAGGACAGGGCAGAACGTCAATTATCAAGATGGCTTTGACCATCTTACTGTAAATGACTGCAGCAAAAAGTAAGCTAGTGTATTTGGGAGGAACAAGATGCAATAGGTTCATAATTCCTCCTGATAACCTGCTTCACTATAAATTCATATGTTTCCATTTAATATGGCACTCCATTTTCAAAGAAAATATTTCTGCGTCATAGAAGAAGTGTTATGAGAGGTATCACTGGAAAGAAAGGTGGAATCCCTGTGAATCCCCTTCATTTCACCTTTTGCACATGTCTCAATTTCCTACGCATGTGCACTACGAACATGGTCTTCTACAAGTTGCTTGCCTGTAAGGAGTGTATCCAGCTGAAGGTGCTCAAATCTCTTTCTGAAATGGGTCCTTAGTCCTTTTCTCTAAGGTTTTTGGTGATCATTGTTTGAATTAAAATTTTGAAATTAATTTAGTTTATTGAATTACTTGTAGTTCAGTGAAAGTGTTTAATTTGTTATTTTTCATATTATTATTCAGCGTTATTGAAGATTGTATTTAATTACCTGTGAGGTACTTTGGGCAGTTTGCACTCTGCATAAACAGCAGATGTAGTCAAAAAGAGAAAGCAAGGAGCAATTTGACAGGATTTTCATTGCTCATTTCCGTATTTCGTGCAATGGCAAAATCAGTGAGACTGTCTAAGTGCATAGGACGTGTAGGGCAGAAGTCTCAAAAAGAGTATGGAGGGTTCTTCAGTGGACATGTAATGGATGATGCCCCTTGGTTTCATATTGGAAACTTTCATCTTAATCTGTGATTGGATTATTCTGTGTTTAACTTGTGCTATCTCCTTGACTGAGAAGCTCAAATATAATCTAGATATTTAAGAGTGCAAAAAGTACGTACTTTATGTGTATCTTTTGGCACAAATGGCTGAATTTCAGATCGGAAGCATTGTGCTTGGGAGTGCATACAACCCCAGATTGTTTTTATTTGTGGGGGCAGGGTTAGTTTGTTTTCTTTTTTAATCTCCATAGACTGACAAGGGATATTAAACCCTGTCACCACAATATACTTTAGTTTGGCATCTTATTGTAAACAGGCCGGTAGTATGGGTAACCTAAACTCCACCCGGGGTCTGAAAATAGAAGAGAATTAGCTATTTCATGTGCTGAATAGAAGAAGATATGATGAAATCATTTCAGGAGAGAGGAAATGTGATTTCCGTGCTGCTTTACGATTTTTGGTCTCTGAGCTGTGCTATGAAGGTTACCAATGAAAGGAAAGCAAAACAACCTCTGGTGATATTGCAGGAACGCTGCAAATCAGGAAAGGGTGGTAGCTGAAGACTGCCAAGCTCTTCTGAGTGAGGCTGCACAAAGGAGGTGCCGATATCCCCCCCCGTCCAGTTCTGCCAGTGCTTCTGGGCTCTAGTCTCATCTGTGCGCAGTCTAAAGAGAAAAACCCTGTCTTTGTCCCAGCATCTCCTTCTCCTCCCAGCCCAGTCCGTAGTTCCAGGAATCAGGAGAATGATCATGGATAACCTATAGTTTATGGCAGCTCTGTTGTGTTTTAGGATTATCTGTTGGCCTAGGTAGGTTTAACGTGGTGCCGCAGAGATCAGCATAAAAGGATCTTTTAGTAGATTACAAAGAGGAAAGGTATAGACAAAAATTGTGATCCTTCAGCAACACTTCCTACATGTGTTGGACCAGTGTTGTTGGACTAGCATAAATCAGCCGTATTCTACTGCAGTCAGTGAAACTATATTGAGATGCAGCAACAAATAAAGTAAGGCACTTTTTTGGTTTAGCCCCCAAGTTTGGCAGGTTGACTTTAATGGGAAGAGCAGTTCCTCCATAGTCACTCAAATCAATAATTATAAAAGGCACAACCCAGTGCTTGTATTCACGGTAACATATCCAACTAAGAAAAACTTTGCTTTTCAAAACTGTTTTCTGCTAATTTGTGATGATGGGTTAGCTTCAAACATAACATTGATGTTCAGTGGCAGAGGTAAGAAACTCTTTCCTGGGATAATATCTGCTTTATATTAAATGTAAGCATTCTCCTGTCTTCTGGCTGGAGTCCAGGAGATCCTGGGCTGCAGTATGAGCCACCATGTGACATGGAGCTTTGAGAAGCCTAGTCCATGACTTCCATGAAGTGTGGTGGAAATTACCCTTGAACTTCGAAAGGTGAGATTTGAAAGGGTGTCAAACAGCCGAGGCTTGGCCTGGATGTCTAAGCTTGAAAAATACTTTTTTCTGCACTATACTCATCCTGGTTCAGCAAATATGATCCTATTTCAGCAAGTGCTGAAATGCAACACTTTCAGTTCAGTGAAGTGAAGAGAAGAACTGGAGGGAGAACAAGGGGAGAGAAATCTTTGTCCTTTTGGGTGCAGTGTGGCATCACTGACCACTGCAACACCGAGCACTGCTTTTGAAAGGGACACATGGGGGAGAGCTCCACTCAGGTGCAAGTAAGAGGGGAATTGAGATAAAAAGAAGGGAGTTTCTTGAGTTTGCAATATAGTGTTAAGTCCTTCGTATATGAAAATAACCATGGGAACTGAAATTTCTTTTGTGATTTGAATAAACTTCTGCACAGAAACTCCCACCCTTTTGACTTAGTCCTGTTTTTCTGCTTCTTCTTGCATTTGTGCATTTTGCACTCCTGTTCTTAAATGTGGCTAATTCAAGTCAGTAAGTTATCTTTGATTTGCCGTATAGTGTAAACTGTTGAATGCAGCCATACAATTTAGCATGCAAAACTCTGCCTTTTCTTGCAGCTATAGTGCTATATGGTTGAAGAAATCTGTCTGAAAGATGCCATATTCAGTTCTGTGGGACTGCTAGAATGACTGTTTATACTAACATTTCTATGGGCTCCATATGTACTTTGTTCAAAGGAACTTTTCCAAAGAGATGGGAATTTTATTTTTAGTATCCATTTCTGCAGACTCTTTTTAAATCCATTCAGTCTTATAGAACTTGTGACTAGTTTAACCAAGGTTAAGTGCTTGCTGAACTGGAGCCTTAAGGATCTTTCTGCAGGCATGTATCTAAGATAGGGAATTTGAAGAAGGGGACTATGTATTTAGTGGAGCTCTGCAAGTCTCAAGTTCACAAATAAAAAGGGATTGTCTCTTGTTGCCTGCTTTACGTAAGATATTCCTGTGTTCTGGGCAAAGAGCTTCATAAATTATGAATCCTCTGTTCCATTAAGATAGATATAGAGACTTTATTGTCAAGATCAGCTTCATTAGGAGAATTCAGATCCATAGTGGTAAAACGCTCTCATCCATTCTAGATAACTTTGTCTTCCAGATTGCTGAGTATACTCAGCAGTACAGTATAGTGGGTTAGCGATAGACAGTCAAGATAAAACTCTCACTCAGGGCCTTCTTTTTCCAGGATTTTCCAGTTGTTGGTGTTTTCTATAGGGTAAGCAACTTTTCAGTTCTTGCAGTCTTGCCTCCAGGGGCAAAATTTCCATGCTTCTGTTCCTCCTTGTTGCTGTACTCTGTCATCCTTCCAAACTGGTCTGCATCTTCCCTACGATATGGTGCTCCAGCCTGGACGCCGTACTCGCAGTGAAGCTGGGCAGAGCGTGTGGGATGCTTCCTGTGTCTTGCAGCATTCCTGTTTCAATGTCCTCATGCTCACTTAGCGCAGAGGTGTGATTCTAAATAATCTCTTGTCCGCAGCCTAACTGACATAGTAAGAAACAAAAGCATTCCCTAACACGATTCCTCAGCCTGTGTTTCACTGAAAAGCTACCTGATACTTTTTTCCTTCTTTCTGCTCTTAGAGGAACAGACAATTTGAACTATTCCAGCTATCTGTTGTTGTTATAAGTGTAGGTTGGTCTTCACGTTTGTTGTGTTGCTAGGGAATGTGTGCAGCTTTTGTTGCTTTTGTATTATAGCTGCAAGCACTTATCTTTTCCTCCAGCAAATAGCATTTATAGCAAGTTCTTTGAAAGCAGTGCAGTCATTTGTACTTAAGACAGAATTATGGCAGCAGCAAACAATTAGAGGAAGGAGTTTAGCCCAGTGGTTTTTCTACGGACAGGAAATTCTGCTTACTCAGATTCACTATTCATTTTTAGAAGAACTGTTTCCTTAAATTTCTGGATGAGTGAAAGAACAGATTTTTGCTAGTGCTGTTAAAACAGAAATTCCATTTGCCAAATATGCTTTCTGTGAAGCTATAATATTTTGTGGAGACTGATGGGCTTCAGTGATCCACCAGGAAGGGGTGGGAAGTAGAGGATAAGAGAGGGGTTGGGGAAATTGATTCACTGGGACAGTGATCTGGAATGAGAAACAGGTACTTGAATTTTTCCTATTGTCTCCTAACAAGTAAAACACTCACATATCTCTTTCCAAATTAAAGAGCTCAGATTTTATTTAGAAAGTGGACATTTTTGCCCAGTTTTGTTTTCATGGCACATTTTGGAATGGGTTTGTTTTTGTTCCAATGCAAAACACAAAACATTTGGAAAATGTTTGCCACATTTTGATGTGGTAACATGGGAAGTTCTCACAAAATGGAATTGTCATTGTCTTGTCAGTGCATTTGCTGGCATTCAAAAATTATAACGTCCCGTTGCATGTTCCTGCTCCTGGTTTGTGGACATTTTGTTGTGTATTTAGCAACATGTGTCTTGTTCTGTAATTAAGATATAAATGGAGGAATAGTAAGAAGGATCTTTGTTCACAACTCAAAAGGTCTACTTTAAGCCAGATGTTGGTGTGTTGTCCTCACAGAAGGAAACCAGTGCTTTCATCCAGGGCAAATGAGTTACATCAGCCTGGAAGTCAACTGTGAGGATCTCAGTAGAAAAAAAACTCATACTAAAAATTGCCTGAGTGAAGAATAGATTGAGCTCTCATATTCTCCTTGGTATTATCTGCTGAAGCTCCGGGGAGATGGTGAATATACCTGACAATGCAGCCAAAGTGAACCCGGCTGTTAAGTAAGAGGTGTATTGTTTGGGTTGTATGCTCTTCCCAGCTTTCTTTTTATTTTGAAATGCCAGTCACAGACTTCGCCTGTCAAAGATCAAGAACTCAGAGTTATCTTTTCAGAATGGCATTCCAGTAGTGGGTGCTTCAAATATATAACCCCCATGATGGAAAATCAGGTGATAGCTTAGGATTTGGGTTTTTTTCTCTCTCCAAATTAGAAGAAAAACAAGATGTTCTCCTCTCCCCATTCAACCTACACTTTATAAGCCTGTAAATATTGATGAATGTAACTTGTTTTTTTCATATCATGGCTTTATGATAGTTTAAAAAGAACCGATAGGAGAAAAATAATCTCCCTTTGAGTGGGTATGAGCTGTGTGTCCTTTTCAGTGGCATATGTTTCTAGTCACCTTTAACTTACCCAGCTTTAAATATTGATGGTCATGGTGTAATTTTGAAACTTGGGCCTTAAGGAAGTGAAGGTGACTTCTCTGTGTGTTGCTGGCTTAAAAAAGGATGCAAAGAGGAAACAGGCTGTTAGAAATCTCCCTGCAGCCGGGGCTGCTGGTGTGACGTTAGGCGCCTTAGTGAGGTGGGTGATGTGTCCTGTAAGAAGGAGCAATTCTGTGGCCAGGGAGGTGAAATTACTTGAAACTGGGAGAGGGCAAAGCTGCAGATAAACAGACATGGTTTATAACTAGCATCTGATTTTTCTTCTTTCCTCTCAAACGCATGTAAATTAACTTATATTCTGGGTGGTGTGGGGGATGAAGCAGTTAGGCAGTGTGATGTGTGATCAGACATGTTCATCACAAAATCCTGTTAGGGATTTCATGAACCTTGATACCACTGACATGGTATTTGAAAGAATTGCTCTGTCCCACTGGATCTGGTGGAATCACAGACTTCTCTGCCTCCCAGTTAGCTGCTAAGTGCAGTGAGCCAGTGCCACCTTCCCCCATGTAACCATCAGCTATTACCATCCGAGAAGTGACTTTGTTGGCTTTGCTGGAGCTCTGCTGCTTCACATCACCCATAGATCTGGCTCATCAAGTCCTAGTGACAAAGAGAATACCTTGCACTTGCTGCCAGATAATTTTCCTTTCCCTTTTAGCACCCAAGCCCCTCTGTAGTGAAATAGTTCTGGATTTGCATCTTACTGCAAAGAATACAATTTGTGTTCTAGCAAGAACCACTCTGATGTAATTTTATGTCATTTTATGTGTAGCTCCTACTGTCTAATGAGATTTGAAAATGAAACTAGCTTGGAGCCAGTGTATAATTCTCTGAACGTGCAGTAAGTGAAATAAGCTTTCTAATTAAAGGTGTTTGTAGCTACAGAAAAGCTCCATCTCTTCTCTTTGAAATACACTTTCTACTACTGAGAGTTTGAGTATCCATAGCTGTATTTTTCCTCTGTGGCATGTTAATATACAGTAAGCCAGGACAGATCATCTGGATTCTCCACAGTGGATCTCTGTAGTAGATCCACGTTACCTCCACAGTCTGTTTGTACTGGTCACAACTCTTGCTCTAGATGTTGTTTCCCATTTCCCCAGTGGTGTCATGCTCTGGAGGAGAATGTGAGCTTCAGGAGAAACTTGAGTTCTCCATGACAGCAGTGCAAAGTAGATTGTTTCATTTTGATGCTGAAGCGCTCTTTTTCACTTAGGCTCTGGTTGGTGAAAATAGCTTTGGGAGTGTCTTAGATCTAGAAATGTTGAAGTGTCCTGTTCTTTTAACTGTCTTTGAAATCTGTGCAGGCCCTCCAGAATATGCACTGTGTTATCCGCAGCTACCGCTTTTTCCCTTACTTTTCAGTCCAGTACTGTGACTGCTTGGTTGACGTGTCTCTATGCATCGTTTTAATTCTGTTTCATATCATACATTATTTTTATGTCAGCCTGTTATATTACAGCTCCTGTTGTGTGCTCTGAGCATTATTTTGGTTGTAGCCCTGACTGTGGCTCTCCTTTTAAAAACATGGGAGGTGATTTTGCAACAAGCAGCAAGCAAGCCTACAATATAAAGCTGTTAATCCAAGGATTAAACACTCATTCAAATTGAAGCAAATATTTGTTTAGACAAAGAAGTAGGGACTCTTAAAGACAAAACACCTTTTGTCTAATCTTATTTCTAGCTGCATGGTGTCAATGCTAGAAGTCAGCTTCTGGGATTTGGAGGCTGATAACGGTGGTCATTGGAAAGGGTGGACTTGAAGTCTGTGAAGGAAAGGTGTCTCTCAGCTGTTTTAAGGAAGATGCGGGACCATAAGCCTAGGATATGCAGGGAGGAAAGAGGGAAAAGGAGGATCTAAAACAGGACCTAGATGCTTGCCCTATTCTCCCCTTGGTACATGAGTGAATTTAAGGGAAGGAATAGGAGGAGCCTTGACTCTACTTCCCTGTCTGGCAGCAAGAGTATTTGGCCAAGTCTGCGGAGGGGAATGAGGTGACCGGAGAGCTGGGGGCCCTCTCACCAGGGACTCAAGTAAGGGGCAGGAAAGGAGCAATGGTGGCATATGGTCCATAGCCAGTTTCAGGCCTTTTCCTGGGATACTCCATTGCTTATGATAATGAGAGAAGGAGTTCAAGTGAACTCATACATTAATCCCTAGAGTTGTCTCCTTCTATGAAAAGAAACTAACAATTTTGGACCTTGTTTTTGGCTAAGCCGTGAGCCTGTAGTATCACTCATTGATGTAGACGTGGAGGCTGGTTGAAGTGGACCAATATTGTCATCTTATGTCATCATTATCACACGTTCTGGCATCTCAATTACTGTTCTGAAATAATGAAAGGAGTTGTCAGGTCAGGTAGGTTAGATGAATTGCCTAGCTCAGATACTCCCATCTAAAATAATGTGTACCACTTTACAGAGCATCAGCATGTTGCTTACTTGAAAAATTGCACTTTAACAGTAGTTTCCCTAAGACATAAACAGTCATTAAAGAATTCTTTGGGGTTTAGGTCTCTTGATTTAGTACACAGCACAGGAAATGTCAAACTATTTCTACAGAAAATATTTTAACACTAAAAAACATTCAGGAGTGCTGTAGAGGAAAAAATACTGTGGAGAAGATAAACCTGTTCACATATGAAAGATTTTAGTATGGATGAACTAACTCATTTCTAAATTCACCTTTATTAATAAAAATGGATGATAATTTAGTTGCAAAAAGTGCAATACAGGTCCTGGGGGGGGGGAACACCCAATGATCAGTAATAATATTGCAGTTCATTTTCACATTTTATTATAACTATTTAATCATGTCACAACAATGCTAAGCCTTGTATGAGTAGGTAGGAAGACAAAGCTCTTCTACTTTAAAGAGCTGTAAAAGCGCTAAAATTACAAGGAGAGTGTGCGCACTCATGATTTCATTTGGTAAGATGAGGAACTAAGGAAAAAAAAAGAGGTGTGAAGACCTATGAAAAAGCCAGAACGAATGAAGAAGTGATGAACGAACCTTGATTCCCAGTTTGTGTGTTAGCTGGATATTTCATTTATGTTTACCAATTCTTTTTTAGATGATATGTTAGAGAGACGTACTAGAGGAGGAATAAGTTGTAGGACAAGGAGGTGGAAGCCTGGCAGATTGGTGCTATACATAGCCAGCAAATCCTCAGCGTGACTTATGGATACGCTGTAACACCCTATAGATACCATTTCATCTTCAGCTGGAGCATGATTTGCCTGGAGGTTGGCAGTGATGAGACATGTAAAGATATGCAGCAATTAGAGCTTGATGAGATCTTTTTTCCCCCCAATGTAGACAGGAAAGAAAATCTATGTTTTTTGTGAAACCAAATTTGAGAAAAAAAATTTAAAGCAATAAAGAGATACAGGTTGTAGTCCAAATACAGATCGTGTTTGGACTACTGTTGACCTCTTTTATTTAAAAATGTAACATTGCATTATTTCTTTAAAATGAAAATGGATTTTGAAAGGGAAAATCAGTGTTTTAAAAAGATTTTTCCCCAAAACAGAATTGCACCAGAATTTATTTCTAAGAATAATTCAGTTCAGGTGAACTGACATTTCTTGATAAAGAAGTATTTCCCTAAAAGTTTGCTGTTCTGCTCTCATCTGCTGGTAAGAATTAAAGTTTTTTTTTTCAAGGCTCCAGAAGTGACTGAGGTGCTGCCCAAACAGTGTCTGGGCTGTGTCAGGGCTGGAGGAAGGATTGAATCTTGACTTCCCTTTCTACTAGAAAGCGAGAGGGATGTGTGGAGACTTGCTGTCCCTCCCTGCTGAGCTCTGCGTTTCGATGCTGGAGAAGGCAGATTGTGTCAGTGACCTCATCTTCTCCCCCTGCACAGGGCCTAATGGATTAAAAGAAGATTTTTTTTCTTTTTTTTCTAAATCGATGTCTCAGTTGCTTGAACTTCTACAATGTCTCTGGCAAGTTGGCCTGCTTTGCGTGCTTATATATTTTCTCCCATTTGATGCCCCCTCAGATGCACCTAGAATGACAGACCATTTCATCCTCCTTTTTACTAATTGGAAAAAAAAAGGGCGGTGGTTAATTCTGGTCTTGGTGACTGCACTAAAGGATAAACCATGCTTGGCAGCAATGCATTTTACCCCAGTCAGCAACTGATATAAATTCAACAGCTGCCAATTGTGGCTTCTCTGGTCTCTACCTGGGATTTGTGCCGTTGCTTGGTGAGGCTCAGAGGTAAGCAGGTTTTAGTTTGGGGTCTATAATCCAAAGTACACAACGGGACAACTTTCCTTTGGGGAGAGAGGGAGAGGAATTCCTAATACAATCTAGCAAAGTAGCACTTTTCCATTTCCAATTAGTGTTGTTCTACAATAAAGCTGCTTTTGTCTGCAGTGATAGTTAGGAGGAACTCAAATGAATTAGAACTTATGAATGCGGAATATCAATACAGTTGTGAACTGTGAGATGCCTGGAAAATGAAAAACAAAGAGTAGATTAGTGTTGGTCAAATGTGTGGATGAAAGAAGAGCAGTACATTCCAGGAGCAGATGTATCCCGATACGGAGAGATTTATAATGAATCAGGGTTAGTGGTTAACTAAAGTGGTGTAGATAAGAATAATTATTGAGACTTTATGAGACTTTATTACACATGTCTTTAAGCCATTTAAATATTGGAAGGTAAAAGGGCTAAGACTAAACAAGACAAGTTGGGATTTCAGGTTGCTGAGTGGTTTGAAATAGGAAAACAAGATATAGATTTTCATCCATAGAGTAATGACAGCTTTGGTTCACAAAGATAACTGCCTTGGGGGCTTCATAAAATACAAAAATGTAAAATGTCAAAAGATAACTAATTTGACAAAGCAGGAGAAAAACCCATGTGGCAAGGACATCTCAAATGTGAGGAAGGTGAACATTAATGTAAGTAAAGCTACTTGAAGCATAGTACTGGTATGTATACTTAAGAAACCAACATCAGTAACTAACCCATTCTTGTTACCGTTTTCAAAGTTGGATTTAAAGCCTACTTGCTTGTTCTTTGTGACACAGATACCATGAATAAAATTCAATCCCTTTCACTTGTTAAAAAAAAAAAAAAATAGTTAGCCCAGGAGAATAGATGAATAGAAATGGCAAAATTCTATTTCAGTAAGATCAAAGTGTTCGTATGCATTCATTTTTCCAAAACTGTTGACTTTAATGAAATCTGTCTTTTCAGTGGAGCTGATTATAGTTACAAAATATATTGCAAGGTGTCTAGGCCTGACCCAGCTTGGGTTATGATAATGTGCTGCATTGGGAGCAGTAAGACCAGTTTTCAGTGCTTTCAAAAATCCTGTCTTGGTGCCAGTTATTTACCAGTGACTATCCAGGTTTGCTGTCTGTTCCCAAAGGCCATGGAATGGACAAGCAGCTCTGTACCTCGTCTGTGGCTGCTGCTGCAGAAATACCTGCCCTTCCCGAGTTTTTGGCACGATACCTCAAAATTTACTTTGCCTAGTTTCATGCATTTTCCCTGCATTTTCGTTGTAGCTTTCCTTGATTTCTTTTTTTCCCCTCAAATTGAAAACAGCTCATTTGCAGCAACTAGCAAAAAAAACCCCAAAAAACAAAAGCAAAACGAAAAAGCCAACAAAACCTGCTTTTTTGGAATGAGGGGCCAACAGCCAGTAAAATTTTCTCCTTGAAGTTTTTAGTGCAAAATGGAGTTGAGCTTAAGTTTTTGAAATGCTTTACATCACTCTGGTCCCAAAGTCTAGATCAAAGGGCTATCTAACTCCTTGTTGGCTTTCATCCTATTTATTATGTGGTAAATAAAGTATATTTCTTTTACACATAGCTTGGTAACGTTTCACACTACTGTTTGGAATGGTTTGATGAATGCTGGAGAGAACAAAGCAGGAGCCACTAAGTCTACTGTTTGCAAACTTTAAATTAAATAAGCTTGGTAACATGTTTGACAAAACTGAAAACTTTTCAGTGGGAAGAAACGCAAACCAAATTCATTCTTCAATTGGTTCAACTATATAGCTTGGTAGTTAATTACTTTCTTGTACATTCAAGGAACATGGCTGTGGTATATTACTTTGCAAATGTAACAAAATGAGCTTTCCTGCTGCAAGGAGTTTCAGTGCAGAGCGGCAAGAACCACCTGGGTAGTTGTGACTGCTGAGCTAGACGAGTGAGTACAGAGATGCCTGCTCTTTCCATCTCTCTGCTAGTTTATTCCTCGGACTAGTCAGAACATCACGTTCGTGGTCAGCCAGCTTTTCTCCTTAATGGACTTTGAGCCAGCTTTGCCCTTCTGACCAGAGCCAAGACTGCCAGGAGAAGTCCTGGTAACCCTGCTTGTGTGCTTATATACAGCCGTATCGGAGCATACTGGCATGAGTGTATTTATGGTTTGGAGCTGTTGTACCTTTTCATAACTACACTTTTGCCATGTGGTGTGCACCTGTGGATAGCTGACAGCACATTTCAGTGCAGTGTCACAAGTTTCCACATTCAAACTCACCTTGTCAATTCCCCCCAACCATGAACACCAAAATATGTATACATGAAAGCTTTCCACAGGGAAGGATAAAGGCCAGTGGACTTTTATGATACTATTTTTTTCCAAATGAAAGCAAATGGGATGTTATCCTTAGCATCTGCTGGTATATTTTTAGGATCTAGATCTTTAAAAGCAATCTCGGAATGTTTTGTGTGAGCTGGTATTGTCATTCCCAATACAGGTGGCACAGACAGAAAGAGACTTGCCCAAGGGCATCCAACAAGTTGTGGCAAAGGCAGAACCAGGGTCTCCTGAGCCTCAGTGTCCTGCCCAGCCGTGCAACTACCAAGGGGCTACCTAGAGCAGTGCTGATAGAGGGGCTTCCACCTTACCTGTGCTCAGTTTCCTGATGCCCTTGGCCTTCAAGGTATTCTCTCTGGAAAGCAGTAATAAATACATGAACCCAGGGCTTTTGTGGAGCATAGCAATACGGGGTGTGCTGCATGGTGCTGAGCACATCGCTTGGCTGATTGAATAGCAGAGTCGCAGGGAGCATGGGGACGCTGCTGGTCCTGGGCTTTGCCTGCTGAGCTCGTGTTGCAGTTGCTGCGAGTGAGCCCGCTTCTGAGCGAGGTAACAAGACTGACTCCCATCTGAGATTGAAGGCCATAAAACAAGGTAAATCTCTTCAGTGCCATGCTGTTCCCATTATGATAGCAATATTACACTCCAAACTGTCCAATAATCCTTGCTGTCCTCTCTCTGTCTGGGCACAATGATGGTTGTATACTAGATTGTAGGAGAAAGCATAAAGATTAGTGTTTCAAAACGATCATAATGCTTTGGTGCACTGGTTTACAAGCTCCCAGCGTGCTTTACCAATACTCCTTATTCAGCCTCAACGCTGGGAGGAGACAAAGGTTGTCGCTGTGCGTGTCGCGCAGGTAGGCGCGTGCAGGCTAAGAGGGCTGGGATCTGAGCTCCCGCGGGCGAGCCTCAGCCGCGGGTGTGCGTGGGATCAGGTTTATAACGCGCCTTATAAACCGTATCTGAAAACAGCGACCACAGGCTCTGGCAAATTCCATGATGGCAGATTAACTAGTCTCCCTCCCTCACCAGTCCTCAGCTTCCTGCATCCCCCTTCTGCTTGAAGTTACTGCCTCTCCAGCATTTTAGCGGGGAGAGAGACAGGCACTCTGTAAGCTGCCACGGTGATAGAGGAGGTGATCTCCCAAAGGCCTGATTCATGCTACAGTTTCTGGTGGGATGATACCGTAGCCTACCTCACCTGCAGGTTTGGATGCTGGAAAGGATGCCTTTGTATAAGCCCAGCTTTACCGGCAAGGGGAGCGAAGTCACTGGACTTTGCCCTAACGTGGCAAAGCAGTGACTATGCATTTTATTTGAACAGCTCTACCATGGAGGTGAAAATCTTCAGTAGGGATGCAATTCAGGTATCTGGAGAGGAGATTGCTGGAGCAAACTTTGCCCCATCTTGCCTGTCAGCACCCACAGGATGAGTTTGGAAGATTTGTCAGCTAAATAAGTTTGGGCAACCATATGTATCCTGTCCTGCAATAGCATGATGCCTCAAAACGAGGAACGCACGCTGTTGGCTGCGTGGCATTTCAGCTGGCGTGGGAGGCAGCTCTCAATCAGAGTTGTTAGGTTAATAGAAACACTGCTTTCAGACATTTTCTGGGGGAAACCTTATTTTTCAAGCATTAATGCAATACAGAAACTTTGTCAATTGGCCACATAATTTTATTTTTAGCTCTGAGTATGAAGAGCACACATATGTGTGTCTATCTGACTGCCTAACAGCTGCAGTCCACTAGGGAAAATCAGAAGGCAAAAAACAGAGCAGTGATTTTGTTTGAGCAGATGAGAATAATTTTTATGTACAAGCTATTTATAGAAGGGCTGCAGCGAGCTAATTAATTGTTTATAGGGAGAACTTTAAAGTGCATAACCTGAGATTTGACATTCTGCGTAATAATTATAATTAGAGATGAGCTGGAATCAAAAATCAGGATGCGAACAGAGATGCATTTTGGAAAAGTTTTGAATCTGATCCAGATCTCAACTGTGCAGCTTTCTGCAGCCATTAGGATAGGCTAGAATGAAATCCCGGATTGGAATTTGGCCTTCTGTATTTTGATAAAGTGCAAATCTGGATCCACATCATGTGATGCAGGCCAGCTCCTAATTATCTTCTGGCATACTAGGGGAACAGGATTGACTGGTGTTATTATGTCTTTATCGGTACATATTTTTTTGATTTTGGAAGAAGTGACTCAGAAAAGCCAAGTCTCGAATTAGGATTTTGTAAAGCTAACATTGAAATTTATAGGGTGATTGTCAAACTTTTAAATTATTTCAATAATAGCCTGATCTCTGTGAAGTCTTTTCGAGTTTTATAATAAAGGGCTAGTCTATTGGTGTTTTCCAGGTTTGGAGGAATAATGGAAAAGAATCTGAATGCTCAGCTTGGAAAGGCAGCAGGGTATAAGCGTTGATTTATGTCTAGCACTCACTAATATTTTTTCTGATTCCTGTGCAAAAGTATATTCTGAAACTTGGTTCTGATTCTAAACTAATTAGAAATCAACTGCTAATTGCTATATAAATAAACAGACAATAGTGAACTGGTGATGAAAGACCGATAAGAAGCTAGAGAGTTAAATCTCAGTCAAAAATTTAACTTAGCCAGTACATCTCAGTTTATGTAAGATATCTCTAGGCAGAAGGGTAAATGCATCCACAGAAAGACTACATCCTGCCTAATTCAATTAGTTAACAAATATGCAACTGTGCTGGCCTGAGTTTTGTATTTTGTTTGTTTTTTTCTTCCACTTACCATAGGTAATCACTCAAGAGCTTATGTTACTTTTTATAAGATATTGGAGAACTTAGAAGTCCTCTTTATCTCTGGGCAGCAGTGAATCCATTTCATAAGGCGGATCAGAAGAGCTTTGGAGGGGTAGTATGGGCATGGGCTGCCGCACTTGCTTCTGCAGCCAACAGAGCTAGCTGACTGTCAGATAATGATGGAAGACTTGCATAATTGCAGCACATTTTGGTCATATTGGACTCTTTATGAGCAATTCTGACCATGGTTGTCTAACTTTCTGCATTGCATAGGCAAGAAACTTACCCACTACAGTGCTCTTAAATTAATGGCTATGGGCGTGATTCGGTGTCAGTGCTGTTTCACTTTTGTTTTCGTCCTTTTCATCCAAGACAATTTCTTCTGGCTGCTGTGGTGAAGCTTATGCTGTCTTTATTTGACCTCCTATTTTGTTATGGACCTAAGCCTTTTTACGTGACAAATGCGGGGATTATTCTCAGCTTGCTGTCAGTGCATTTCCGGAGAAACAAACTGCTTTCACTGGACCAGTTCCTGAGCCTCGTAATCTTCTCTTCCAGGAGCTGCAGCTCTAGGCAGGCAGGATCTTCATCGTAGGGGAACTGCTCCCTCCATGTTCAGCGCAGGTTGGAAACCGAGGGCTTGAGCTAAAAGATGATACTGTTTTCCCTCGTGCAAGTCATAGACAGTGGTTCATGCCTCGGGGGCAGCTTCTGTAGACACCTAAATATGTCACTGAGAAAATACTCTCCCACCACAATGGATTAAAAGGGAGGGGATTGTTTTATGTAGCACAGCTAAACTGCACATCTGAACTGCCTCTCAGCAGAGCACCGTGCTAATTCAGTGCTGTTCAAGGAACTATTCATCATTCTTGCCTTCTTCAGTGAACCTGCAAGTCTGTCTAATAAGGACCACACACATAATCTTTTATTTATGTAATGGTCTATTTATCAATGTGAGGTGAGAATTTGACCTGATTATACAAACTTGAGTATTCCCAAGATGTGTCAAGATGCAGTTTCCTCCTCCTGCTTGGCCGTTCCTAATCCTTTCGCATCCTCATTGCACTTCCCATTGTGTAGCTATTTAAGCCATACTCATACGTAAGCAATGTTGCACAGTTTAGCAGCTAGTGAAAAGTTCTCTGTGATATATATTTTGTATGCAGTGTGGGATTTTCTTCTGAAGTAGGTCATATATGGTTCAAATCAAAATGACATTTTACTGATGGCATTGCAATGAAAGTAAGCTGTTGACATGTCTGTCTTCTGAATGTATACTCATCCCTATTCAATTTTGAGTGACCAAGGGGAAATAAGTTAAGGAGTTACTATATAACTCGCCTTTCATCATTCCAAATGATGAAATGTCTTTTGTTGCAGCTTTCCAAAATATTTGCCTTCAGGTATGCACCAAACTTGAACTATTTGAATCTGAAAGGTAACCCCCCCCCCCCCCCAAAAATATGATCAGGACAGGCTAGAGTAGGGAAATGGAAACCAGGCTGCATGTTCAACTGTAGGAGGGATGGTGTTGGCTTAAAAAAACAAGAATCCATGTATTGGGTGTATCCCTTTCTACTGAGCTGGGCTCTGCATGAGTCTGAATTTTGCTCTGTATGGTTTCTAAAAGATTTTGCTGCCTTTATGTTTTAACAATGTATTTGTATTTTGTGATGGGACAGCTTTTCTTTGATTTCAGTTATAATATAGGAAAGGATGAATGCATTACAGGTAAAGACTTCTGTATGTCTGACCAGGAAAGCCCTTACAGAAATTCAGGAACTGCCCAAGGTGGCCTGAATTAGCATTGCAATTCTGAAGCGTTCTGGAAACAGCAGACATTGCCCATCCATTGTACAGCTGGACTCTATGTACGTGTTGGCCATTTGTCTGAAATTTCGGTGATCCAGAAATCCCAAGCAAATGACAACACTTCTCACTTTCCACCTTGGCAAAATTTCTGGGTGGGAGAAAAGGCCCTGTGTAGGGGAGACTCAGATGTTAGATAGCTGCAGGGATGGATGAGGGAAGCCTTTGGTTTCAGATGAGCCTTCAGATCCATTTGAGCCGAGTGGGTTCATGAAATTAGACTAGTAGAGCCTTACTGTGAGATTTCTTCTCCGTCTGGAAACAAAACGAGAACAAATGAATATGTGCAGCATTTTTGTCCTTCCTTGTTGCATTTTATGCCCAAATGAAAATTGCAGAAAATACAATAAAGCATATATTGTGAACTAGCATACAGAATTTTCAGCCAAGCTTGAAGTTAGCTATGAAAGTAAAAATAAACCAACACCCCTCCCTCCCCAAATCAACCCAAACTTTAGATAATATTTACCTTGGTTTATGAGATCTTGTTCTTCATGCGTATGTGTATTCTTGCAGTAACTTTGACGATGTGTGGAAAATTTGAACAGAAGGTGGTTTTCCTTATGTACCTCACCTTTCAATTAAATCTGGATCTTTGCATCTGCTCTGTCCTTCCCTGCATCAAATCACAAAGCCATTCCTTATCTTGCAGCTGAATTTTTAATTCAGAGATTTAAATTAAGCTAACTTGACTCTTCAGGCATGAGTCCAAACCCTGTGAGCAGAAAACAGAATTTGCTTTATGAACCCACTGTGAACTGAAGCATGCAAGGTTCGTCTGGCTTTAGTTACCTGTTTCCAGGGATACTTGAATCTGCTCAAGTAGCTTCCGTGTTTCTAATTTTCACTTTCATCTTATCAGGAGAATTGTGTACATTAGGTTTCTTCTGCAAGCCTCAAATACTGTCCAGGAAGATTAATGACAGTGATGTTCAGTTTCTTTTAAAGAATCTGCCTTAATAAAGTATATTTTACATTATTAATTGACATCAAGTCATTGGTCAAATTTGTATGGGAACCAGACAAAAGGTATACAGAGCTGAATGCCTCATTCTAAGACCAAAAATAAGGACCAAAGTCTGTTAGATTTGATGTATTGTACATAAAGGTCACCAGACTCACCCAGTTAAGAAAGAAAAAATGATATGTGTAATTCTAAGTATAGGTTAAGTACCTTAGAATATCATGTTAAACCATGAAGTGATTACTCACATGCATAAAGTATGTGCATAAGACTGCAGGAGTAGGACACATACTGTCATATTTTCCCACACGAGCAGTGCACCAGAATAATCCTTTTTCATCATTGCAGCCTGATGGGCATTAATAAAATAAGCCTGCTAATGTAAAGATATTCTACAACTTTGCCTCAAGTACTTTTTTCAGGCTTATAGGAAAATAAATAAAATGCACAGAACAGTTTCTCACCACCACTGGGACTATATGCCAAGATGATTTGTCAGAACTCCTACAGCTTCAATGCCTTTCCACCTATTTCTTCCACCTTTTCCCCTTTCTTTTATTTTTAGCTTTCAATTTATTGTTTTTAAATTCAATGAGATAACATAGCTACCTCAGGGGAGGAATTTTACGCTATTCCACAGTGAAAATGGCATCCTTTAAAAAGTTATGCTATTATTTTACAGCTTTTAAGAAACATATGTACAGAAGCAATGTAATGAAAGTTTTTAACTAGGCTTACAGTTTCTAAATAGCTGTGATGCAAAAACCTACCTAAATTCTCTGGTAGCTAGCTGACTCCCGCTTAATTTGGATTGCATTGAGAAATAAAGGATTGGACTGTGACAGTTTTGCTGTGGACATAACTATCGAGAAGCTAAGAGATATCTTCAAAACTCATTCAGAGTTTTACTTTCCTACATCTGTAGAAGTTTGCTGCAGTCTCAGTTATGAAAGTTAAAGCTTCTGGCACAAGCTGCAATTCTGGTAAATGTTACCTTTCCATATGGGTGGATGTATTTTGTGGTAAGTGTAGAAAGAGCCAAAGAAGAAAATAACTTAATGTGTAGAATTTATTTTTGGTAATCATTCAGAAATATGGAAATGGATTTCAGGAAAAAGAGCAGGATTACTTATGAAATTCTCCCTTTCAAAGTTGGGTGAAGTAATATTTGGGAATCAGGTTTCTCTAGAAATTTTTTCAGAGTGCAGCAGAGAACGAAGAACCCAAACAGGTCATCTTCGCTGTTGAAGAATGTAATAAAATATTCATCAGTAGGGGGTAAAAAAGGACTAAAAGCTGAGTTTCTTTTGAGATATTTATAACAAGAAGAAAGAAGAAATAAAAGGTTAACTCATTGCTTTGGATATTTGAGAATTTCAGGCTAAACATCTTGAGTAAAATTATTGACGTTTCAATAGGAAAAAAGCTAACAAGGTAATTTTTCCAGCAGAACTTTATCCTGAACCCTAATTTTTTAGTACTGATAACTTTCTGAATTTTTGAGGGCCCTCAAATTTCTTAAGGTTGGTCTCTATCAAAAGAAGCCAGGCATTTTTAGGTTTGCTGTAATTTGGTCATTTGTACAAAATTCTTTTAACCATTTATGAATTATATGAATGTGCAAAACAAATATAAGCTCCTCATCATAATCCTTATTGAGTTGTAGGGCTCTCCCATGGGGTACTTCTCCATCTTTAACAATCTAAATCCCTTAAAAAAATCTAACCCCTAATCCACTTGCTTTCTTTTGAAAAGCATACTAGGCAGTCAAGTGTGCTTTTCCATACCTCAGTACCTTTGTAAATCTAACCCCGGGTCACGTTCTAAAGTGAAGCTGCAGTCGTGTGTCCTGTTCTGCCCACATTTGAACCGAATGAAGCGGTGACCTGCGTTGGGGCTACCTCCGCAGGATCATCTCTGCCTCCTTTCTTTCTCCCTCCCTCCTGCTGAGGGTTGGAAGGCTCCAAACACTGTCCCAAACACAACTGGTGGTACACAAGCAACTTAAAAGTAGCAAAAAGCTGAGGACTGCCACCCCTAAAGTTGTTGTCTGCTGGAAGGCCGCTGCTGTAGATGGTGCCCATTGCCTAGCCTGGTCTGGTGATAGCTACTTGGGGAAAGGGCTGTTTTCTTTGATGTGTGAGATAACCCAGATCATCTACTGTCTTCTTGTGGTGCTGCAAAAGCAGTAGGGCTTTGGTGGCGTTGATGGTCTAAGGGACAGAGGAAAGATAAGGTTTGTAGGTGGAGGTAATATCTTTTATTAGACCAGAGTGCTATAGCTGGAGCCTGTAATGTGTTTACGAACTTGCCTGTTTTTCTGTAGTAGGCTAATGAAAGTTATTACTTCTCCCTATAAACCTGGCCTCGTTTCTTTAGAGCCAAGCCAGCAGGGACAGTGGCACTTGGAGCAGTCATTTAAGCTCTGTTCCCTCCTCTGTCTGAGGAGATTCCTCCTTCCCTGTGGAGCACCTGAACTATCGAGCTATAGCAGATGGCAGTAACTTGTTGCCTCCCTTGAGCTGATCTGTTTTAGATGGAAGAGTTGGAGACCCATGGAGCCAGGAGGAGGGTGAATAAGGGCGGTTCGGGGCCAGGCGGTGACCCTGGTTCCTGGGCCGCTCATGTTGGTCATGTGAAGAGCAGTCACTGGATAACTTGCCAGAGGTAGTTGTTGGAGTGAGGTCATGCAATACGCAGTGGTCTTGAATCTCCCACTGAGGCTGTTACAGCTGTATCCCATACCTAATTATGTGTGGAACTAAATCCTGAAGAAATCTGGAGGGCTTCGCTGCAAAGGAGTTATGCTACAGTGGAGAAGGGGTGGCTTTCCCTCTGCTTGGCTTCCTGTCCGTCACATGTCTCAATTAGACACACGCTGCTCCACCTTCAGTACAAGCGGAGACGGGGAGGCCCAATCCTAGTCACACACACTGGTCTTTTGTTAGGAAAATGGCTGTTGGCCTCTTTGCGGCCATGCCTGTGTGGATGGGTAGCTGAGTGGATCTCAGAATTGGCAATACGAAGGTCGCTGATGTGAAAGCAAACGAACAGAAGATTCCTCTCAGAGTTCTTGGATCTGTGCAAAGCACGTATGCAAAAACAGCTAGGTGCCCTGCAGTTTCAGATAAATAAAGTCAGTATGTGAATCTGCCGGGGCCCTCTTAGCAAGAACAGTGCTCGTCTGGCAGAAGGGTCAGAGTTAGGCCACCTTGCGAGAGTCCAGATCCCTCCTGAGAGGGGAAACAGGACGTCTGTGTTTGGGCCAAGGAGGTGCTGGTGCCAGCTCTGGAGGGTTTCCGGATAGGGGGACGGGGCCCATGTGACTTGCAAATCCGTTTTCAAGTTACTGGTATATGCACTGAAGCTTGTATATTGATACCCTGACTGCAAAGCTTTCTAACGTTCCCGAGGCAGAACAAGCCAGTTCCTGACAAATGGAGAATATGACATTTAGCATTCAGTACTGCAACCGCTTTCTTTTATCACAAATATCTATCTTACAACCTCTTTTTAACATAGCAACTGAGCAGCTCACAGTATTTGAGGTATTTGTCCTTGCGCTGACCTTCTGAAGCACAAGCACGCAATGCTGTTTTACAGTTTGGCTAGGATTTGTCTGCAGCTATCAGAAATTTTGCTGTCCAGCCTGGGCAAGCCATTGAGCTTCCCATGTAGAATGTATTGCAAGAGCCGCTCTTCCAGAGAAAGATCCCTCCTGTCCTAAGGCAGATGGGGCAATCGCCATTTGGAAGTATCTGTCCCTCAATATTGACTATAGGGGGAGCAATAAAGTTGGACAAATGTCTAACGCCTGCTGTCGCAGGTCTTTCTTGCAGGAAAATTGCAGCAGGCATGAAAGTACCTTTAAAAATCTGGTCCTGTGTTGCTTTCCCAGCACAACGAATGAAGCATATGGGAGAATGAGAAATTATTCTGGTGTCCTGTGTTGCTGAGACAACCTTCAGTGCTCTTTGGCTCTCAACCCACTTGAATAATGACATGTGAGTCATTATTGCAATACTGTGACACTGCTTAAGTACAACTTTTTTTTTTTCCTTTTACCTCATTTGTGCTTTTCATAGTGGGAAAGAAAAACATGAAAAATAGAGGTATACCCATACAGTGATGAGGCCATTTGTATCCCATCAAAGTGCTGTTTTCATATTTGTGTTGAAAAGGTATTTATTCTGCTACTGGCAGTGGTCGAGGCCTCTGTTTTTCTGACCATATACTTAGCATGAATTACCAGTCTCAGTGGGGGTGTGATGCTTAGAAGCCTGTCTGTAACTGCACTAGAAGGTGTCTCGTGTTCAAAGAAAAATGTGAATTTTGGCAGATTGAATCAAAAAAGGGCCTTTCAAGAAATTTGCATTTCAATACAAAAATAGTCCTGTTGGCCTTGAGTCATTCTGTTGTGTACATATGCACACCTAGCTCAAAGAGCACAATAGTTCCAGTCATGCCAGCGGTAGTTATTAATTGCTTAAAAGAGTTGTGAATTAAGCTGAATCACGTTGAGCTATTAGAATTTCAATGGTCAAAATCCAAACATCTGCCCAAACTTCATGCGGTGTTTCTCCCACGCAGGGATTCAGGGTTTATGTAGTGCCCTGCGTTCTCTGGAAAATTTTACCCTAATATTAAGGATGTCTATTCCACCTAGGCTCATGGACGTTTCCTTTGGTGGTGCTGGCATGGCTCCTGCTTATTCCCCAGCCCTTTCCCTTGGCTCTCCGCAGCTTTCCCCCGGGATAGCCCCGGCTGAGCTGGCGGCGGTGCCTGGGGAGCAGTGCCACTGCGTGGGGAGCCCTGCTGCTGCCTCGGGTGGGGAGTCCTCGCAGTGAAGGGCTGCAGGAACAACTCCAGCCACGTGTGCCACCATAGCAAGTTGGAGCATACACTTGCACAAGCTTTCATTACTTTCTCCTAATTACGACTGTAATTTATTTTTGTAATCTGCAGAGATTATTACAATTGTATTGAGATTCTTTATCTCCTTTGTGCATACTTATCCTTTGATGATCTATGTATAGTGTTATCTACCTCTCCTCTAATTACATCTGCCTGATTCTTCAGCAAATCTTTTAAGGCTACGTTAATCAACTGAATTTGGAACAGAGAGCACCTGAGGTGTTTCATGCAAACCCTCAGGTTGGATTTAAATTGTGTTCTCAGAAATGAAAGGCAATTTCCCAAAGATTTTTTTTTTAATTTAACTTCAAAGCATCCCAAGTATGTTTTATTTTGATAGATCTCAAGAAGAAGAACATTTTTTATTGCCAATATATTCTGCTCTTAGATATATGCAATTTACACCAGTAGGGCAGAAAAGAATCAGTGGTCTATCACACAACATTTAAGGAGTTTTCAATAGCCGCCTGGGAACAATAAATAAGCTACAAGCTTGTTTCGAGAGAGTGTACTTTATATCTCCATAAAGAAAAGATCTTTCCTGGCTAAAGCATTTTGTGTTTCAATACATACTGTTGATTTTTTGCCAAGTTAGATACTTTTCTTGCAAAAAGAAAGTTATTTTACAGTGGAAGAAAAGGCAGTAAAGAAATTCACTTTACAGTTTGACAGCTGTTCCTCAGAACATTTGCAACAAAAGCCTTACCTGAGAAGACATTTGTTTGGTTCTAGATTTTGCTACAAATTTAAAACTCGGGCAAAAAAGGAATGAAGTCATGTATTTCTGAAGGGTCACAAAACTTTCAAGAGAAGCTACCATCTAGGTTTAAGCCAGTCTGGATCCGCCCTTCAGGAAACCTGTCTTGGTTTGCATCAGACTTCTGGAAATCAGGTAGAGGTCTTGACTGAACTGGAATTTGACCTCAGACTTTAAACAACAACTTGAAGCTCTTTGTTGTAACAGATTTTAAATTGCATCTGAATTAAGGGCATACTAAATCATACCTTAAAACCCCGTACTGAAGGACCTTCTTCTGGCAAGAGATCTCTCTGCTCCAAAGAAGACCTGTATTCTAGTATCCTTTCATCTTCCTAATTAAGAGTTTGTGCCTTAAGCTGTAGATACTGTTGTCAGCTTTATTTTTCCTTGTGACAAAACAGAGGAAGATGTCTATCTTTAAAGCGCCTGTACAGAGTCATGAACTAAGATCCTGTTCAAGCTGCTGTTATCTTGAGCAGATCACAATGCCAATGCGTTCCTCATTTATAAGTATAGAAAAAGACGCCCTGACGTCTTCTAGGACAACTTGCAAAGGGCTCACCGTGGTGGGCTAACATAACTGGGTAGTGTCTGTGAAAGCAGGTGGTGACACACGCAGCCTGAGAGGGGGAAACACTCACGTCACTTTATCACTTCAGCAAGTGAAGGGTTTGCAATTACAACCCTCTTATCGCCTAATTGCAGTAAAGGTATCCACTGAATTGAAAGCCACCATTTTTTCTTAGCTCTCTAAACCCCACTTCTGCTGGCCTAAAGAGAACTGTATGTAAGACAAAGACATTTAATACATAAGAAAATAATGGAAAACCAAGTTTATCATGAGCAATTTTAGTACCTAATGTCAAAGCAGAAGGGAATAAGGGGAAAAAAAATCTCCTTATTCAAAGGATGGATATCTTAGTGAGTAATGTTTTTTGGAACTAGAGGTGTTAGTCTTAGGTCATGGCAAATATTGGTATTCTTTAGCATTAGGCTACAAATATTAAGCTTGACATATATAGTAGTTGTATACTGAGTTCTTAGAAATTTTGAGTTCACGACTTTCTAACATTAGGTTCAAATGATCTATATTAGTGAGGCAGTAATTCTTCTGCACTTTTATCCTATGTGTGCCAGTAGATCTACAAGCAAGAGCAGCAGAGTGAACTCTCATATGAATCTGCCCGACACAGCTTTTTTCTTCTTTCTCTATTTTCTTTCTTTTAGTTTCTTCACTCATCAGTGCATTAGAGCTCTAAAAATAAATGAAAGAAGCACATTTGTAATGACTCTGTGAGTTTTGGTGTTTACTTTTTACGGTATGCTTTGCTGCTCCTACAGGAGTGCTCATCCCATGCTTTCAGCACCCTTGATTGCTTTTTGAAACTGCTGTAGTTAATTTGCAGTGGCATTTATCTAGGGGTCTGTGTAGGCTGAAGTTTTGCCTGCGCTGTGTAGTCGCTGACTGTGTCTGCTGCTATCTGCTTATGCCTAATTAAGTGAGATGGAAAAAGAGCGGCATTCAGGATGCTGAGCTGGGACCCGGGCTCAGGGAGTACACACTCAAAGATTAGGAGATTTATGCCTACAATATTAGAAACGTATTGACGTTTTCAGAAATAATTCATAGTGCCATCTGTGCTATTTAATGGTCCATGAAGCTAATAGATATGTTAGAATTGGCACAGCTTCTGTGTGCTTCAGTAGCTTTAGATTAGGGTGCGTTCTCTTTGAAAGGGCAGGAATGACTTGGCTTGGGGAGAATAGAGAGATCTTCAGATTTTAACAACTGTTGCAATAATTTGTGTTAGTTATGCTTTTACTGTGTTGCCTCAAGATGCATGCAGATTGTGCTGAAAAGGTGGCATGGGCGAGCTCTGCTAAATGCTGAAAACTTCTTAAAGCTGGATCACAGCTTCTTGTTAGACATCACATGGGGGAGTCAAAAATGTTCCCGGGGCTGTCTGTGCGCACTGAAGCAGTATGTAACCAATGCGGGTTAGACTTTCCTCTCCTTCGTATTCACACCCTGGCAAAAAACGCTTGAATTTGTGTGTGAATTTATTCAGTGGTAAAGCTCAGTTAATTGCAAGTACATGGTTTGTAGGACTTGCAGCGAGTTGTAGTCCTGCAAACAAAAAAGCGCTTGTACATCTGCGTTCTTGAAGTCAGCCCTTCCGTTTGTGAAGATGCTTCCCTAAGGAAGTTTTTGGAGCCCCTCAAATTAAGAAGATAAAACTGGGTATAAGAAAAACTTAGGTCTTTATGTGTTGTTGAACACTGCAAGCTGAGATCACTAGATACTGCTGTAATAGCAGAAAATAATCAAGCGATAATAGGTATGTGTGTTTGTAGTAAGAAATCGCTCTTAAACTGTATGAATTCCTTGCCCCTTAGGATGGGACAGCTCCAAAGGCACCCGTGTGACTGGGACCGTCTCAAAAGCAGCGCAGGCGCTGAGCCGTGGGGAGGAAAGGCTGCGCTCGAGCCTCGTCTCCTGCAGTGCTGCCCGCTGCCGTCCTGAAAGGCCTTTGCTCCCCGTTGGCGTGCGTGCGCCCGCAGGGATGTCTCCTGGGTTGTGCAGGCCAGGTTGCACCAGCAATGCCCCTTCCCACTGCAAAATGCAATTGCCCTCGTCAGATGAGGGAAATCAGCTTTTTTTTTTTTTTTTTTTTTTTTTTTTTTTTAGGCCCGAGTCCCAGATTGTTTACTTCCGTATTTTTCTTTTTTCCATTTCTTTTGTAAAAAGCCAGGAAATGAGGCCAATTTAAGCTATGCCCATATTGTGTATTGGCACCAGTGAAATAAAGCAGTAGCATTTTATGGAGACAATATGTAAATACAGCTCAACCTTTTTCACACTGATCACTTGACTGCCAATTGGGCCTCTGCGCAAGCACAGTGTGGCAGAAATGATGCTGCTTTAAAACTCGCACACCACTGGCATTCACCTCTCTGTATACTGAGCGCTTTTTCTATTTTTAATTAGAGACTTTGATATTAAGCCAACTGGCAAATATTTATTTGATGAAGATTTTCCATTCATTAGCAAAATGAGAAAAAATGAATCTATAATAGCATATAACTGCCCCATTAAGCAGCATTAGCTATCCATTTGAGAGCTAATAA
Source organism: Apteryx mantelli (assembly GCF_036417845.1). Taxonomy (NCBI): domain Eukaryota; kingdom Metazoa; phylum Chordata; class Aves; order Apterygiformes; family Apterygidae; genus Apteryx; species Apteryx mantelli. The sequence continues at coordinate 14,207,815 of NC_089993.1, forward strand.
CGTAAAATACAATTTTCAGACCACCAGATGTTGATGAATAAACTGGCACTAAATTGGTGGCATTAAAGCAATAAACAGGTCAGAGGTCAATTAGTTCCGCCAGCAGCGGCGGAGGCGGCGGCAGCGCCGGCAACGATGCTGAGGGGCGACCGACTGGTGTTTTATTCACAATTGCACGTGTGCAGCTGAGAGGGGCTGAGATTTGGGCCAAATTGATGTTTACCCATTTTTGGGTGCCTGTTGCTGTTTATCACGTGGAGCGGGGAGGTTTCTGTCAGGGCTGGGCGCAGCAGTGGCGTCCTCCTCCCCTGTGCAGCCCCTGGTACCTGGGGGCAGGTCTGGCTCCACCGAAAGCTAAGGAAAACCCCATCATCCTGCTGGGACCAAGGGCCTCCAGTAGTGCCTGGTCCTGTACAGACACTTAGATGTGTTTCAGCTTCAGCATGCAAAAGTGAAAGCCGCTGAGCCTCTCCTTGGGTGCCAATCCTAGAAAAAATAATTCATTTTCACGTGTAATTCCACCCTTTGTAAGGAAAGCACCTTAGTGCATGCCTAGCTTTGATCTGAGGTGACTTAAATGCAGGCAGGAGATGAGAGCTTCAAAGACGAGCCAGCTGAGTTGGAGGAGCTGGCCAGGGTGCGTAGGAAGAGCTGAAGAGGAGCCCGCGTGACAATGCTGCTCCCTCGCTTTGCGCAAGCCCCTCGGCGCCGGCAGAGGCGCTCGCAGCTTCGGCACTGTGCCTCTCGTTTTCCATAATTAAGATACTTGGAACGAGTGAGCCAAGTTTTCTGTTCAAACGCATCTTTTTGAAATAATGCCACAGAAATTAATGAACTTTTTTTAACCATCCATTTTATTCTGACCTATCACCTTTCCTTGCAGCACTAGCATGTAAATCTTCGGCACGCTGAATTAAACTATGTTAATGTATTCCAAAAATCGCTCCCGAGGTTTGGTGCATTGTGTTGAGCAGGGATGTGATGTGACAGCGAATAGAGAGGGGAGAACGTGTGCGCCTTCCTGGAGACGCTCAGCACCTCTAATTAAGTACAAGTCTTTGAAAACACCTTGTCTCGTCAAGAAGCGCCCCAGTTCCTACAATGGCCTTTCCTTTCCGCTCGTCGCCTACAAAGTGCTATTGTCTTCTGGTGTTAGAAAGCAGACTTTAGGGTTGAGAAGAAGCAAATATCCATCACAGAGTGAAAATGAGCATCCGAAGTGAGCCACGAGCTGGTTGCGTTCAGGATGTGCTGCCAGGCCGATGAGAGGGGTCAGTGATCTGCTGTGCTGTGTGTGCTGCCGAGCATCTTTGTCGTGTTCGGAGCTTCCTCTCTCTAGAATAATAGATAGCTGGTTTGCTGCCTCAATAGCCGTTTCCTTGCCCTTGTATACAATACAAGGGCTATCACGCAAGTATAAAAGCTTCTCATCATATCTTTGCATCATGTTCTTTGCCCAAATCTGCACTCTGAAGACACTTTTGGCAGCGCAACATCTAAATTGCATCAGGTTTGTGGCAGCTTTTTTTCTGAAAAAAACAGCTCTGAGCTGGATTTAGAGTTAAAGAGTGAATGAAAACTTACTGTAAGTAGCTGAGTAGAAAAACTTTTGGAATTTTCTAAGTAGAGCTGTTTTTTTTTTTTTAATCAAACCTCTAAAAAGCCTATGTAATATATTTTTCTCCCCTCCAAAATAAAGGTCTACTTTCAGAGAAGTCCGCTGGGTGCAATTAGTGGAGATGGTAGAAATACTCATAGTGAAAGATGAAGCTGCTTAAAATCCAAAGGGGTTTAATTCTGAATTAATGCCATGAACCTGCACCCACTGATACCTGTGCTTAACTTTAAACACATGGAAATCAATTCAACGAAACTGAAAAAAGCCCCTGTTTATAACTGTAGCAATGTAAATGATTCATAAGATAGAGCTGGGTCCAACGAGCTTTCTTCCAGCTGTGCCCTGAGATGGTGCAAGGTGGGGGCACACCAGGGGCCCTGCTGTTGCTAGGACCTGTGTATGCCTGATCTTCTGATGCCCACGCTCCGCAGTGACAGGTCAGGGCTTTGTCCCCGAGCACTTTGCAGCTATCGGGTCCTGTGGGTCTCCCTTTGGACCGTTCCTGCACGTATAAGGCCTTCGCGCCTCAGCAAGGAGGTGGCAGAATGGGGTGAACCTCTCATTTGCTGTCTCCTGTGTGCCCGGAGACGTAAGCTCCAGGCTGTGCGGGCAGCTGGTGGGCCAGAGGGCCAGAGAGAGGCAACGCTGGTTTCTGTTGTCAGAGCATCTGTTTTTCCAAGCTGTTGCTCCTCCAAGAATTCGAAAACCAGCCTGTAGCATGGCTGGGTTTCCAAAAGTGGGACTGCAGGACAGAGCAAGGCTCTCTGCGCTGTGCCTGCACCATAGGTGTGCGATGGTGTGACCCAAGAGAGCCTTCGGCTGCTGCCAGCCAGTCCTGATCCCAACCAGGGAGCCCATCAACCTGCCCAGGGAAACAGCCGAGCATGTGAGACACCATGTGGCTCACGTGACCGGCATGGGAACGGGCCGCTGTGGTGTGTGTGATAATGAACATGTGTGAGGATCACACGAGATGCGTTGCGTTAGGTTACACGAGGAGGAGGAGGCAGGCTGCTACCTGAAGCTGTTGATGTAGTGCTGCCTGTGCCGGAGGCACCGAGTTTCTCACGGGAGGTGCTCGGTGAGCTCCAGGGCTGGGTTTTGCGTACGTGCACGTGTGCATGCGCGTGTGTTTCTCTGCACACCTAGGGCAAAGATCAGGCTGGGAACTGGTCAAGGGCGAAAGCACGTGCTGAGGGCTGGGTGACCATAGGATCCGGGGGATGTTGAAGACAACGCGAAGCTGGGCTGGGGAGCTCGCTGCTGCCCCGGGGGTGCCAGGTGCCTGCTGCAATTCCTGACGCAGAGGTTGCGTAGCCGGCTGTGCAGGCGGGGTGTTCGTTAACACGTAGGGAGCAAAACGTAGTCAAACGCTGTGCGAGAGTCTCGGTCTTTCTCCTTTTATAGCTTTCTAACTTTGCTGAAGAAAATCACTTTCAAAGTCTTGGTTTGAACATAGCCTTCTTTTCTGTCCTATTATCTCCTCTCTACTATGATTTACAAAAAAAAAAAAAAAAAGCATATAAATATTTTATGATGGGGCCAATTTTATTCTCTTTTCTCTTCTGTTAAAGAAAGCGCTGATAAATGCCACTTTGTTTTTGATACCTCCTCTGTAATAGCTTTCTCTCATGCCCAGAAAAATTCTATACAGAGACACATACACATTCTTTCTTTCACAAAAGAGATATATTGACTTCTCAGTGTAGAAATAGTCTTTTTTTTTTTTAATAGCACAGTCTTGTATCATCGTCATGATATCAGCATCTGGATATATCTTCTTCAGACAGATGGGCTCCTTATTGTGAGTCAAACCCAGGCTGACTGAACACAAAATGAATTTAAAACAAAGAATTAAGACACTGTTATTAATTGACAGTTGTTTTCTTTTTTTCCCTTTTATGTATGTATGTGTGTGTGTGTGTGTGTGTGTGTGTCTACATTCACACACATACATCTATACAAGGAAAGAGTACTTGCCCTAATTTTAGCCTGTCTGTCTCAGCAGATGCACATAGAGGGGAAAAAAAAGAAAAATTCTCTGATGCACAGTTACAAGTGGATGTTTGTCTCTGAGAGCCTAAGAATTTGTAAACGTCAACACAAATCCTATGGCTTCATCTCCTGTCATCTTTCATGCTGTGTTTAGCAGGGACACAAAACAAGTAAACATTTTAGAAAATTCAGCCTTCAGTTGGGGTGCATATTTTTATATGAATTACAAAAATCTGTCTTTGCTGTGCAGTATTTTGAGTAGGGGGTGCATTTACGGAGAGCCAGGAGTTACAGGCAGTGTCTCTTGGCACGTGCCCTCAGAGCTTTCAGCTTCAAGCCAGGACCTAGCTCCCCTGGCAGCTCACTTATACTGTCCTGCCAATTCACATATGTCAGAGGAGCGGTTTTAAAGAAATGGCTGGTGAGAGCTACCTCTTGGTCACGACATCTTCTGCAGTCTCCTTGAACTGTGAGCAGGGCTTGGGCTGTGCTGCAGATCCAGGCTGCTCACCTGCCTCTCACTCGGTTAGTGATGTGATACCAAGAGAGGGAGAGGGAGGAGGGGAAATGGTAAAAAATACGTGCTTATTCTTCTCTGCCATTTTTTTAAGTTGTTTCAAATTTCTGAAATGGAAGTTCAAAGAAAGGGTAATTACTTCCTGCAACAGGCATTCGTTTAACGGGACAGTCATTTGTAATGAAAATATTTTAAGAGAGAAGTGAAATGTTGCTAATGATTTGCTTTGTCAGGTCATTAGGTAGCTGCAGGCTTCGCTGAAGGTACCAAGAACTTGTTCTCAGCATGGCCACTGAAGAAGTGTTGTCTTCACTTCTGCTCATCTCACACTCACTTTTATGACATCAGTTTACGATCGTGATCTCATCTCTTTGTGGGGGGCAGTGATGGAGGAGAAGGGGCTGGATTGCTGTCACCATTCTGGGGCACGGTACGTATCCCCGCAAGCTCGATGGAAGGGCGTCTGTCAGAGGCACTTGCTGACTTCCTTGGGCTTCTCATACTTTCTTGTTGTTATGTTAATCTGTTGGCTTCATAGTCCAGAAGTCTTTTTTTTTTTTAATGTTGTAACTCAGCAGGCTAAGACTCGTGTGTGTGCCAGGGTGCTGTTTATACCAGCTTTGCTTCCCGCAGGGGATAATTCTGTGTTAGACTGCAGCACAACAAATATTCATAGCGAGCATGACTGAGGCTGCTGACAGACAATTGATTTCAAGGAACATACTCTATTATAAGAAGTCTCGGATTCGGGCCATCTGCAAAGCACTAGGATCTCTGCTCTTTTCTAAAACATTCAGTTGCAAGGAGAGAAAATCAGGGCATTTTGAAGTGATGCTTCATCTGCTGTTATTTGCACCACTGCTCTTCCATATGCACTTGGGGAAGGAGCAGAGAGGAGAGTGTTAAGACCTGTTTGACCCACCAGCACTATAAGATATCTTCATTCTTTCATTTTTTGGGGCCTAGTCACCCATCTGCTTATGGCTACATGGAGCTGCTTAGGGACACAGTCTTTCTGGAACGAGTCAGCAAGCAAGTCTTAGGAAACCAGAAAGTTTTTTTTTCTTTTGGTCTTCCTTTGCCAATTAATTGCAAGTGAAAGATTCCCCAGCAAGTGCCAGACTTTGGCGATGTCCTGATAAATTGCTGCTCTTTCTGTCAGTTTGTTTGTGTCTCCCCCTTGGAGCTGCTCAGCTGGCCCTGCCGCGCGCTGCAGGACTGCTGACCTCCAGGTGCTTTCTCTCTGCCGTGCAGGCGGTTTTGTGGTCAGGGCTCTAGCCCCTCTTGCAAGGAATTGCATGATTCTTCCAAATCAAGGAGAAATCAGCTTTCGAAACTATCCGACTGCTTAAAATGCAACAATAATTCATCCAAACTTATCCAAACTGCTTAAAATGCAACAATAATTCATCATTCAACTCTAGCCACAGCTTTGGCCAAGCTTCCTGAGAGGGATTGAGGAGGGGACACTTAACATCACCTGAGTATTGTAATAGTCGCCTTATGCAGACAGACTCAAAATATTTCATCTACACTGACCCAGTTTGATGGTAAACTTGCTTTTTAACCATGGGAACCTGAAGCATTTCACACACAAACTTTTCCTACAAAAAAAAGGAAAATCGTCCTCTTATTCTTTCTTCTCATTTTAATTGTTATGGAAGTATTTAACTCTGCCTAGTATAAGGGTCTAAAGAAATGATAGAATTGGAAAAATATTGTAGGAGGAATTATAATCTTAATGTTGAGGTAATATGATATAAAGGCTTTTTATAATTAATTTCTATAGAAACATCCATCAGACTATTCACTTAAAGTACTGCATTTAGGTATTTCAGACACTGCGTACAAAACTGTTCTTGGAAACAGTTTCTTGGGAAATTTCACTTTAACTTGTTTAATCTAGTTAGATATCTTTTCCTGTCATCAGCCTCGTCTATCTCTTTATGCTTGATTCAGGTGTCTCTAAAGAAAAGGATGCATTTTTGTAAGAGTTAATTCACACAGAAAAAGAGCGTTCAGTGCCATGTAAGACAACAGAATTCTTGACCTGTTTGGTTTTCTTTCCTCCTGTTTCCAATTGAACTCTCACATCAGGATGGGTAGAATATAATTTAAACCCCAAACTCACTCATTTTATATCTTGTCAAAGTTGTACCTTAATGTCTATCCACAACACTGGTAAAATTAAAAATAGTGTTGTCAGGTCCAGAAATGCAGTTATTTCACTTGTCATTTCTTGTTAGTCCTTTCTTTCACCCATGGTCACTGAGTGGATAAAATATTTAAAAGAATGTGCTGTGCTCTATCAAATACAGTTGGGATGAGGAACAGGAGCTGTCAGCAGAAGAGGTCATCAGGCAGTTTCACTCTCTGCTTTCTTTGGGGGCCTTTGTAAGCCAAGTGTTGTGAAAATAGGCCAACCACACAAGGATCCATGGTTTGTTTAGTACATAATATGTGTTTTCAGTAAGAGAATTTGGCTTGGCTCCCAGGGATTATAATGACCTATTTCTGACGTGTGATATTTCAGGTCTCATGGAAATTGGTAGAGCATAACGATTTGTTTGTGGGTGGCCCAATGTAAGTGACAGTTTAAGAACAGATTCAGGTCTTGTGTGATGCACTTATATACTATACCTGTATTAAGTAGATTGGAACATCTGTATCACAAACTAGCAACATGACAATGAGTTGCGGTGGGAACCAATAGTGTAAAATGTCCTGCCTAGATACAGGCAGTTTAGGATCACTTAGATCTGATTTATAACAGTCATTAGGACCTGTTACTTCAGTCTTCAACACCTTCAAAAATCAAAGATGTTCGAAGTTAAGTGCTTCAAGATGAAATGTCACCTATAACCAGGTTCCTCAGGGTAATGTTATATTCTGTACCAACTGCTGTAGCTGGAGAGAGATGCACAGACATCGAAGAGCTTTGCTGAGTCAAGCCCTACATCTTATGTCCTGATTTTGACCTTTACTCAAGCAAAATTCAGGATCTTCTTGGGGAGCTGCAAGACTTTCACACTGAATCTGCACATCTGATACATGTAAAGAGTTCACATATAGGGTCTGCTATAGGGTCTGCTGCTCATTACATGTACAGAATGGTGAAATACAGCTAGTAATGGCTGTTCTGTATACAAACTAGGCATGGATCCCTTTTAACCTTAAGGACCACTGACAATATTCCCACTGTGTCAGAATGAAGGCAGATCCATAGTCCTGGTAACAGGCTGGATGCTAAGTTGCACTCTATCCCCCCGTCTCCCACTGGCTCATAAATGAACGCTTTCATGGGAGTCATCATTATTTTAATACTATGCTTGAACCTGAGTAGTTTTGTTATTGCACAGTGTTCCGACAGCCCCCAGTGGTAGTGCAGTTGTTGACAGCATCATTTCCATTATTAGTCACTTCTAAAGGGTCGGATTTTGTTTTGTTTTGTTTTCTTTTGTTTTTTAGTCAACTGGAAATTCACTCCCAGCTGAATCCTGTCACTTTCTAAAGACAAATATAAATCTCTTTTCCCTCCCTTCCCCCTCTGAAGGTCATGTCTATCTTTATCAGACAAATCTCAGCTTCTTTTTTTAATGTTGTGTGAATGAAACTCATGACAGCACTGAGATGCCCAAGTGAGTACAACATCCCAGTCTGTTGGCTGATGTTCAAATGCATGATGACAGGTGTCGATCTAAACACAGAGAGGAGAAAAGGAAACAAAGGACATGAAGTGATTAGTGCAGCATCACACAGTAAGTCTTTGGTAGAAATAGAATTGGAACCTTTTCCTTTAGGTGTCTTCCTTTGCCTTAAAAAAATAAAGCACCGTAACGTGGAGAGGTTTGTGCCCCTATCTTTCTCCCCCTGTGAATACTGAAGTATGATTTTGGTTTTGTTTTCCCTAAGAGGCCTTCTCCACAAGGACAGGTAATAATTGATCGTATTTGACATTGCAAGCTGCCCTCTGCAGATTTGATAAGTTTAGTAAGTAGACCCAGTTTAACCTTTGAGTTGTCCTGTTTCCAGCATACAATGGTATCACTGGACAAAGATATTGTGCAGTTATAACCGGTGCTCTGTTAACTTTCATTTTCATGACAACAGGGCTTGCCATTCGTCCTCTGAATGGAAGGGCTACCTGGAAGATAAGTAAGTTATACTCTGATTTCTCCCTAAATATTTACAATGGGAAATGTGAAGAGTGCCTCTAGTTCTGTTACACTATCAGTATGTGTCCTGCCTGCCCTGAGAACAGTCTCTGTTTGCAAGGATTGACTTGAATGTTGCAATTATACAATTAGCATATTTACCCTATGCACATAATTATACATAGTTACAGTAATCATGTCGATATGAGATAGGAAAAGAAAAACCTTGCATTTGATAAGTCCCAGTGAAATTCAGATGAGAAACTCAGCATTAAAAGAACATTAAGGGCTTGATACAACACCAAAATGTTTCATATTCAAGTGTCACAGAAGAATATGGGATTGCCAGAGAGCTGCTGGTTTTAAGTATTCAGGCGTTCGTCTTCCACTGTGAATTTCCTTGACTGTGTACGGTTCATGACAAGCTTTTCTGAGAAAATAAATGCTGTAGTGCAGTGATGAACAAATACATATATACATATTACACATATATATACACACACACATATACACACACAGATATAGCCTATCGTATTCTGATCATGTACCACCTCTCTGGCAAGCTAATGGCTACTCCTGCCTGTTTGAATAGCAAGTAGAGCTGATGGCAGTCTGTCCCACAGCCCTGGTAGAGCTCCTTCAGCCATGTACTCATCAGACTGTAGCATCTGGGTGCCAGCAAACTGCTCAGAGTGCTTTCAGACATCTCTTTATCAGCAGAGATGTGCCACTTAGGTGTTCATTCTTCCTTGGTCTCTGTAGCTGCTTCCTAGGCTCTGACTCTTCCCTGATGCTGGTACAGAAGGACAGAAGAGACCCTGTTCCTACGTGCCATGCTTTGGTTGTGCCCTTTCTGCATGCTGGTCTTTTGGATTTCTGACGATTAATGGATTAAACAGTGCCCTAGTTCAGGCCTGTTGTTCTGTCTTGTTTTAGTATAGAGTGGAAGAAAGAGTTAATTTGCTTGGTTTCTGCCCCAACCCTGAAATGGCACAAGTAAATAGTTATCCAGGGATGCTGTTTAATAGCATCATCATTTTTCTGTAGTTGGAGGCTGGCATTGACGTTAAACTGTACTTTGAAACTTCTGATGGTATTGCATATTAGGAGAAGCACCATCAGTAGCAAAGGTCATATGTAGCTACTCCAAGGTATAGCAGAGATGGAGTGATTGAACCAGAAAAGTCCAGCAAACCTTCAGGGATTTTGTGCGAGTGGAAACCAGGAAGGAAAATCTTGCCAACTTTCACCTTTTCTTTTCTGTTAAAGGCTGAACTGATATTGTTTGGACTCTTACTGTTGTCTGAGGAGTCCACAGTGGTGAGCTGGGAAGACAGAATGTCTTGAAAGCAAAAGAAAAGAATAGAAATTAAAGTTGTGTTTTGTAGCCAAATTGCTGGATTTTGAGGTTGAACTTAAGTCTTTTAATCAGTGGATAATAAGGCAGGAAGGAACTTTGGGAGGTCACGTAGCCCATCTCGCAGCCCCGGGGCAGGCTCAGGGTAGCTGAACTCAGCATGACAGGGAGCATCCCACCTCTTCTAGAAACCTCCAGTGACGCAGTGTCTTCAGTTTCTATAAGCAACCCGTTTCAGAGCTTGATTATCCCTTACTATTGGAAAGATATTCTTACTGTCTAACTTAAATCTCCCCTGCTGCAATTTGAACTCGTTATTTCTTGTCCTTTCATTTTTGCAGCTACCTGTAAGACTGTTGCCATGTCTCCCTTGAGGCTAGAGCTATCGAAAGCCGGGGGAGGAAGGACAGCAGCAGCTTGCGGGGAGCCGGGAACTACTGTCTGCTTCTCTTTTTCCCTCCCCCTTCTTTTCATAGCCTTTTTCAGTCACCTAGAGCTCTGCTTATACAGCATGCTGTGAGTGAGCAGAGGTTATAGAGAGGGTAGAAGGGCTCGTTTTTGCCATGTAAGCCACTCACTACAGCTCTGAATTAGTAGAAATGCCAAGCGGAAGTGCAAAATACTGGTTATTCCAACAACTGATTTCAGAGGTAGGCAGAGATGTTTTATAGGAAATGCAGTGATCGGAGGGAAGTGCTCCATGAGTCAGGCATTGCTGGCAGGGGGTCTGAACCTCAGCTGTGTAGGCAGGTCATTGTCACGCAGTTTTATGGGGTTATATCCAAGATGAAGATGGATATCAGAATTGCCCCTACAGATGCTTCCCATGCATATGCCAATTGGAGGGCAGTTACACCCCTAAAAACTCTAATAGCCACAAATTCACATACATCTCCAGGTATCCTACGAGACAAAAATCAGACACAGGAGTTTCCTTGCAAACATAAACTTTGCTTGTTTTGCCCTGTCTCTGCTCAGTGCCGTAGTGAAAGATGACATCAGTATTTCTCCAAGTTTGGCAGCCTAAATCAACTCGCCCTCCTTGGACAGCTGTGTTAGATTCCTCTTAAATACATGCCAGCTACCTTGCAGGAGGTTGTAGCTGTGACTACCACTTACAATATGCTGCCCATAGTAGGTGCACTTGGGAGACAACGTGAGGGGTATCTACATCCTATACTGCATGGCACAGGTACCTGGCAGGGACTGTTTGGAGATCTCCTGGGTGTTAAAGCAGTGTATAGGACTCCGTAGGCAGATTGGGAAAGCTTTTTGAGTGCCTGCTTTTTGTTAACGCACCGGGTAGTAGAAAGCAGCCAGCTCTTTCAAAATCTTCCTTTAGGGAATTGTACTCTTACTTTATAAATGTTAATCTGAATTCCTTTTTGTGTGTCCAAAACAAACTGGGTCATATATACAATACCTACTGGTGCTGGCTCTTTTCTTACCCCAAACCAATTAGTTTCCCATCAGGAGAAGCCATCCTGAAATAATACACAGTCCTGACTAACTCTTTTTAATAGGTTTTGACTTGTCTCCAAAACGTAACTGCGTCTAGAGGCTGTTACGAAACAAGACAGTACAGCCTGGTACCAGGTACTGGTTCAGCATATGCAAACACAGCTGTTAAGCAAAAAACAATAGTTTTGTAACTTTAATTGCTAATTAAAAGTGTACTTTGTGTTCTGTGACCTTGAGGCTAGGCATTCAAGTGCTAAAATGTGACCTCTATTTTGCAAATACTATTTTGATGTGACCTGTATTTCACAAGTACCATTTTAATTGGTTGATAGCACTTAAAGCAGCATAAAATAAATTGTTCCTGGTTTGCATTTGTTGGCTGAAGTATGTTATGGCATTAATTTGTATGTAGCTCTGTTGGAATGTTTGTGAAGGGTAGTTTTGTATTCCCAGAATCACATTGTTTTTTCCTTGGGTATTTTTTTATCTTCAAATTTTTACAGGTTTGGAATGGGTTTAAAATAGCTAAATCAGAGGAAATTATACCTATGTCATAAAGAAAGAGAGCTTAATTCTCATAAAAGGCCAAATTCTGGAAAAGAGAGTTTAGCCTAGTTAACGTGCACCAGATTGAGGCTTTACTGTTCTGAACGGATTTCATAAGCTGATATAGGGATGGACTGTCAAAGGACTTGCTCTGCTATGATGACATCTGCAAAAGCCGACGTGTATTCTGACTTTGCTTACTATCTAATTGGGTGGCACCCTTTTCAGTTGTGTCAGGCACCTAGTCTTGAGGGAGGGTACCTCACTGAGAAATGCGAAGTCCGTTGTAAGTGCCATAAAAGGGACTTAATGCTTTCAAAGAAGCACTCAGCTCTTTAGAGGAGTGGATGCTTTGTGATATGACAGGCTGTAGCTCACCCTGAAGATCCGCTCTAATATAGACTGGAGTTCAAACCAAGAAAGGATAGTATCCTGGCATCTCATTGAAAGTTGTATGGAAAAGTGGGGGCCAAATCTTCAGCTGTTACATGGTTGTACGTCTCTGTAATTGACTCCAGTGCTAAATTACACCAGCTAAAGATCTGGATATTGATTGAGAAAGAAGAAGACAAGAAGTTCTTGAATTGCTGTGGAGCAGTTGGCTATTTGTCACCAGACTACCCTGTGTACCAAGCACGAAGCAGCTGCTTGGGGAAGAGCTCTCAAAACGTACTCCTGTGAGTCTCCAGGAACAGACTTTAAAGTGGAGAGAGAGTGCACGTGGTTCAGCAGCCAAGCAGAAAAATATATTTAAAAATCACTATTCTGTTTACTAATTACCTTTGGGAACCCAGGAAAAGTGACACTTTTTCACCATAATCAGCAAAAAAAGTTCTATGTTCTCATACAATTTTGCTGAGTTTACACAATCCTATTCTGTAGGAAAAGATGTTTTGCAATGCAAGTTTCTTGGATTCCATATAGGAAGAGGAAAAGAAAAAATCTCTGAAATCCTTTCCTGATACGGATTTCTAATATTTAGTAATTCCCTGGCATCCCAGGATTTGGGACCTGCTGAGTCAGCTTCCAGCTGCAACAGCATTCTTGTCAGGACAGTCAGGAATGAAGCTGAGCCTGGAGTGTGGTATATATGGGTGTTTCTGTACTAGCCATAATAAAAAATCATTTCGATAAATTTTTTGTTTTGTTTGAAGTCTAAAGGGGCAAAGCTGCACAACACAGTTGAGGAAGAGGAACCATTTTCTCCCAGTTCCTGGTATCTTCAATTTCTAAGAGATAGTTTCTGTGATTATGAGAGAGAAGGTAAAGATGAGCAAAAAGGGGTCAATTTATTAGGAAGTAGCTTCTTGAAAAGATAAGGCTGTCTTCCTCCCTATATGCTTGTAGTGTATTTTAGTGTCTACATAAAGTGTCCTTCAAATATTCCCTTTCACTTCTGTGTTCCTAGGGAAGGCTATAGAAAACCGATATGGATTTGGGATTCCTGGCTACCAGTGGCTTTCTCAGTTATGTGGGGTAAATCCCTTCTCCCTCTGGCTCATTTTCCCCACATATAAAAATGGATTAATAACACTTATTTATTCTACAAAGAGCTTGAGGGCCACATTATTATCTCAGATGCTTAGTAACTGGGAACTTCTTACCTAGTTATATTTTTACCTTTATTACTAATAAGGGTTGACTTCTGAAACTGAAAAGGAGCAATAATAGGCTGTTGCCATTCACATCCAGCAGTTTCACGTCTTGCCCCACTTTGCAGGGTTGTTTATCCCTACTGTATTTAACACTGGGGTACGGGAAAATGCACTGACGCTCTTCATGCACTCTTATTTAAAAGCACAAGAAACAAGGGGCAGGATCTCCAGTGTTTCTGTAAAAAACACCAGTCCCCTGAAGAGGGAAATCTGTTAATAGGGAAAGCAAACCCACTGGGCCCTCCTTACCTGCCAGCTGGTTCAGAAATGAATGCCAAAAGACGAATCCTTGTGTTGATGGCTCTGGACTCCAGCTGCCAAACAGGGCTCAACAGCTCTGTAAGACAGGCCAGGCAAAAGACATGAGAACTGAGCAGATGACTTAATACAAATGAAGGTTGGTAGAAAACAAGAGAGATGTTTGCTTTCCTCACCACTCTGGATGACAGTGATTTGTGGGTAGGATGGAGCCAGGGATTTAACAGAAGAGAAAGTAGTGGCTCTGTGTTGTGGCCAATTTAAACTTGAGTTTGAAGAGCTGTTGAAATATTTCTACTTTAGAAGCACATTTTGGGTTTTTTATGTCAAAAATTATTCTGAAACGTCTTTAAGAGACTTCCTTATGCATCAGCAAAGCTCTTCCGGTTCACGTTGATAGGTTGCTTATCCATTTCCCCCATGAGTCTTCAGTCAGTTTTGCTGCAGAGCCCTGTTGTGTTCTCTGTTGGGAAGGGCCATGGTTTTATAGACTGTGCTAGAAATCCAGCATGAGAGAGAAGGCAATGTGCTTTCAAAGAATACCGTTGTGAAAGAGCTGGTCCTCTGAAGATTTTTATGCTCTATTGTGGATTACACACTTTTCTTTTCCATGTAAGAAAGAATGCTAGAAAATAAATGAGAAGTTTGGAGCTGCTCAGAACATTTCCATCAGAAAGACTATTTCAGTTACAAAATCTTTTTCCCCCAATATTTGGAAAATCAATTTTGATTACATGTCTTTTTAGAAAAAAAACCCAAGGGATTAAGTGTTTTGATTGTGTCAAAAGCCTATTTCAATTTCTTTGGAAAGGAGCACTTTTTAAAATTTCAAATCAGCATTTTAACAATGAAACACAAACGTCAGTATGTTCTCATGAGCTTAAAAAGTTGAGAACCAGCCCCCAAGATACAGATGGGTCTCAAACCAAAGAGGGGAGGGGGGAAGAACTTCCCACAAAATGAATTATTAACGTTTTTATATTAGTAAATATATGGTGCTAGTTTTAAAGGACTAACAGCCTTTTGTTTTTAAGTAACTGATGTTGGCTGATCCAGCATAAATGCTGGGAATAGAGAAGGAGTGTTGCTCTCAGACAAAGCCTCAGGCTCCTGCGTAGCTTATAAGCATGAGGGATATATCGGACATACTTATTTTGAACACATCTCCCTCCGTGTTTCTTTTTACCAAATGCATTTCAGATGTGCACCAAGAACAAATTCACTAATTCAGCGTGCTAAATCCTGGAGCTGGCAATTCCTCTGTGACATCCATTGCATTAAGGTTACCAGGAGGAGAAATTGAATCTCTCGGTCCTTGGCATGGAAAGAGGGAAGGAGTCCTTTGTCCGTGTGCGTATCTCACGCTTTTCATTTGCTGCCCAGCATGCTGCCTTCCCCATTCCCTTTGCAGTTCCGGTCTGTGCCGCTACACCCTGTGCCTGCAATTTTTGCCGTTAGCGGTGCGGTGAGAGTTTGAGCCTGCCAGCTGCTGGCAGCCAGCTGCAGCCGTCCTCCTCCCTCCGCTGCTCGGGGTGCGGAGGGGGAGCCGGCTCGGAGCCGGCTCGTGCGCTGTGCCACGCGCCTGCACTTCCTTCGCACGCAGCAGATGCTGCCTGGCATCAGCTTTCTGAGTTTTGTTTAAATCCGATGCGAGGGGAATCTCCCCTGAAGTTTTGTTTTCTTCGCGCAGTCAATCTTTCCTGCGTCGCTGTATGCTGCACACTGAGACTTTTCCTTCCGGCACTGCAGACCTGCTGATTTTTGCAGTTTACCTGCTTTTAACACAAACTAAGCCCTCGCCCCATCCTCCCCCTCCCCATGCTAGTTTGCCTGGGGAAGGAGTCCCAGCTAGAGCCAACTGTCTGTTTTTGTCCATCCCTCCGTGTACTGGCTGTTTTCACTTGAAGCAGTGTGAATCTCTTTCTGCTTCTGCCTGCAGCTGTGATAATTTTTCTTTGCAGTTTATTTTCTGGATGCAGCCTTTCTCTTATGCCTTCATTTGAGAAAAAGGATCTGTGACTTTCAAATGATAAAAGTCTTGTTGCTGCAAAATCTTCCCAGGAGCATCAGTAGCGCGAGGCTGTGTAGGAGTTGCATCTGAATGCAGACAAGACGAAAGCTTGTCCCGGCACCCTGGCCTTATTTGAGCTCCCCCTTCAAGATTCACGTGAAATCCCTCACGTGGGCATTGCAGAGACGGTCGTTTGAGCTTTCCAAATCTGAGCGCAGACCAAACACTGCCTCAGGTTGCTTAGGCTTGGTTTGGGGGAGGCTGGGTACTGGGTGACTCTTGGGCATCTCGCAGGTTTGAAAAGCTGTGTCCTTTATTTCCAAAAATGGCACTTCCTTGTTGTATAATGCAGCAATTTATTGCTGAACGTTTTGGTAACAAATAGTCCTGCCTGGAATGACTGCCTGGTGGGTAAGATGCTGATAAAGGTTAATCTCAAAGTCCTGGTGGTAGTTTTTAGGACATTTCCATGAAATGGTCCGAAGTGCCTGAGGTACTTAGGCCTTGCCTGCATGGGGGAATCAGCTTGCGTCAGGACATCAGCTGCTTCCCTGTTCTCCCAGTGTGGTGGCCATGCTATTCCAGAACAAATCAGCTTTATTCTTCCAGTGTCCTCACAAAGCGAAGTAGTATATCTAAAATAAAAGAAATTGGATTTCTCCATGGATTTGTTCTGGAATGTAGGTTAATTGTTCCAAATGAGACATAGCCTGATTTGCACAGAAAGTCCAAAGAGATCCAGGTGCTAATACTTTTAAATGCTTGTGAAAATCTCTCCTTTTGTTTTCCAGTTCTCACTGACTTGACTGGAAATCTGCCTCAGTAAACAGCCGAGGGTGAATTTAGGAAGCAGCTGGGGTTTGTATTTTTCTGCCCTTCAGAGGTTATACTTAAAAGGGAGAAAAAAACAGATCCGTTTCTCAGTCTAATCTGACCCATACTAAATCATTAACTATGTTGGTCTCATCCCCTCATTTTAAATGTGAGTGGGTGCTTATTTATTTCTTAATATAGTTTTGCTTTTAAATGATTCATACTCCGTTTCATCGTTTTCATTGCACTTTATAGAAACTTGGCAAAGGCCTGAAGGACCTTTGCTCTCTCCAGCTTGTGACTCCAGATGGCTTTGCATTTCCACAGCAGATGAAATGCTTTGGTCATGGCAGCGGAGTTGCGTGTATTTACTAATCCGCTTTGCCAATCTCCTGGACCCTTGTAGGATGCTTCTGTGCACCACATTTGAAGAGTTTGCATTTAAATTGGCTTTTGGAATTCATGTTTCACTTTCTTATTTTAATTACTGTTCCTACTGCTCTTGTACTTATTTATTAGACTCTGTTGGAATACTTAGGGACTATTCAGGTTTCCTGTGATTTTGATAATAAATTTATATCTGTTATCATTGCTATTATATGAGGATCTGAATACCTAATTAGTGTCTCTATTTTTTGGGGGGTTACTATATATGTCGGTAGTAGGTTGTATTCCCTCTCATAAGACATTTATAGTAAAAATAGGCAAAAGAACAGTATCTCCATTTTATTGGTGGTGAAATAAAGCTCTAAAAGATTAACTGGTTTGCCCCAAGATGTTCAAGAGACTGTGGCAGAATCTGGGAGCTCCATTCTTTGTGTCCCACCTGGCTTCTTGCCTCATAAATTCATGAAACCTTGTGGATTCAGACCCACAGCAGCAGCTTGGAGAACCGATCTTACGCCAGATGCCTGAAAGATGTGATTCCTCACACGTGCAGTTTCACTAAACAGTGGGAAAATGTTTCTGACTATTAATTTACTTTTCATCTCCATGAATAAATTTGAGTCAGAAGCAGTATGAAATATTGTGCCATTTGCAACTGAATCAGAGTTTGGGCTGCTCCTGGATCAGCCAGGAAAGCTGTACTCGGCCCATTGAGGCAGTGTATTTCAGAAAGTCCCCTCTAGGCAGTTACTGGGTGGCAAACATGCTTCATATTCTTAAAGCACTGGTTTTCTAAAACAGAGTTTATTCTGAATTATGGTTACATATAGTCATGCTTCTATTCTGTGTCTCTGCGAGTGGCTTTGGCTTGTCCTCTGGCTTTTACCTCGGGCCGTGGTGTATGCGCTGGTGAAACCATGCTGTGACACCGGTGGCTTCAGCTTACCACCCCTGTTCTGTAGGACTCAAAGGAAAAATAGCGATGTGATTCATGCTCTAATCAGTGTTTTTGCTACTTTTCAGGTATTTCTGTACCTAAGTATGTTGCATTTTATTCCACTTTCAGGACCAGACCCTTTTTTCCACTTACCTGTTCTCTAAAAAGAGTTCAGCATTGGATGGGGGGATATGTACATTTAAAATGCTCTGCCTTGAACTCTCTGCGGTTGGTTAATGCATTGCACAGGCCTGCGAAAAGGGAGGAAAGCAGTCCTGAACTGGCTCTTTTGCAGGAGAAGGTCTCACACAAGCAATATCAACAGCTTGTAAAGACACGGCGACTTCGTGCGTGGTATAAGCAGAACCAATAGGCCGGCTGCCTGAGAGCCCTGGAGCCCCACAGCAGCAAAAGAAACATCACCAACCACGTGGGCATTGCTGAGAAGCTGGAGTAAGAGGCTTTGGTGGCTGAAATTTTCTGTTATACTGATTTTTGGCTGTTGTGATGTTATGTTTGGAAGGGGGAAATGTGAGGCACCGTATTTTTTTGCTTGTGCAGGAGCTGTGTGGGACCAGTTGGGACCAGCTGTTGTGCTTTGCAGTGATTCGTGTTGCAAAATATGAGTGTTAGAAATCAGATGTGAATAAGGAGACTCGCTGAGAGACTGGCTGGTAGGCTCTGCCATTTTTGTAGGTCCTTACTAATGCATTTTGAGTTCAGATTTAGTGCTAGAATGAATTATTCACCACTAAAATGGAAAGAAGAGTTTGCAGCTCAGTGTTTCAGGCTGTTTTCTCTAGCCCTGATAGTTAGAGGAAGCACTGGGCTGAGTTTTTAGAGGCTTTAAGTGTTCTTAGTCGAATTTGATTATAATTAACCTGGGACCAGGATAAAGGAAATCTGAATGTCTCCAAGAGACAAGAAAAGATAGTGAGACTCTACCAGAGCATTTTTACAATCCCTGTCTGTGTGGTGCAAACTTTTAAGATAATTTTGGTCCTTATTTCTTATATCAGACAATTCCAAACAGAGATTATTTACTGCTGCAGTTGCAATTTTGTTAGCACGTTTCCTTGAAAACAGACACATTGGAGCTGGTAAGTGTCCGAATCCTCCTTCCTCCTTCCTCTCCTTCTGTCAGATGTGATCCTGCCAGAAGATTGCAGGTGTGTTAGGTTAACTGCCTGTGCAAAGGGGAAGAGTTTTAGCTAACTAGTTCCAAACTTCCAATGTTGCAATCTATAGAAATATCATTACTGTCGGTTCTAACACTGTGGCTTAGCCTAACCAACCCTTCAGTTAGACACTTAGAAAGTCACAGCCTGTCAGAATAGCATTAGTGTCATTTCCAACACCTCGCCTACCTGCTGCCACCTCAGATCATGCCTGAAATATTAACTCATGTGCTCTCTTGTAGTGATAAAGTGAGGATGATCAGCTACTTGTCAATCAGCCTTTCATCCAAGCTTCTAGCTTGCTCATAAATGATACTACCATTAGCTAAAACAAAGTGGGTGGTTTTTCTCATATTTCTCATCTATTTTCCCATCGGGAGAGAAATGCAAGATGACATATCCATGCTATGAGCACACAGACGCTATGGACTGGATTGCAGAAAGCCTTGTGCAGGGTTGAGTGGGGGATTCACCAGCCGTTTCCATGGGCCCCAGCCTTTGCTTGTGGACGTGTTCGCATGCAGGAATAAGTGTCATGATATTGCCCTAGGAAAGGAAACATCTCCATGTTATTAAGCTCTTGGAATTTCTTAGCTTTCCTACTAAGTATTAGTGACAGAGGCTTTGTCTCTAGGAGATCACAACATTTTGATTTGCAT
The DNA here is from genome assembly GCF_036417845.1 of Apteryx mantelli. Lineage (NCBI taxonomy): Eukaryota > Metazoa > Chordata > Aves > Apterygiformes > Apterygidae > Apteryx > Apteryx mantelli. The sequence goes on from NC_089993.1 coordinate 14,227,361, forward strand.
TTTTCTCACCAGGAGGAAAGTTGACAAGAAGGGAGCAGTCCAGTCTCTCAAGGCACCCACTGTCAGGAAGGGAAATTTTTCACAACTACGGTGAAACATACTGTCTGATTCACAAGTGCTCAAATTTCAGTCAGGATATTGTTTGTTGAGTATTTCTTTCCGTTTGAGATAAAGGGAAGCAAACAAATTTTAAAATGATATCCTGAGGGGAGATAAGGACTCCAGGCTTATTGGTTACAAGAAAATCCCGTAGCGCTGCTTGGGCAATTTAACGGCACTTCAGAGTAAATGTGAAATCAGGTCTCTGTTCAGTGGCTGTGTATACTTCTTAGCTTAAAAAAAAAAGTTATATAAATCTTCTAAGCAGTACATGCAATGGCATACCCTTCATGATCAAATTAAAGCCTGGGAAAGTGTGGAGCTATGTTTCTTTGTCAGGGCTTGTGCTGTTGTGGGTATTCTCTGATTTAAACCACAGGATAAGACTTAGCTCTCCGTTTGGAGCCAGGACATCAGAGCATGTCATTTAATGCATTGGGCTGCGCTGTCTGATGGTAGCAGAGCGCGCAGGCTTGGATCACCTCTCAGATCCACTGCTAATGTAACAGAACTCTAGAGAACGGTAACTCTAGGCAGTGTTTCATCAGCCGTTTTTAATATTCTTGGTTAGTTTGATATCAATTACCTAGTAGTTGTTTTCTGTGCAAATCCAGGATTTTACACATTTGGAGTATGTTTGTACAATTGCATGTTTAATTTGCAAAGCCTGTTAGCAAAACACTAAGCAAAATGCTGTTGGTCAGGTTTTCATCTGGTTAATTAGAGTCTTTGTTTAGATTGAGACCAAAGTCGAAGCTAGTTTGTACCATCTCAGAGACTGTCTACTAAAAAACCATATTTTATAGGTAAGAACCAAGACTCCCTAGTTCCAGAATGCGGTTGTGTAGAAGGAAGGAAAAGCCTCTGCTCTGACGTGGCGGGTCCAGAGGTTTCTAATAAAACTGGAGCTGTTTCACTCTCTTCAGTTCCGTCCTCCTGATCCCCAACCTTCTGAAATCAGCTGCAGAGTTTATTTTGACTTAATGGCTTTTGATTTAGAAATTTCCGCCTATACAAAAATGGAACCATTCTTGATTCTTCCAGGCTAATGTGCTCTGTGATTATAGAATAAATTAAGGTGTATTATTGAGAGGCATTTCCCATACTCTCTGCTTCATTTTATGGTTATTTAGAAGCAACTTATGGAACAGTTGCCATAGTCACAACCTAAAAAGATAGAAGTAGCAGGAGAGCTCGTGAGTTAAAAACCAGTCTTGCTACATGCATGAAATCATAGATAAGCGTGACAGAATGTGACATCTAAGATATGGTTTAACTTATCAATGAGGGACAAAACCTAGATAAGACATACTGCTTCTGAAAAAAAAAAAAGATTCACTCTAGGAATCGTTTTGATTTTTGAAAGAAATCACAACACTGTGTCCTCTGAAATGATTGCACTTTAATGGTTAGAACATCAGGAACAAGGATAAACTCCGGGGAAGCTACATTTGCAGTAGATGCTTTGGATTTTTCAATGTTTCCATGTAACCATTTCAAGGCAGGTGTGCGGATAAAATAGAGAAACTACCCATAACAGCAGGCAATAACAATTCAGCACATACATTTTACTTGTATTCTCCATGGTTTATGGTGCTGGGGAGACTATCTCCATAGCTTTTGCCCTTTTGAAACTTTCTGTTTCTCAGTACCCCAGACTGTTATAACTGAGGCCATTGGTTGTTTTGTTTTCTTTTCCCCTCAAACCTGGTGCAGAAGATGCCATCTAAAAATCCTGCTGAACAGAGGAGGCAAAGAAATACATGCATAAAAGGGCGTGAGGCTTGTTTTGTGCTATCGATGGTGGTTTCTGTGTATGGTAGCAACAGTGCTAGTACTATAACCTGTATTCACTTTGTCTTTGCACAGCGTTAATGACCTTATGAGACCAAGGCAACTGATATCTGACCTCTTTCCCTTCTGATTTTACACATCAAGTATTTGTTCTTTATAAAAGTGTTAAAAGTCATAATGCCATGCTCTCATGAATAGAACTACAAAACAAAAAAAACAAAGGAAGGGCAGCTTACATGACAGTTCACTGAAATCTTGGGGTTAAAATTAACGTGTGACAGTGATGTACGTAGAAATGATTTGACTCCACTCTCACCAGCAAAAGCCCCCAGTGACCTTGCTGCAGAGTCTGGAGCAGAGGTAGTCTGAGCATGGGCAGTCTTAGAGCAGTGAATATTGCTCCAGAAACCAAATTAGCATGCGCTGTTGCATGATCTGTCTTGCTGCCTGGGCATTTTCCCACAGTGCTTGGAGCTCTGATTAAGGCAGTCAACCATAAATCACTAAGGCACATGTCAATGAAGCCCTTACGATGCCACTGGGGATAGAGGAATCATATCCTCTTATTGCTTTAATCGTGAGGCTGGAGTCCATTAAAAATCCATTTAAATCTATGAACTGGTGCTAGTTTTAAACTGGTAATTTATGTCCAGTGGATATTAGCAGCTTTTTTTTTTTCCTGTGTCTGAACTATTGCCAACAGCTGCTCTAACCAACCTATGATATTCATGTGCTGGCTTATACAATATAATCTCCTTCACTTTCTGGTTATATATCAGCAGTCAGCATTAATGGGTATTGTCTGAATCAAAGCCTCTTACAGAAACTTTGCAAACCCAAATGAAAAGACTGGAATAGCTCACCATCAGTATGTGGGAAATTTTCCAAATTGGGAACTGATCAGTGGATTTTCTGCCATCATCTTTTAAATTATATTTTGGAAGGACCCAGAAGAAAGCCAGCAGTACGCTCACCTGATAACCAACCCTCACGTACCAGGACAAGATGTACAGTAATAATAAAAGAGGTGCCCTTAGGAAAAAAGGACAAATGCTGGCTATAAATTGCTTTGTTCTTCTTGGAGTGTTTCGGAAGCCCTGTCCTCGGACTCATCTGTCCTTGCGTGAGGCGGTGTTTTGCAGGCGAAGAGGATGGGCTCTTCACCTTGCTTGCCGCGCGGTGGCCTTTACAGGCGGGCAGCCGGCCCCGCGCACCCAACTCCTGGCAAACTCCCTGATCCTGAGCGTGGTCCGCTTGAAACAGTGCTGTATTGCTTTATATATAAAATTGCTGAATATTTTACTGTCAGCAAAATGAGAAACACAAAAGAAGTAAAGAAACAGCAGTGGCACAGCGGGCACCTGTGTTACTGTGGCTACGAGGAAACGGTGTCCAAGCGAGGAGGACGCGGGGCGCTCGGCCCGGGGCTCTGGCGTGTCTGGCGGCGTCTGCGCTGCGGTGGGTGGCACGGTCCCACTCCTTTGGAAGTAATCCAGCTCTTCCCCTCGGTACTGTAAAAAGCCTCCAAATGCTCGGTAGCGGTTTGCCTGTCAGTTTTCTTACAGAAATGGACTTTGAATCACACAGGTCAGCACCTTCCTGTTTACGGTATTCAGAAATTCTGGAATTTAAAACCAGAGTCGAGGGGGAGCAAAGCCTTTAGTTCTCGCTGCCCGTTTTCTGCTCGGGAACGGCGTTGCAGAGGGCTGAGGACCGCAGGTAGTGCGGCTGCCGCATCCATCTGTCCCCGCCGTGCGTTTTCAAAGCTCTGTGTCGGGTCGCTGCGCTGCCTTCTCCCTCTCCTCGCGGGTCCGTGTCCGCCTCCCCGCCAGACGCCAGCGAGCAGCGAGGCAGCGCCGCGGGGACCCCCGGCGCGGGGAGCGGGGCCGCGCGTGCGCAGCGCCTCGCTCTCGGCTGCCTCATCCATCTGCTCCATTTCCGTACCGCTAGCAGGCGAGCTCCTGGCCCTGGAGGGCTGCGAAAGCAGAAGGGAACCTGGCCCACGCGGTGATGAGGTGAGCGTCATGTTGGGCCTAAAGGTCCTGGTCGCAGCTGGAGAGCTGTAAAGGAAAGCAGGAGCAAGCGGTGCGAGTTGTAACGAAGTTTGCTCTGCTCCATGTTGGCAAAACGATCGTTAGAGCGCAGTGAAGCTCTGGCCTGATCAGCCAGAGGCAGGCAAAAAGCCCAAGTGAAAATAGACCAAGGCTCAAGCCTTTCTAGGCCATCGTGCTGATCTTTGGGGTTTTTTTTAAGTGAAAATAATTAATTCCTACTGGAAATCTACCAAACTATTTACTATTACTTCTGGTAGCAGCAGCCACAAAAGTAACCACAAATCCCTAGGTAGTACAGGTGTTTGCTAGCAGGAGCAGCTGTTACTATTAAAAAAAAAAAGAAAAGGTTCCTTTCTGTTTCAGCTTCATAACCCAGATGACAAGTTCTGAAATGAATTAAAAAAACCCAAACCCTCCAACAGACGCTTCATCAAAATCCGGCTCGTTGCTTGCCTTTGCTTGCAGCTGTTTTGCTCCTCATGGGGTTTGGCGCAGGACAGCTGCGGTGGGGGCTGCGCTCGCCCTTCTGGATGTCCTTTTCCTGACTCACCTTTCATTCGGGAGACAGTTTCTTTTTTTCCCCTCGTTTTTTGCTCGTTGATGCCAAAGAAGCTGCTGTGCTGCCTTCTTAGCTGATGCCTCGGCTGGAGAAAGGGAAAGCGCTTCCTTAGGCGGAGGGAAGAGGGTTGTTCTGTAGCAGGTGCTCACTTGGGACAAAAAGTAAACAGCAAACTAACTTGTTCCCCCCATCCTAATATTTTTGTTCTTTTTCTCGCATAGAGATTCTTCTTTGAAGTGACCAGGTTCGTTGACAGGACTTGAAGGCATCCAGATAATGCCTCAAAAGGCAAAATTATACATATGTCAGCAGCATTAGGGAAAGTTAAAGTTGTGGATATAAGCAATCCAAACTAAGCCAGGAAGCTTCTGTTTGATTCAGGCAGCTTATAACTGGGTATGAGTGAAGTTTGCATTTGACAGCTTCAGAAACGTATCCTTTTGATTTTTCATGTACAAAGTCCTGTGGTAGTTCATAAGTGAGGAGCAGGGTTTTGTGCATATCACTAAGTAAAGGAAGTGCCAGAAGCATTGGGGGATTATGCAGCACAAGGCCTGTTTTGTTCTTACTGCGGTTCATTTTAGCACCAGAACTTGGTGCTGGTGTCATTCTCCTGTTAGCTGATTAGTTCAGTCAGAAAGATGGACAGCTACATCCGTGCCCTGCAAGATGCAACACCCAGATGGCTCAAAAGATGAGCGAACAAGGAACTGAAATGATGATGGGCTTTTGTCTTGAGTTTGTAGAAAAAAATAATCAAAAGGACAGCTTACAAATAATACATATGGCCACAAACTACAGTGGAAGTTCACTGTGAGACTGATTTTTGCATTCCTTTGCATCAAGTCAGGCAGCCAGAATGCTATACTTGCTCCATGTTAAAAACAGAAGCACAACCGAAAGCAAGACAAGGCAGTCGAGACCTGGGCCTCAGAGGAGCCTCTTCTCTTTGGCGGTATTTGGTACTCAGATAGAGGTATGTTGTTGCTAGTGAAGTGTGTTTCACAACCTACCTGCAGGCCAGGTGGTGTAAGGGAAACCCATTCTCGTGATGACCTTTAGTGGCAACATCCTAGCAAAATGCTCAAGTGCCAAGGCACTCCCCAGGTTTGTTTCTGTGCCGGATCCTGCACTCAGTACATTTCAGGCCCTTGTCATCACTGTGTCAGCACTGTAGAAGAAGACGGCAGGCTGGGCAGGGCAGTTAACCTGGATCTTGCCGTAGGAGACACTATGATGGAGGCTAGAGCTGTGGCTACAAGTTGGAGGACCACTAATCCAATAATCACCAGGTAATTACGCAGCTAGAGTAAGCCAGGTATGGCTGCTTTTAGAAATGTCCCAGGAGGAAAAGAAACAGAGAGGGAGTTATTCTAACATAGGCAATTCATCAGTCACTAACACCAGCGAGACTTTGTTAAAGGATTCCCTTAGGGTTCCCTGTGACAATGTCATGGATTTGCAGCTGGTGAGGAACATCTCTCTGAGTGGTGCAAAATGCAGTAACAGATGACAGGCTCACTATTTCCAGCAGGTCTGAGCTAGGTCTGTCATTCATGGGTACTTGGTGATTTTGGATACAGATGAAACACTTTCCGTCATAGCGGGTATCTCCTGGCAGAAGGCAAAATGATCACTAGCAGTTTATGTAATTGGTAAAGTATAACATTATTGGATCAGTTTGTTTCACGCAGGAACTAGAGAGCTGGCTGATAGCCAAAGATCCTAGAAAAAACTTGCTTAGGAGAAAACACTTTTTCATCATCTCATTTATTTTTCCAGCAACACTGGTTATATCAGACATAGCAGCATAACACATAGGTGCTAAAATTCAGCGAATTAACAAAACCATGATGTAAAAATCTCTTTGAGGATATGGTGACTGGTGGAAACTGCTCATGAATAAAGCCGAAAATGAGGGAGGAGCGAGGAGGCATTACGGAAAAGTTGACAAAAATGTTCTTTTGAAATTTAGTATCTGAAAATTATTGACAAGCGATATAGATTGCTTCAGGGAGGATAATGATCCTGTACAGATTATAGTTTTTTTACTAGTAAAATGTACAAAGTATGAAGTGCTCCGAGCATTTCAGCCCGGTGGCTTCACACTGATGAGCTGTTCTGGTCATTGGTTCTGGCCATGGGTTACACCACAGGGCAGGCAACGCTGTAGCATCCCCGGGCCCATCCTGACTCCTTGCGGACGTCCTGGCTCCATGCGGTGCCACTCCATAGCCTGCGTTTCCTTCCAAAGGACCCCAGAAATCTGGGGAGGGAAGGAGTCCATAATATTCCCTGATGCGTTCCTGTGCTGGGAGGGTTTGCTGGGCCTGCCTCCGAGCATGCCTCCTGCAGCCAGCCTCGCACTGGGTAAGACTCAGCCTTGTCCCTTCAGGTAAAATAATTGTGTGGCTCTCAGCATCTGCTCTTTCCCCTCGACATCCTTCTCCGTCGTGGCTGCTTACTCTGTAACTGGAGCCATCTTCCTTGTCCACTGCAAGGACACCCTTCTTTCTCCCTTTCTCATCACTTTAGAAACATGTTTTTTTCACTGAGATCCTCTTTCTCTGTAGGAGCTGATGAGTTGATGTGATATGACAGTATAGCTACAACTGCAGAAAAAACAGGAAGAATAGCATGTTTTTTCAGGATAGTCTCCATCCTGTTCTAACATTTTCTTGGCATGTTGATGCATTAATGCTTCATGTGCTGCAGTAACTGACTTTTTGATACAGAAGTTTTGCTAGAGAAAGCATTATAGAGCATATAGTGCCAGCAGGATTTTGGAAAAAAAGGTGGGTGAAGAGAGATTTTCTCGTTAGCAAAAGGCAGTAAACTCCAGCATGGGTTCATACACATCGGTTGGGAACCTCACACTAAAGGTAAATGCTAGTTTCTGGTTACCATCTGATGGTGTTAAAAACATTGAGAATATGACATTCATTTGTGTCCTGAATGGTTACTTTTGTAGAGCAGATTAGTAAGAACACAAGTGCATCCAGCCAAGGATGGGGATACCATCTTTCAGCAGGTACATGGCATTTCATGAACTTTCTGTAAGGGTCAGATTTTTCCAGCCTTTCACAGTTTATTACTTTTTGGTGGTTGAAGGGCTTTGCTCTCTGTTTACCTGTGTGAAAACAAGCATAGGAAATGCAGGGAAAATTAACGTGGGACCAGTGTTTATAAGCCTTTGGTTTTGCTCCTGGTTGTCGACCAAACTTTTCCTTAATTTGTATTTAGACTTGACCACAATGTATGAAGCTAGTTAGACTTGGTTAAGCTGATAAAAACCATTGCAAGAACCCAAGGCTGAACCCTCCTTGTCTCTGTCAAAGAAAATCAATATTTTCATTCTTCCATAACCTCATTGTTCTGTTTAATAATGCTAAGCCTACATTATGCTGAAACTTATGCACGTAATTAGGTCTTTGGGACTTTGGAGGTGTTTTATCCATAGTTAGGACAGGGATTCTCTTTCTGTGGTTTACTGTAGTCTTAACAGAAAAGAACAAAACAAAAAACTTAAGTAAATAGAATAGACCCCAGACCTATGAAGACTTCCCTGGCAGCTGTCTCTGCCCCGCACCAGCAAGACGCTAGTGCCAGCATTTGCAACCTTTCTTTGATGGGAACTTCACACTAGTGCTCCAGTTTCACTGGCAAGAAGACACCAAAAGGGCAAGTTTCCAGATGAAATCTGGATAGTTCTTCCAGTAAATACTTCACTCCATAAACAGGCATAGTAGGGTCAAGGCCATATCTCCTGGAGAAGAGTAATATTCCCTGTAAAAAGGGAATTATAGGCTACAGTTTAATTGCTGGCACACTTGAGTGAACTGCTTTGGGAGTTTATAGACACCTGATAGTCTCTGTTGTGTAATAGATTATGGGAAATGTTGGGAAAGGTTGTGTTCTCGTACTGTGCAGCATCTCCCATTGCTGTTTGGGAGTGTAACAGTTGCCATACGACATGCCCAAACATTTCCCTCCCTGCACAGATTGCCGTGTGCTTTATGAGCCATATGAATTCCTTGCAATGGCATAGGCAAGACAGGGCAGAGCAACATGGAATCATACCTGAAACTCTGTTTTCAGCAGAAATATGAGTAAGAGCCAGAGCTAAGCCATTTGACTTGGCCAGATAAAATGTTTCTAATGCTATTCAGAGCCATGTGTGCTCTCCAGTAATACTTGCTTTGTAAACACAGATCTGTGTTGATTTTTAGTCAATTAATTTTTTTCTGAATGATGGTAAGATATTGAGAGTAAAAGAAATTATTCATAAAATACAGTAATTACGAAAGCATAGTTTAACCCAATAACTAATTGTAGGTGGAGTATAGTGCAGAGAATGGAATAATGAATGCATCTGCAGTTTCAGGAGCCTTCTGGGCTGCAACTGCACACACAAGAAAATATAATCCAAACAACTTCAGTGAGACTTGGAGGGAGCTACCTTAGTTGGAAAGAAAGCGACAAAACCAAAACTGACATCGATACTGTCATGAGTTAAAAGCATTCCTGGGTGCTGAGCAGCAAAGGAGGCTTTAGGAAAAACTTCAAGGAAAGAGGGTTTGTGTCTTATCTGTATTCATCCTTGGTTCCATTTGCTCACAGTGCTCCTTGCGTTACAAAGGAGATCAGCTTTTGTGGGGACAGCTGAGACTGAGATGGCTTACTGTCAAGTCTCAAATGTCAGTGACTAATGCTGATTTACATGCAGATTGCCTCTCAGCTTTATTTTATTTGGTTATTTATTTATTTCTTAGAAACTCTGTCATTTGCTTCAGAGGAACAAATCAATGAGGGGCCAATAAGATGTGATCCTATTGCTGATTTGGGGGGGTGGGGAGGAGAAGACGAGATAAGCATTTTGGCAAATGTATGAATGCTGGTAGTGATTCATTCAGCTGTTTGCCAGATGTCAGTCTATTGGGAAGAGTGCACATCAGTATAGATACTGAGCTGCAGTCGGGCTCCGATTTTGTCTTTAGTGTCTGCTGCTGAGTTAGCCTTGAACTTCTTCGCTGTCCGTATGAAACAAGTAACGTTCCATGAGCTCTGTTCCCTGACCACCACAAAAGTGAAATCCTGTAGCTCTTGACATCTGGCAAGGAGCAGAAAAGAATTTTTTCTATGGGAATTTCATCTTTCCATTGTCTTCCAAATCATGTCTACTTATCTTACTGGCAAAAAGTAAACTCTTGTGGCCTGCCCGTCAGCTGGATTGCACACTGAACTGTGGCTCCTTGCGTCCCTGTCCTCTCCAGCCTGGCCTGTCACCTGCTCGGTCATGCTGGGTACTCTGTGGGGTTTCTCTTTGCTCTGTGACTTTTGTCATCCTTTTATCCCTCCACCTGCAAAATCTTTATTACTGGTGATTATTCAGAATCAGAAAGAATTTGGCTTAAAATGTTTTTGCATATCTCTTGTTGAGTTTGGAAAGTTTGCATTTTGGAAGTTACAGACTTAATAGTAATGAGAAAGCTTGAAGTACAGCCATTGAAAACGAAATGTGATGCACCACCAGATGTATTTGCTCAGTAATTTTCAAAATACAGTCGTACTGTTACCACCCCTTGTTCATGTTTAACTTCTGCTGACTTCAATGGGAATTTGGTCCCCAAACTGTTCAGAAGTGGTGAACTGCATGCCGAAAGGAAAGGGCTTTGCATGAATATGGCACAAGATTTGATGTCAAGAGATCTGGGTTCAATTTCTGGCATGCTGGCAAGTCTCCAGCTTTGGATTCAGCCTCCTAATGTGTTAAAGATGAGCAAGTGCGTACAAGCCGTAGGTCCACATGTTCAGCTCCTTGCTGAACTTGGCTGTGTGTGTGTAATGGTACCACTTGTGAAATGGGGCTAATGGCAAGATAGTCAAACCTGTTAGTTACCTGAACATGAAAAAACCGAACATAAAAAGTCTGGTTAGGCTGGGGTAAGTGCCTATCTCTTACGATTTATTATAGTCACTTACTCTATTCACAAACCTCATGAGGACGCAGAAGAGTTAGGAGATTTATAAATAAGAACTCGGGAATAACAGATAAAGACATGGTGAGACAAAAAGGCTTTTGTGGATTTATAGCCAAACTGCACTGATTTTATTCCTTGGTCTTTTTTTCCCTCAACTGGAGTTGCTATAGACATAGGAAATGATCACAAACTGATGGTGACCCTGAAAATCACTTTCTAATGGTGATGAAAATCTCTTATTAAAGATTTATGTGGAGTGAGGAAGCAGGTGACAACTTTTTCTGGTGCTGAGTGAATGTACTTCAGAATAAATAAACATTACTGATGGAATCAATGTTCTTTCCTGAGGATTTTTAATGATTAGAAATTTTCTTCATTACAGTCAGATATCTAGCTACTAATTACTCTTTTAAACTGTGTTCTGGTAGCAGGAGAAATGCAACAACACATTTATTTACCTATTAAAATCTTTATGTGTCTATTACTGCCACCAGCCTGTGACTCCTCAGGAATATAGGCTCTTATTGACGGGATCCCAGATGCTAACTAGAATCTAATTTAGTTAAATGGTTTATACTACAGATTGTCTTTCTCTATGGATGTGCACAAACAGAACAAGAGAAAACCATTACCAATTACTCAGGCTGTTTTTTATACCTATTTGCACCCTTCTTTCTTTGCATTGTAAATATATTATATTTAAAGCTATTCATATCAAATGTTGCTGTTTTGAATCAGGAAATCTAGTCCCTATGAGGAAAGCTGTAAAGTTGCTTTCAGTGCTGTCGTTCCATTTGCAACTGTCCAGCAGTTTGTAAGACACTGCATCTGGCTCTACTTATCTTTTTAGTAGATTACACTAAAGTGAATCCTTAAGGCTAAACCCTCTAATTTACTAAAGCACATGCACATAAAATTACAGCTGTCTCACCAAGGCTTTCCTTGGTTTGAACAGAACTGGGATTCATTTAAGTGGTTATAAAACTTAGATAAGCAAACTTCTTTCAAAATCAGAGGAAAAAACCATAAGTAAAACACCAAAACCAAAACACCCCCAACCTGCCAAACAACCCTAATTGCTCGTTAATTGATTGGCTCATCAGCGGGATATTCTTTGCCTGTGCATCCGCTGACACCATTTTTCCTGGGTCCCTTGGTTCCCACTGCATCTCCGGGTGCTTCCCACACTGAGAGGCGATTTGATGGTGCAAATATGATGTTTATTGTGATTAAAGTGCAGTTTCACTCTTAGAAGTAATGGTATACATTGTGCAAGATTCATCTCACTGGAATTCAGCTGTCTAAAAATTAGACATCTAACTTACGCTGGAGGCAAGGCTGTCACAGATTGCCTGTTACTTATAAAGGGAACACAGGCGTAGACCTTAGACAGATGACTAATTTTTAGGCAGCTTAAGTTAGATGGGAGATCGTTCCCTCCCTGCAGGTTTTCTGCTACTGAAAAACCTCTCCCTGGCTTTCTGCACACACTTGAAAGTGAGGCGTTCTCATCTAAAGCTCTGTGGGAGCATTTCAGAGATGCACAGGAGATTTGGGAGCATCCACTCCCCTGCAGCTCAGGGGACTGGTGTAAATCCACCCAGCTCTACATATCCCCGCCGCAAGCGAGTGTTGAGTTTTACACCAGATGTGAGACCTCGTCAGCTCCCTAAATCATAACTCGCAGGAGCGTGGGGTTCAACAGGAACTGGAGGGGGCGGGGAGAAAAAAGGATGTAAAACACCCAGGAAAAGGGAAGTGAGTTGTCTTTAAAGGCTCAGTCAGAAGCTGTTCAATTAACTTCCCAGGAGCTATGCCACAGTCTTCTGTTATAAAATGCATTACTTGGCCTTGCTTCGCTAACGTTATTATAGAGCCAGATGAGTGAGCAATAAATCCAAAGCAACACACTCCTCCGGTATCCTCCCAGTGAGGAGCAGGCGAAGGAGTGAATGCGAGATGTCAGTCACCCTGTGTAACATTGCTGAGTGCTCCGATACTGCTGCTGGTGTCATGGAAGAAACCAGAATCCAAATTAAAAAAATACATCAATTTTAGAAACAAGGAACCAGCTTCATAGCGAGAGACTAGGTAGAGCAGTTTGCCTGCAAACTGCTGTATTTCCCACCACTAGCTGTCTCTATACTGGTGAGCTGCATTTCCAAATGATAGCTGTCAGTTTGGTCAGAAGTGACAAATCTGATGCAAGAATTAGTGGAAAAACCTTCCCAGCTCATGTGATAAATAAGGCTAGATGATAATAATCCATAAGCAAACCCTCCTTACTCTCATTTTCCCTTGGGAGAGAGGATAAGAGAATAAACACATGACAGATGTTAGTTACGTTGCTTAATACAGTGCTGGAAAGACCTTCACAACTTGCAGTGTATTCATCTGCATGACTAGCAGGTGCAGGATTTTGCCTGTTGCTAATTCCTTCATGTGCTTCCACTGATAGCACTGGAAAAAAGTTGATTATTTCAATCAAAATGGTTGAAAGGACTTATTTTGCACCAGACTGTTGCAGCACTTTGCATTTCTGTAATGCTGAAAAGTGGAATTTGTTCAAGGCTTCCCAGTAGTGAATGCAAAGTTGAATTCTCTGTCCCCAGCACTGCCAGATGGGCCTTGGCCATGCCCGGTGTGGGAAGAGAAACCAGAGTTGGAGGAAGGAGGAGGAGGCAGAAAGATGGCATTGCTGCCCTTGTTGCTCTCAGGATGGGAAGGGTTGAGGTGGCAGATGCTGGTTTTGAGACAAGTTGTCCTGCAACCTTTCTTCAGCGTTACCTATTGCCCCATTTGCCCTTTTCTATGGCCCAGCAGTTGCCCCACCTGGGTTTTGGGGCTCTGCTGCAGGCAAAGAAGGGTCAGAGACAGTTTTTGGTCCTGGCCTGGAGGACCCATCTGATTTGCCCCAGGTGCTAGGGCTGTTCTAATTCAAAGGTTAAAGTAGATTCTTACTAATATATCAAATGTATAGACAACCTTTAGACCTGACAGTACACTATAAAATTATACATCATAAGATGTATATTTATATGTATACCTGTATACATATATGTATAGGGGTGTGTGTCTGTATGTGTACATATAGGATGCCAGCAGCAGTCATTTGAGCAAATGTGCACAGCGTGCATCATGGAAACACGGAGTAGGTGCGCAGTGTCTCATCTGGAGCCAGGGAGCTTCTCATTCCTCTCACGCAGGGCAAGGTGGTGGTGAGAATCCTGATTTATACCCGTATATGAGAGATCTGCCCTTTTTGCGCTCTACTTACTGGGTGCTCCATTTTTCTTTACGGTTGTTTGTGTCATGCCTCTTTTGTCAAAGGATAACCACTCAAAAGGACCCAAAATGTTATTTGGAGAATGACGTAGATGCTGAGATCCCACCTGAACTCCTAAATCTTATTGAATGCTGTGTGGACATTCAGGGAACTGGATTGGTAGTTCTGCAATGGCATTTCAAACCCTGCCTCTGCAAAATATTTGAGGGTTTACTCAAGTATCTGTGCATTTAAGCATGCATGTATGTGTTTTACTGGAGCAGGACATGCAGTTTAGGTTCATTATACTTTTGTACCTAAGTTTATTAAATTTCAGTTGTTTCATCTGTGTCTGTTCTGGACAGCTTGGGATATTTTACAGCCACAGCTGTAAGAATACTGGTCTAAAGTTTTCTGTCTACATCAGAATTGTATGAGAAAGCTATTAAAATAATAAAAAGAAAATTAATCTAATAATTTTCCAAAGAGATGGTAACTTGTTGGCAGAAGGTGGTGCTGTTACCTGATACTGAAACAAATAGCTAATTCTCATGTCAATGAACTTCTGCTAAAGAAAATCCATCAGTAGAAAAAAGATTTTTTCCCCCCTCACAGGTATGGTAGCTGAATATATACAGATGAGGTTTCCTAGCCTCTGAGGTGTAATAAAGTCATCTTAAGTAGAAAGCAGACTGCCATGCCAACATTTCCTCCAACAGAAAATAGGATGTCAAGTGAAGTTTGCCCTTTAGAGAGCGAAATGCAGCTAAATCGTGCTTTTTAAATGGAGTGGCTGATTTCACCAAGCATACAAGGTCATGTGGACTGGATTTAATACAAGGAAAAAGCAAAGAATGTATGATATCAGGGACAGCTGAAAGTTTTAAAAGGCCTTTCATAAGCAGTATGCTGCCATACTCGATAGTATCAGAAGTCATGAGAGAAAATTCTGAAAAATCAAATGAGAGGTTTTCTTTGAAAAAAACCCTCTAATTTCTATCTTGTGCTTCTGCACATGGTTAAAGCAGTGGGTATGTTCAAGCTGACAGGTGATGCGTGGCGGTGGGTGTATGTATGGAGCAATTCACATGCGTAACACATAAATCACTTCTGGACTCTATTGCCTACTTCAAGTCTCCAAAAACAACGAATCTTGTCCGTATTAAAAACAAGGATAAAATAAAATTAATGATATACTAGATAACAAGGCTCATTTCGGAGCCTTCAGCATACACACAGATCATATTTTCAAGCTTTGCATTATAATCATAGGAAATAGAAGCTTATTTTGTTTCAAAGATTTTTCACCTAATCCTATGTCCGTGGAAAACCCCAAATATTGTGATATTTATGACTCATGGCTCTGGAGCAAAATGTAGGTATAAATGGAAATTGTGATTATATTGTTTCTTATAAACTATGCTATTTCAGTGCTAGAAAATGTGCAAATTAAACATTTTATCTATTTCTGGATTGGAATTAGGGCTATTTGGAATGCTTTGAAATTATTGTACCCCACTTACAGTTCCTGATCTGACAATATTAGTATATCTGAAAGCCTGAGAGAAAGGCTATTCCTGAAATATCTTGATTGGTAACTAGTAGCAGAAACAGCTGATCCGTTTTCAGAAGTGTTTTGATAAATTTTCTGGATTCAAAAGATTCAGAAAATTCAGACATACATCCAACTTTTTGCATGCATTCCTGAAATGAGACCAGTTTTCAAATCTTTTAAAAATCCCTTGGCCCATTGCTCATCCTTCAGTAATTTAAGCCAATTTTAGATCTGAGCCTCTATAAAAGAGGAAGGTAATTCATACGTGCTAGGAGACAAGATAAAACAGTGAAAAAGAAAGTCTAAATCATGAAATCTTTCAGTGTTCATGCTATATCCTAATCTGAATCAGTGAGGAAGGCCCTGGGGGATGAGGAAGGGCTCCGAGGAAGTCACACCCCTTTGGAGACGGCAGCCGTACTCGGGGGCTTGTGATACTGTAAGTGGCCAGAGCTGGGCACCACTTTGGCAGCCCTAAGGGACTGCAGGGACCTGCTGAGTTTCAGAGTTGAATTTGTACAGTCACCATGTGCATTTTGGACCATATTTTCAAAATTAAGAAAGCTCAGCTTTGATCTTCTAGTTAGAAAAGCTTAGGGGAGGCACAAATTACCAGTAAGTGTCTGCACTTAGGTTGTGCGCCCATGCCCAGCTTTGCAGATTTGTCTTTTAGAGGCAAGGCACTGCCCCATACCTTCAGAGAAGAAAGACAAAACTGGTCAGATGCCATTTAAGATACAATTGAGTCCAAGACCTAAAGGCTCTTGCAGGATTTTCAGACCTGGAGCATCAGGCTTCTTTTTTTTTCCAATTGGATTTCACGGTTGAAACTTGGTGTAAGAATCCTGAGACTAGGGAGCAAATAGCTTTTTATGGAGATTTGAATTACATTTTACACTTGAAAAAATCAGTCTAAGCAGTGAGTGAAATGGCCAGGCATTTTGTCTCTGCGCCAGTCCTCTGCTGCTCCGTTCCCAGCCCCAGCAAGAAAAACCCCCAAGGCATCTGCAGTGGTGCTGGCTATGGCAGAGCAGGGTACAAGTGGCTAAAAGGAAAGGGAGCATCAGAAAAGTGAAGGAAGAGGCAATATCAAGGATAAAATCCAACACTTTATATAAAGCGTCCTCCTCTTTTGGAGCCCCTCCTTGCTGTTAACAAAGTCAGCAGGGATTTCAGCTCTCATTATACTGGCTTGGTCAAGTGATTCAGCAAAGAGACGTGGGCTCTCAGTGCCTTGCGGTTCAGTGTGAGGTATGGTATTAATCCGGGATCACTTCCTCCACGCCAGCTGAAATCTCCTCTGCTGACAAATATCACTGTCACTTTAATGCAATGTGTAAAGCCTGTGCCAGGTGATTCTTACTGTTCATTTGATCATTGTGACACTGACCAAATCCTTCTATATGTGAAAATCCAGCAGTTTCCATGTTGACTTTGGAAACACGAGTGCAGCCAGATTGCAGGTAGTCATGAATTTAACTGCAGTGCCCAGTTACCATGCTGGAATAAACCACTCTGAATTCAGGCTCCCAAGATGTCTGCTGATAGATGCATCTTTATTTGATTGCATTTTCAGTATTATTTCCCTACTGCATGGATTAGCAAAATTAACTGCCTACCAGTTTATGAAGTGAAGAGTTCATAAGGCTGATACTTCTTTCCTGTTGCCTTGTGACTTTTGCTGTGTCTCCAGATAAATGGGTCCGAACTCATTCAGGTCCGAACGCTGAATTCTCACTTGTCCAGGGGACGGGCATTCAGCCTGGCTGTGGCACAGCCTAGCCCTGGAAATAACATCTACTCAGGTGAGTTATGTTGGTCCTGTGGAAAGCAGTTATATGTCAGCAATAATCATCTTTTTTCCTATTACTTTGTGTGAGTTGCTGGAAAGCAAACCTTTCCCACAATTAATTGTATTTGCTAATTACCTGTGAAAAACCAATTATCTCCAGGTGATGCAATTCTTTGGGAAGGCTTTCTTAATTGACAAAGAGGGGGAAAGAGTCTCTTCTATGGAAGTTGTTTTCAGAAAAATTTTCTCAAATATTGTACCTGATGTATCACATTAGACACATCAGATTGGGTTGCATCAGCAATGTTGCATTACATCACATCACGGAGGTAATGTGCTGTGACAGACTTGCAATGCAGTGTGTCAGCTGGAAAATGGGGAAAGAAGTTGATTTCCTGAACAAAATGCTCCTTAAGCTATATGGTATTTTCCCCTCCTCCAAGTAAAGAAGTGGCTGTTTGCATTTTGGGATATTTACTTAAATGACTCAATTATCTGTAGAAGAGTTCTAAGCATCTTTTTTGTTTTTGTTTCTCCATGGATAATTAACAAGTCTAGAAAGAAAGATTTTTTTTGCTACTTACATTTCCAAAGCCAGATTACATTATGTTTGTTTCTCCAAACATTCAATAAACTGAGAAAGCAGTTCCTAGGAGGAGGAAGGTTCTTATCGTCTTGATACGACAGCTCTCTGTATTCAGTGCCTGATCTTACACCTTAATTCATGCAATATTCCATATGTGAGGAATGCTAAGGGGTGAGCTCTCTACAAGTGAGGTTCAGGATCATGGTGGTAATGCTATATATATATATGTAGACAAAAGTGGCAAAAATGCATGTATACCATCAGTCAGGGCTGACTAGAATTTGGTTGTGATCTTACTGTGCATTACTACTTTATGATACACATCTTCCCCAGGGAGAGCATTGAGATACTTTGCCTTCCTTCATGACTGTGCCACTTTTCTTTCTCTGCAGGAATAACAGCAAGCAGATGCTGCAGACTGTCTTGTTTGTCAGAAGGTCATCCCTCAGCGATGTGTAGGAAGACAGAATTTGCATTAGCCAAGTTATTTCCCAAATCCTGAGTAGAGAAGGACTTGGATGGCTCAGAAGAGAGAAAGAGGATAGTGCAGCTTTCACTTAAGGTTACCATTACTGACATGTGTCCAACCAGTCTCTCAAAAAAATGCAGTTGCTGTCTGCTAACTGTTCTTTGAATGAGTTGTTAGTCTAATTTTAGAGTTCATGGCAGTTAAGTATCTTTGCCACAAGTCTTGGCTGAAGTCCTTGCTGGGACTATAAGCAGGGCAGAGAAGGACTGAGTGGATGCAGTTCAACTGTAGCTTCAGAGGCAGGGCACAGAGGTGAAACAGCGGTGTAGATGAAGAATATAAACTGAAAACTATTAAGCTGTTCAGGAAGAGAGGAGCTATGAAATCCATGTGAAAACAAAAATCTAAATATTTTGAGTAACTCTTTACAAAATGTTTGCATTGTCAGAAATAATGTATGGTGTTGGATTGCTTCACTTCCTACTTGTAGTTTTTTTTTTTAAATCCTCCTCCTCTTTATGAACTGCTAAGTGTTTTCTGATGTAAAGCCTCCTTCCAGGCACACATTATGCTTCAGTAGAGCATCAAAGCCAATATACAGAGAGCTTCCAAAGAGGGAAGGGCTATACAATAATGATGAACATATCGTCATCAGGCTGTGGAGGTTAACAACCCAAAATTGCTTTCATATTTGTACATACTCAAGAAGAATTGATATGTTTGCTCTCATTTTAGTGAGCTCTTGTGTTTCATTACATTTGGCACTTCAGGGTACAGAATAGTCACTCATGTCTCCTGCAAAGCAGCACCCTTAACCGCATTATTATTTGGTGGCTCATTATTGTCCCATTTCTTTCTTTTTTATTACTGTGTGAATATGCTTTAGTTTCACACTAACTTGCCTAATGCTGTTTTCTGTTGCATTCATTGTTAGAAGGAGCAGGGTTCTGGTGTACTCAGAAAGAAAACAGACAAGTAAATCTATAATGGCATCACTGTTTAAACAATGCTTTGGATCATTAAAAGTAAAAAAATAACATGTTATTTATGTACCTATGGATACCTTTCATTTTAGGTTCAGTAGTTTTCTTATAAAATGGCAGCCGTCATGTAGGAAACATTTAATTGCCTTTCTGCTTACTTTGATTTAGCCTTTAAGGACAATACCGTCATTTTGCAATCTGCCCTGGATAAGGTAGACTGCATAATTGCTGTGCCTTAGGAACACCCTGGGAAATGAATTATGAGTTGAAAGTCTCTAATCTTTCCCTGCCAACTTCCACTCCTGCTCGCTCTAAGCAGGTACTAAGACCATTAAGAATAAAGAGGTATTAAAAAAGATATTCAAGTGTCTAAAGATGCAAATAGGCTCACAATGGTATTTTCAGAAATCAGCAAGGTGTAGGCCTCTCATATTCATTGAAAACAAGAGGCATTGCCTGCCTGTTTCCCTCCAGCCCTCTGCAGAAAGTGCTATATGCCTTATTGTACCATTAAGCTCCTCCAACATCTCTTCTAACCTGAGCCCTTTTATTTCATGCCAACCCTGGCTCCATATGCAGCCAGCAGCCAGGCAGCAGGGGCCATCCCATATTCCCCAGCTAGATGTTTGAGTGTAGCACCCACACTGGAGCCAGGCTCCCCAGATGCCTGCTCTGTATGAGACGAAATGCGTCCTGAAGTGTCTGTTTGGTCTCTACTGACCATAAGGGAAGCCCTTTGGGACAAGCTCAGAGGCAGATGTTTCAAGTCTGGCAGCCACCCTTGCTCAAGTGAACCATACCCTAAATGAAGGAGCAGCCTTGGTGGTTCTGTCACTCATTTCCACCAGAATATTTATTTTCTATCCCCCACAGTATGGTGGCTCTTTTACTCCCCACCCCAGCAAAAAACACGACAAGGATGAAGGAGTGAAGAGCAAGGATGATACTCTTCTGCAATGATAGGAAGATGGTAACAGCTGTCTTGAGTGATAGCACATTTCTCAAAGAACCTATGGGTGCTGCCGCTTAGGGCATTCGCTGTGCTAAGTTCAGTTGTCTGAGAACATTTAGAAAATATGGCAGTGGGCAAACCTAAAAGTGCTGCTGGTGCTCTGACAATCTCTATGTACTGCCGGTGACATAAGCTGCCTGATTAGCCATATACAGATGGCTCAGAAGTTGGAACACCTCATAGATACTTGCAGAAATAGGTCATTGGGATCAATAAAAGCATTCTTAGTTTTGTCTTTAAGCCAAATATTAATGTTGCTTTCTATTTACAAGCTAGTGTTCACTGACACTAACCCCTTTTCAGTATGCAGAACTCCTATGCTAAGCCATTTCTTTAAACCTGTTATTAATTCTGCCTTTTATGTCTAAACCTGGTACAGTAGTGCAATTAACTGCTCTACTTAACATGCAAGGTTATAAGTGATCTCTGTGATACCACTGACGTTAAGAAAGTAAATGGGGTTAAACTGCTTCTCATTACAAGCTGATCTTTAAACAGTATTTGGTTGGCAGAACTGGCAGCAGACGTGTATTGCAGAATTAATTTCAAGAGAGTTACAAAAGCCATTGCTGCATAATGGTGATTTCAGGCTAGAATGGAAGAATCTGTGCAAGTCTTTAATCTCCCTCAAGCCAAGATATTAATTGTGCTTCATTCTGCAATTTAAAGAAATCCTTAATCACACCGTCAACACCTCCTTTTGTGCTCTTCATTTCCTTCTGATTATAAATGTAAAATAAGCTTTTCCTTTAGCAAGACTGGGAAGTTGAAAAGTTCAAGCTCCACTGCTCTCAATGAACAGGAGCTACTTTTTGTACCTGCAGTAAGAAGAGAGTGCCTCAATTCTTTAGTTACAGCTGTGTGAGCCTTTTTTGCTGTGCGTTTGTAGAGACACAGACTGTTTAGACTTATTGTCAGATCTAGCCAGACTTGTCCCATGGTGAGACTGAGAGGGAAGAAGTCATTCAGTGGTAGGAAAGCGGAATTAGGGAATAAGTTGCTAGTACATGTTGGTGAGGGTCTAAAGAGGTGACTCACCTTCCCCAAAAAGCCAGGGCTCTGTAAAAGAAAAGCAGGCGAACAGGTAAGTCAGCGCATTCATGGTGAGAAGAGCTGATAGACAGGTAAAACTTTATATATGGAAGGCAGAATGGGGAAAAAATGAAAAACAGATATGTGACAGTAGAGAAGTGGCTATAGAAAGTGAGGCAAAGGATGGAGAGGGACCTCTAGTCTTGAAGAGTGTGAAGAGTAGGAATTCAGCACGACTGCAAGAGAAGAAGCAGCAGTGGTCGAGACAGGGAATGACAAATGCATGAGTAAGGTTTCTACAGAAGCTGTGGGGTGAAGGTAATACTCAATTCTGGCTAGAAATCTGAGTAGCAGGTATGTCAAAATGGAGCTGTGAGTTTCAAAAAGCTTGAGAATAAGGCCAAATTCCAGGGTTTCAGGGCAGATACTATATCTGAGTCAAGATTTGTAAAAGCAATGCCAAGGACATGATAGAAGAAAACTCTAACCACCCTCTCCCCTTCAGGAGAAAGATGTTCTTCCTTTGAAACTGTATGGAATAGGAAGGCCGGAAAGCAGTAAGAGAAGCCAGCAAGTAGACTGGCTGCTGAGGAAGCTGCGAGAAATCACCTTTAGAGAAGCAAGACTGAGCAGTGAGGCATCCCAGGGTGGGGAAAGGAAGATGAAGAGATTAGGGAAAATGTTAGTTTCCACCAGGGCTGAAGAAAATTAATGTGAAGAACTCAGCACAGCAGTGCTTTGCAAGCATCCTTAGCTGCCTTCTTTCAGTAGGTTGCTAGAAATTTGCATTGCTAATTTGCTTGTTTGAAAGTTCTCCGAGGTTGTTTCCAGGGAAGAGAGGCAGATGTATCTTTTCAGGGCAAGGCAATAAGGTGTTTGAGTAATTTTGCTTCTGTGTCCTAAACTATGGACGTACTGGAAATGAAGCCTTGGGGTTCCTGGATAGAAAACACCTAAACTTAACATTCATTAAGAGAGCTAGTTTCTCACCACTGTATCCTTGGTAAGAAGCACATCCGTAGGGGGGCAAAATAACGATTGCTCTAGGCTTGGAGAAGCTTTTGCATTACTGCTACCCCAGTTATTTCCTTTTTTACACATGTTCAGCAATCTCTTGCCTCTGTAATTACAGCACTGAACACTGCAGCTATTAGATACAGCCACTAGACTTTTAACAAGCCATCATTACTAGCACTTGGTGTCTTACAGTTTAACAACGTCTTCGAAAGCAGTGTAACCTATTTCTCCTTTACAGTGGACTCACAGACTTGTGCATGCACACATGCACGTAAAAGGTGGTTGTAGCCATGGGCTTTGCTGAACAGCAGTGAAGAAGCCAACAGCAGAGTTGCAGAACGTGAAACACACGATGGTCCTAATTTGAATAGTCTGGTTAAAAGTTGTTTGAAACATCTCTGTGGGCAAGTCTTTCTTCTCCTTGAGAAATGGTGGCTGAGGATGCCCTCCCAGAAAAAGCAAGCCCTAATGAGAGGAGGAAAATTGCCAGATTAGAAAGCACAGAGTCAGGTACTTGAATATCACTGAGGCATTATATTGGTGTCAGATGTGAGGACAGCTATGTATCAGCTGTCCTTGAACACCAAAGAAACCGGAAAGGCAGGCTGAGATCTGTCTTTTCCCAGCTCCCCCCTCTGCTTGGCAATTTCTTTCCTGTACTGTATACTCTTGTAGTGGTGCTGAATGCTAAGAAGAAGTAATTTTGTGTACTTCCAGGCAACTGGTGGGCCAGGTTACCTGATTAGCTGGTGGATTTTCTATGCTAACCCCAGGTAGCCAGGCAGAGCAGGCATTTAAAAACTCTTCCATCTCTTGTCTTACTGTCTTTGAATTTGCATAATTAAAAGTGAATTACTTGCTGTATTTTAATATATGCAATGAAAATGCATGAAAAGCTGAAGAATTACAGCAATCCAGTAATTCATGTCATGTCCCATTCAGAAGTACAGCTTTCCAGTGCCAACTCAAATGCTGAGAATTCCCTGCCACCATAAAGCTGTAATTGCTGAATTAATAACGGTAGGTTTTTGAGAACAGACTCTTTGACCCAGGTAATGGAAATACTCATGTTAAAGTAAAGTAAAAACATGTGACTAAATCTATTTCATATCAGGCTCAAGTAGTGAAGATCATTTCCTTCCATGCCATAAGTGGTTATGAGAGCTGCAAGAAGGTAATACCTTTCAGATTTGGTTGAAGCCAGCTGGGTTGGTTAGCCAGGGAGGATTAGAAATTAAATTTTCAGTCATCAACCAGACTAGATTTCCTTCTACCCGGGAACTTGTACCCCAAATCCATTAGTCTGCTCAGCACTTCTGGGAGGTGAAATTCTCTATCCAGCTGCAAAGTGGCAGAGAACAGGATGTAAGGGGGGATGGTGAAAGGCTTCTGCCAGCATTTCATTACTCTAGAATTTTATTAAGAACAACTAATAAAACAATCCCTGCCTCTGGCCTTCCAACGCAGGAACAAATTCTGCAGCTGCTCTTCTTCACAAGTCACAGTGCCTTATGGCCCCCACAGCTATGGAGCTGGTGAGGTCCAGGATGAAGTGACTGCTGTTTCTAAACAGGACAATAGGAAGTTAACCAAAATGACTTGAACTGAATGACCAGGACAAGCATAGAATTTTTTCTTCTTCTTCTTCTTCTTCTTTTTTGGTGGTTCCTTAGGTATCGGAGGGAACTGGTAATCTATTTGCAGTGACTTCCTCAGGTTGGGACCCCGATCCAGTGTTCATTTGAACTTATGGGACTCAACATTTATTTCAGTAGGTTTTGTGATTCTTGGTCACCACTATAAGCTGACTCAAGTCATTAGAGATCAGTTGACCTGTGTCAAAGGATCTGCTTGTACTAAGGAATTGATTTAGCGAATAGCTACTCACAACACAAAGCTCAGCCGCAGCAAAAGCCAAGAGGTGTGACCACTCAGATGTTGGACTGCTCAGCTCGGGGCAATGCCCGACTGCCAGGCATCTTTGCAGTGGTCTCACTGAGGTTGTAGGTACCTTGTGGATGAAAAGAACTGGCTGTTTCCAGGGCTGGCAGTCTGGTTCCTTTCATAAGAATTACCATCATTAATTAAAATCTCTTTTTCGGTCTAATTGTTTCAGCTCTAATTCTCTTGCAGGTTCATAAATAGTAACATCCCGTTGTCCTGGAGAAAGTTCATTTTTTATCCTATTCTTTCTCCTTCTCGGTGCCCTCATTCTCTGCCCTTCATGGCTTAAGGTAATTAAGCTTCCAAAATCTGGTCACCTCTCTGAAATATTTAAACATCATCAAAGAGATTTTCATGTTTCTTTCGCTTGCAAAGCTCTGTGAGAGTTTTGAATGCAAAGCCTGTGTTTTTCCCTCCTGTGAAGAATTGCAAAAGAGGGGAGAGACATTTGATGGAGAATTCTTGGAACCCAGCTCAAGCGAGCTACCTGCATTGTGCTTTCAACAGGAGGGGTCTTCAGGCTTTGGCATATAAATAGCAATGTCACCAGGAGAGACCCAGAAGCTGGGAACTTCGGAAGTTGTTCCCATGCATTCCATACATATCTCAGGGCCTCGGTACCATGCCCCATGCACACCTTGCAAGTGTGACATTAATTGCCACGCTGCAACGCTTTAAAGTACAACACCTACGAGTACCACTAAAGGGCTTGATTGTTTCCTCTCTGGCTTGCTTTTTTCCAGACCTCATGCTGTCGAGTTACAATACCAAGAGCAAACATCCCAAGCCTTATAGCCATTGTGAATGGTATTTAACCTGATCCGTGTAGTTGCCTGCCTGCTATTTAACACTAAGATTACAACATTTACAGCTGGATGTTAATAATTCTCTGAGCTGAACTTTTGCATCCAGCAGATGATTTCTGCAGAATGTTTCCTTGGAAGATGTTCACTGAAATTCGTACACGCATGAATGCATGCACGCATAGTAGCTTAGGCTAACTAACATTAATGGAGAGGAGAAAAATCTTCCCAAAGCCAGGTATGTAGACTGCTATTACCCGGAATAGCTCAACAAAAGACCTGTGAATGACCTGCCTATTTTGGGAAGAAATCAATGTAAAACTATGGTTTTAACAAAGAGGGTCCCACTTTGGGCAATTTGAGGATGAAGTAGGAGGATCTTTCCAGGCTGTCAGCAAGGCAGTCATTTTTATCAGTTCACTATGAAATCTTTCCTGTAAGATACCTAGTTACTGGCTGATGTTTTCTTGAAATTTCCTTTATTAAGTGTCGAGTTTGGTATGAGAAAGTATCAAACAAAGCTAAAGGTCAAAGTAAATCATGAATGAAATTACACAAACTGATGTACAGCGGAGGATAAAGCAGAATGTCAGATGCTGGTTTATATAAATGTTAGTCCCAGATCAGATGTCAGCCTTACCTGATCAGAGAAGTCCTTGTGCTTGCGCCTTTGAGACCCAGGTCTACCAGCCTTATTGACAAGAGGTTTAGAATACAACGATGATTCACACTGATTTTACCATGAAAACAGCAAATGGTTCCTGGATCATCACAAAGATTTTGGGAACTTGGCTGAATGCTTTTATTTCAAGAAAAAGTGTAGCTCCTTCCTCCAAAAGCACAGAATACCAGCGGTACCAGCTAAATCAGTGGGGTTGCACTCTCCAGCAGCAGCTTGGCTGACCCCAGGGAGCAAGCAGCAGGATGAAGACCGTGGCTCCAGCTGCTGCTTTCCTCCTGTTAGCTTACATGACAAGGGAAGACAACATCAAGGTCTGCCTGCTGGTAACCACCAAAGAGAAGTACCATCTGTGGGACAATGCACAAGGTAGAAGGATCTGTCAGGTCTGTCCATCTTCCAGTTCAACACCACATGCTGATACTGGATTCTTGCCTTGGCACAGTGTGCAAAGTCTTTCTGGTTTCCAAAGACAGTTTCAGCCAAAGCTTTCCATTTTTAGTGCATTTAAAAGCAAGAAACTCCCAATAACAACATATTTAGTGCTTGTTAGACTCTGTAACGATGATGTCTAACAAACTAGAATTCTGCTTAGAAGCAATTAGTTCTGTGAGTGGCAAGATGAAGATACTGGATTTCCATTCCTTCTGTCCTGTGTGAATTCTTCCATGTCTAATAAAGGGAGAGCTTATTTGCCTAGTTAATAGGGGTTCCTATTTCATTAAATTTGTAGGAATGTTAATTCCTCTACTGCACGCAGATGCACATATTCCCAATAGGCTTTGTGATCATATAAAACTTAAAAAAGAATAAAAGTAATCAGGTTTTTGGGGTATTTGCAATGCTGTCTGTACCAGAAAGGAGTGGCATAACTGGAGAGAAGGAAAACCATACACTCACAGATAACAAGCAGAGAAGTAGAGATTCTGGAATAGTTTGATGATAACAGGAATGTTGTCCCTTCTCCAATGTCATTCTTTTTAAAGCTCAGTAGGCAGCAAAATGAAATGTTTTACAGTTTTATCAAGTGCAACAAAGTCACTGCTATTACACTTGCAATTTCATGACCTGGTAAACAGATACCTTTGTGCAGAAGGGTCTAAGAGTCAGTTGTGTAGAAAGCTGATGATTATGCTGCTTTGTGAAATAGAAGATCCTTCATAAGAAATGTATCGTACCTGAAGCAGCATCACTTGATATTTGCCCTTGTAGAGCATGACCCGTTGGCCAGTGTTTCCAGTGAGATCATGAAAGAAGACGACTGTTGGGACAGTCAGTCTGGAGCTATATTTACATGCTTCCAGTTGGTCTGTATGGAATGTGTATTGTCTCTTCAAGTATTGTGTTTTTTCCTGAGTTTTCATGGTGGGAACATTAAGCCATCTGCAAGTCTTACAGCTCTGGTTTAACTGAATTTATAAGTTAATTGGGGATATGAGAGAAATCTGGTTCTAGAATGAAAGCCCCTGGCTGAGGGTTTCCACGGAAATGTTTTTGATTTCACCAGTGAATGGTGGCTTTATGCTGTTCTTGCTCTGTCTTATCTAATGTGTTATTGACGCTATTGCGTTTGCTTTCAAACACAGTCATTAGAACATTTAATTTGCAGCAGCTGTAATTTATATTTGTAATTTTGTCTAAGATCAATAAAGGAAACTGAAGAGATTTATAGTCCTAGTTTCAACTAAGATAAATTGAAACAGGCTCCATTTCCCTGAAAAGCTTTATTTAAACAGCATTTTAAAAGAACAAAATGAATTAGATGAGATATTTGCATGCAAGTATGGGTAAATAATCCCTTGTGTCTGGAAGATATATTAGAAATTGTGAACATGGTCAGTGTGTTCTTCTTTGAAATACAAATAAACTCCTGGGAAGTGTTACCTTAATGTAGGACATAATGGGAGTCAAGTAACTATTTCAAAATGTTCCTTAACAGCAGCAGTTGTTAAATATCCTTGAGATCTCTTGTATTAAAACTTCATAATGAGATTGTAGTTGCATGTTTTAAATACTGTCAGGATCAGTCTGAGATTGGAAAGCAAGACCCTGAAAGCAAGGCTCTTTTTTATTTTACAACAATCCTTGAGCATGGGTTGCAAAAATGTGTTGATAATTTTTGAGAAGACTGCAGTCGTTTATGAAATATTTATGTTCTAAACACTGCCTCATGAATGGAGAAGAGGTGCCTCTCCCATACAGCAGTTAGCTGAGGGATTATGCTGGACAGAAAAAACGTGACTGTAATCAGGCCAACTCAGTGCTTTAGTACAATTTCAAGACGAGCTTTGTGGAAGGAAGAAAGGCCTAATGAACCTTCCTCCTCTTGCACCGCAGTAGGAGGCAATACCAGATCAGCACCCAAAAGAGCTCCGGACTGGGGAAGGGGAGGAGGGATTTCATTGCAGCTGGCCCTGGACTGGGCATAGTTTCGCAGCTCACGCATGTGCTCAGCCCTTTAGATGTGAAGCAGATCCAGCACAGTGCTGCATGTAGACAAATACGTTCTTTCTCCATCCCCTGCTAATCTGACTCATCTCGAATCCAGCTGCCTGCTGCCAATACTGTGCTGGCATCCCTGTGCCAGGGTGCGTGCTGTTCTCCCCCGTGATGTAGCCAGGCTTAAAATTTCTGCTGGTTTGGAGACCGCTTTGGTTCCTATTGTCATGTGATCGCATGAAAATGGCAGGTTTCATACCAAAGAAAAAGATTATTTGTACTTTCTAGCAGCATGGGAGAAAGCGCCACAATGCAACCCTCAGAATCCCCAATGGGCAGTTGGTTTTTGGATAGTTTTTACATTATTATGGTGTTTTGGCTCTGGAGTTTTGCCAAACTGCTCTCCCCTTCTGGAGCTGGTTTGGCTCCGAGCCCCTTCCTGAGCCTCTGCTCATCTCGGCGCAGCAGCAGCTCCGGGGTTTGGTGCACTCATGGCCCCGTCGGGGTTCCTCACGCTTAGTGTGCGCTGAGGGGAAAGGAAGGGAACAGGGCGCTGGTTCCCGCTAGCACCCATCTCACCTTCCTCCATCTTTCTAGCCTCATCGGCTCCCCTCCGCTCTGCTCACCTATGGGTTCCAGGACGTAATTCTGGAAAGATGCATGTCCAGCCGAACCAGCTACAGTCTGCAGGCATTTTTTCTCCCTGTGGAGAGCAATCCAGAGTGGAAATTGCTATTTCTAGTCTGTGCTAGTCTTAGATTGCTTTAAAAAAAATCCCTGTTTTCTACTTTGGCAGAAAGTTTTCTGTTACACACTTCCTCGTGTCCAGAGATGCAAGGATATAACCTGACCTGTCTGGGTGTGCGTGTCGCATTTAATGAGGGGGATCTTGTCTTTGAATGCTAACTGTCAAAGGCAGCTAGGCACTATCCTAAAAGAGACGTACTTTCCCCTTTTCCTTATTGTGGCTGACTGTTTAAATTCAATTAAGTTAGTATGTTTTTATATAGGCAGTACAGTACTGCCTCTCTGCAGCACCTTGTAAACAACAGCTTCTGCTGTAAGCACGCATCCAGCAGCTCGTGTCTAGTCATCCCAGGGGTTGAATGATACCATTATGATCTTGGACTTAATGTGACTAATTTCTGAACTGAAGCAAATTGCTATATGGGCCATGAGACCATAAAACCCATAATTATTTCTAGTATTATGACTACTATTAATAGTAATTATATGTATGTTAAAACAATTATTAGATATGCTAACAAGGGATTGTGGTGCTAGGGCCAGCACAGAGACAGAGAGGTCTATGGAAGAAGATAGTCCTTCTTCTGAGGATTTTCTGATCTACATACATAATATGGAAGCAAATGTGTCAAGGGAAACAAATCTGAGTGTCAAGGAGATGTGCTCGGCATCACATAGTGAATTTAATAGCAGAACTGGGTAGTAACCTGTAATCCTGAACCACTGGTAGGCTCCAATCTTTGCAGTGTTCATCCAAAGCAAGCTATTGTGTTCAGAAGCCACAGACACTTTGTATATTGTGTGCAATCAGTCGAATTTGTCACTTCACCTACTCTTTCTGTTACCCAGTGTTTTTCTTAGAAGTTCCTAACAAAAGATTTGGGTGAAAGATTTCTTGAAAATAAATAGTTATTTGTGAGCATGGTATTGGATTTCACCTGGCGTGGTTTTTGGAAGACAGAGATTTAAAAGGAGCGACAGATAGCCAGATTTAGGTGGCTAGTAGTCTAGTTTGAGGGCTTGCCAAAATGACATGATGGCTGTGTACCCTGTTGTCAGGCTGCAATACTCTGTCTTCGGTCTCGTAAAGCTAAAGGCCACGTAGATGCAGAACGCTCTTTTGTCATCATTATTGAGACTGGGGCAGGGGTTGGCTCTTCCCACAACTTTACATTTGTATATCCTTAGTATTTAGCCACTTCTGCTGAATAAATTGGGTGAGTGGAAGGAAGGATAGCTGACTTTTTAAACTGCAAAGTGAGAGGTCTTCTACTAAGCATAAAACTAAAAGTCAGCAAAGAAGATTATAACCCCCATCCCAGCATAGTCAAAGTATCTAACGTGTCTTCTCTACTGCATTCCACCTCTGATTTTGGGGACCAAGGAAAATGCCCCCAAGTTTAATACTTTCTTAAGATATACTATTTTCTTCTAACCATTTTCAGGGCTTTCTCTGGCAAGTGAGTACACGGTTGAACTGAGCTTTGGAGCCCACCACTTCAATTTGCTGAACGTCAGCTTTGGGAGTCAGAGCTGCAGTCAAGATCGGCAGCCTCTGCTTTCATGCACTGTGGCAGTGGGGAGGTGGGAGGATAGAGGGAGCGGAGATATGTCTCCACAGCTTGGGTCCCTGGGGTGAACGAATGAAAGAAGGGGATGTTAAGAGACGTATGCCATTAAGCCAATGTTTCAAGTCACTAAATAATAGGCAGTATTGTGAAGCTTCTCCAGAAGGAGGCTTCCGGTGGTAGCTCTCTCTGTGCCTTCCTGCTGTGAGTCATTGTGAACTCAAGTTCAGAGGAATTGGTATCAAGGAAAAAGCACTGAGATAATAACCTTGAAAAATCAGAAGAGAGAGGGGAAAAAAAGGAAAGAATTATACACCGAAAGAGCAGAACTGTCTCACCCTAAAAGCATTCTGTAAATGAACTCCTGTGCTTTCAAGCTGTATGTCTTTATCAGAGCCACCATCTTTTCAGTGCAGAAAAATGTATGCATCAAGATTTAAAGACTTTACATATTGCGCACATTCAAGTCCATGCAGCCTAAGCCAGTGATTCGTATGCTGCTGGTCTGCAACACAGATCATCAAGGCTATGGAAATGTTTTTAAATCTTATGCTTGAAATTGTAAGGAACAGTAGTTTGTACTGCTTCAGGAGAAATATTGTGCTATAATTTCCTTTCTCTAAGCGTGCAGGTCTCTAGTGTTAAGAACACTGATATCTATTCAGGCATGTTTTACCTTTCTAAGAGCCACAGACAATGCTGGGGTGCGTGGGAATTTTGTGGTGTTTGTTAGCTGCTGGGCCTTCTTTTTCTGGAGCTAACCATACATTGTGTTACGAAGAAGCAACCCTTCAGGTTGCTGTTCTGATTTGTTTTCTCTTCTAACTGTTGCATGCATGTATTGTTTGTTAAAGGCTGACAGCCCTGGAAACCTAAGTTCTTTATTTATCCACACAGAGTGAAATTCCTCTCTCTGTAGAGCAGATGCCAAAGGTACTAATTGTCGGTGACACTCTTGCACACACAAAAATATCTTTTCTGTATTTTTCAAACAGAATAACTTTACTATGTGAAGGAGAACTCCAAAGGAGGAAGCTGAGTTGGAGGATGTACCTGACAGAGGCAGTGGGACTTCAGTGTAAGGACCTAATCCAGCCCAAGCAAAGGTGAGAGGAGGAATGGCAGTATTGCCATGGATGGGGGATTTTTTTTCTCATGCCCTGCCTTTGCTCTAAGGCCAAACATTCTTTACGGGGGGGGATCTCAGCAAGAGCTGAAGAGCTGGATTGTGCACTTTGAGGTGACTAATAAGTTCTATTTTGTTGGTAGAACCTGTATACCAATGACAGTGTCCTTAGAGGTGAGCTCAGAGCAGTTTGTGGTGGGAACTCTGGGGATGAGAACACCTCCACACTGGGCACTCCTTAACATCATTGCCATCCCCACCATCACAGTGTATGTCTCAAATGTCAAAGACCTTTCATGATTTCTGATTAACTTTGATCAGTTTAGAATTATCTAATGTATTCCAGTTGAGCTTCTTTAGCTCTCTACTCTCCTCAGCTCTGTATGGCTTATTAATAGACATACCTGGCATCCACAGGTCCCAAGGTAACTGATACCCCCTGTCCTTAAACAGTCAGTGATGTTGGTGATACTATTACTGTTCTGGGGACACAAAGAAGGAGAGGGAGGGAAGTCTTGTAACAGAAGAATGCTTTTTTAGCCTAACGCACTGGATTTCAGTGTGGTCCCAACGTATGGCCATATCACAGCTTGCAGCATAGCTTCGTTCTTCAGAGACAGAATTCTTAGAAGCTACCAACTAGTTACTGACAACCTATAAAGTCTAATACTGAAAAAGCATTTTCATTTCCTCATTTTCTTCTGTAAAATGAAGGTGATGTGTGTGTGTGTTGGGGGGAACTGAATTCAACAAAAAGCTGAATCTTCTCCTTTTGCATTCCCCTAACAACAGTGGGCTGTATCCTCCAGCCTTACTCATTTCACAAATCCCAGAGAGCAGAAACCTGCCATTTAATCTGCAAAAAGACAGTAGCTTTGGCCCAGTGTTTATTTTGCTGTAGTGTTCTACAGGAATGGCTACAGGGCATCTACTCAAGAAATGCGAAAAGTAGATTTAATTTCAATTACATCAATTTATGCTCATTAAAAAGCCTCCGCAATAACTAACTCTGGTATTGAATTGTTTTGTACCTCTTCCTAATGCACTTGGACAATGTTTATTTAATTTAATTGACAGTAAGGGTGAATTTATAGAAGAACTGTAATTTGTGCTTTTAGTGAAAGGGAAAAAAATCCCAGCTTGAAATTATATTACTTGCTACAAAAACAAAGTAGGGAAATTCACTAGAGCAAACAGTATATTTAATTTTAATAGTTTCCATCATCAGGGTCTTTTAACGGAGTTTCTTTTGTTATTACTCTAGGGCATTTGAAGCTGCCCATTGTGAGAACTTGCCAAACTGCGCTGAAATGAACCTGAACAGTAGATGAAAACTTTTAACAGTGTAACCTCTTCACTTCCTTTTCTCTTTAGTATCACTTTTTCTGGAATTAGAAATACTTATGTCTCCCAAAAAGATATCCATTCTCTCCATTTTTTAATGAGAACCTTTGCTTCATCATTTCATCACAAGTTGTGGCTTGGGGATGAATAATCAGACCTGCTTCTGGTTTGTGAAGATCCTCTCTGGATCACAACTAGAAAGGTACCTCTAGCTAAGCTGGTGATAGTCCTTAGCTTTTCCGTGCTTGGACCTATGGAAAATTAAGTCTTTAACCTAACTTTTAACTTGGTCTAAAAGCTAAAAAATATGTCCAATTTCATGAGATGTTTTAGATATTATAATGTCACGAAATAATTATACGCCATTCTTCCTATTTTAGGAGGCTTTGGCATGTTAAAATGAGATGTCCAAGCGGTAAGGATGAGTGTGGTTTTGTCAGACCCCAGCGTTGCAGTGCTTGCAGAGTAGCTCAGAGAAGCGCAGCAGGGCTGAATTTGGTGCTGCCTCCTTCTACCAAAGGGCAGCAGTTATCTTCTCCCAGCTCTCCTGGTGGCTCGCATGAGCGAGGAGGCAACTTGTTTCTGCTCACATCCTTTCTTGCAGGAGCCACATGCACCTTTGGGTTCAGTGGTGGAAAACTCCCCCAAACAATCATCTACAGGATTTCTCTGAGTCAGAGACAAAAACGTGTAATCTCTGCGCTGTTTCTATTAAGTATTCCCAAATTATGAGACACTGTTTTGAAGGCTGGGCTTCCACTGGGTGTGCAGCAAATAGTTGAATCTGGAAGGAAGAGTTTCAGAGTGGGCCTCATCTTCACAAGCTGTAAGCATCCAATCGCAACAGGGTCACAGGAGTCTCTGGATTTTTTGTGGGGCAGGGGGAAGGGGAGAGCAGAAGGTGTTTTTGTGGGGCAATGAATTACCCTAACCAGTGAAGTGGTATCTGACAGTACACTTCACCCTCTCTCTGGGAAACAGTCTTTAAGCCCTGGCTTTGTAAGAAGTTGCTCAGTTGCAAACTGAGTATAATAGTTTTGAGATGACAAGATTTCTTCCTGTGCTATAATAAATAAAGGTAAGTATGATGCTAAGGATTAATAAATGGAGTTTATTTGTCCTGACAATCACCCTTCAGTACAGAAATCAAAGGCACTGATGAACTTCGACCTCATTGTGTGAAGTTCTTACAATGTGCTGATGACTATCGGGTCTCAATAACTTCCAGGAATGTGTAAGTAGCATCAACAACAGCTATCACACAATTTCATTGGGCTTTCAGATAAGTATCTAGAAGTAGAACCAGGTTTTAGAGGTATAAAGAATGCAATTACCATTTTAATATATCTGCACAGGGAACAGGAAGATTAATTTTTGTAGGTCTATTTTTGTGATTTTTTCGCGGGTTGGGAGAGATGTGCAAAAAGCTGGCAACAATACAGTAGAAATAAGTGCTGCTGCTAGCTAATTAAAAGAGCACAACTAGATAGCAGAATTGTTGCAAAAATCAAGATCTCTTGTATTTTAAAATTGTGCTAGAGTTTTGAGTGGATATCCAAAAAGGAAGAGAAGAAATTTTGGCATTGTTTCCTATTCTTTCTTAATGAAATCTAAACCAGAGTTTTGAAAGCAAGACTATGTCTCAGAAGTCCACAGAATAGAAAAATTACAGTTTTCTTCCCCTTCAGGCTACAGTTATTGTCATAACGCTCTTGAGTGTATTTATTGCAACCTGTCAATTCTCATATTATAAGGAACAGCTATAGTGTGTTTTATAGATTAATTTCCAGCTCATTCACTGCTTCCTGACAAGGCTTTTAGAGCTGGTGCAAGAGAAAATGAACTGTTTCTAAACGGTGTGGATACGTGACTACTTTATTGAGATCCAGTTTAAGAAAAGAGGTGGAAGCTGGCAAATCTAACAGAGAGCTGGGCTTATCCTGGGGAAAAGCAGTAGCGCTTTGGCACAGGATCAACAGGAGATGTGCTGCAAGCGGCTGGTGACCTTCTCTTTCCCTTTAAAACTTGATATGAACTGAACATTTGTAGCTGTGCTACATCTAGGGGGTGGAGGGAGGGGTGATGTATCTGCTGCAATCTGCACAGCAGTGTACAGCTTCATGTCAAAATCAAGATGGACTTGATAACTCTAATTAGTATTATCTCCCTATAACATGCTGCCAGGGATGTTGCTAAGATGCTGTGAGGGTCGGCAAGGTGGTGAGACAACAAATGGCAATCAGAAAGAAGGATAGAAACAAACCCTGTAAAGGGCACGTTCCACATTTCTCCTGTCTCGAGCATTATAGATATTGAGCTTATATTTCAGAACTGAGATAAAGTATGGAAAATCCATGACTTTTAGATCTAGCTACAAATTAATCTATTCACCAGGCGGAAAGTTTTGAAGTGGGTTCAGGCTTGAGGCGTCATACTGATTTCTGCAAGCAAGAACAAAGTCACTGGCGACTGTACTGTCAGATACAGTACAGTGTCACGTGTCTGACACCACGCTGCAACAGGAACAGAGAGGTGGCAAATTTTAATGATCCATTAATACAGCTGGTCACATTTGTATAAAGGAGAGGAACTTTGGTGTCTCCAGCATATTCCTGAGGCATCTGGTGCTTTGTGCCAAAGGTGTTAAGATTGCTATAGGTGCCACGTGATATCTTCTGGTTTGGGGGATGCAGGGTGGGTGGGAAGAGGAAGGATGCAAAATAGATATACCTATGGGACTCCAGACTATTACATGTTACTTGTGTTGCTGAAACTGGACTTGCTGCCTGGCTTTCCCTTCCAGTTTTCTGCTCCTGTTCACAGGTACCTTGTGTGATTAAATGACATAAAGCTACTTGCTGGCAGTTGAGAAAATGAGGGCAGCAGAGTTTTTAACTGTATTTGGGCCCTTATTCATCAGGTCTATGTTCCCCCTGAGTCTGTGGTCGCTATTTTTGAACGCTAGCCTGCAGAAGGCACTCGGCGCAGGAACTTACATCCAGCTCGGTGGGTCTCCATGCAGATTGCCATTGTCTGCAGAGGAGTGGATGTATTTATTTCTCAATAGGGACCATATTTTGAAGTCTTAGACCTTAGTGAGGTAAAACTCCATGATCTTGTGAAGTTACAGGTATTGTGTGTGTGTACTTTAGTCAGATCTATGTTATTCCAGGACATCAAACTACTGTGTGTTTTGTCCACTTTTAGCCTTGCAGGACTTCAAACACTGAGGGCCAGCTGGAGGTTTTGATACTGTGCTCCGTGTCATCTCAGTGGGCACTTCTCTGCATCTTTAATGCTTTAAAAAGTGGCTTTCTTGGCGCCATGGTTTTGATCTGATTTTTTTTTACTGAATAAGCTGAGAGTTAGGTTGATTTCTTGGGATAAAACGGAGGCCATAAGCCTCCTGCAGCAATAACCTTAAAATTATAAACTTACACACTGAGTGAAGTCCTCCAGTCATCTTTATGCAAAAAAATTCTGTGATCTTACCTCATCCTTACTTCACGTCTCTCTTTGAAGGGATAGATTGATGGCCACGCCACTGGCTTCTGTTTTAGTGAAAAAAGTGCAATTTAATGACAGAAAATTTATTTTAGCTACAGGGAGAAAGTAAGTTTTTTTTTTTCTCTCATTTTCTCTGTTTTTTTAATTTTTCGGTGAAGGTGTTCCCTTTTACTAGTAATCAGCTCATGTGATTTGAAAGGTGCTATTTCTTGGCACCCTTTTCCTGCTTGGCATCAGTATGAAATGTCCAAGAATAAAACTATTTCAGCAACCTGGTTTTCACACTGAAGTAGGAAAAACAGGGATTTTTTTTGCCAAGTATCATTGATAACACTTCAGTAACGTGAGATCTGTGAAAAGCATGTATCTGAGCTTTCCAAGAGCTTATTCCACAGGTTAAGGGAGCTCCTGTGAGAGCCAGGGGCAGTTCTGAAGTTAGGAAACACAGCGTTGCTGAGAAGGGCCAAGGCCGGTGGTGCTCACCTGCTGGCCCCTGCATTGCTGTACAGATCGCTCCAGGGGCCCCCAGCAAAATCCACCAGAAGCCCCCCGCTCTGCCTTGCCCCTGCCGGCGAGGAGGTTGTCACCATTCCTGTTTGCCCACCAGGCTGACTTGGGGGGGATGCTTTCTTCAGAAAATGTCCTACCGCTGCTGAGATGGCTCTTTCTGTGGGTCGTCACCCTGCCTTGACGTTGCCAAGCATTTTAGCTGGGCTGTCTCGCACTCAGTTCCTTGGCAGTGGCTTTTTTTTTTGCTGGTGTTGTTGACGTGCTGCCTTCTGTGCAGCTCTGCCTGCCCGTAAATCTTTGAGGAGTCGGCTTGTGCGATGAGAAACACCTCGTGCTCGGGCCTGCCGCGGCCCTACATGGGACTTGCTAAGTCGCTGGCCTGCCTCCCCGCCAGCTGCAAACAGAAATAAGACCATCCGCCTGCCCTACAGAGGTTTCCTGAGGGTAAATGCCCCTTCCTTTCCTAAAGTATCTGAGTTTCTTTTAGTCGTATTACTACGGTTACCTAAGGCAGATAGAGAAAAGCTGATAGGTGCCCTTTGCAAGGTGGATAGGTACCCTTTGCAAGAATGATAAGTATTTTGATGATGCTGAGCACTGAACAACTCAGTCCAATCATTTGCATAGTGTAAAAAAACAGTCTTAACTGCTTACACCAGCTAGAAAAATATATACTGGATATGTTCAATAAGCCTTTATTCTGGAAAAAAAAAAAAGGAAAGCTGCAAATACAGGAGAAGTATGTGTTTAATGTAAACAGACCTTTAAAATCCTTCCTGTTGCTGGTTTTGGGCATTTTAATCATGGCAGTGGTCCCCACTGTAGGCAGTGGTGATTTCCTGTTGGCCTCTGCCCCGTGGCGGTCTCCGTGTCTGCTCCATAGTGCCTACCTTGTGTCCAGGACTGTGGTGGCAGCACACCTGTGGGAGTCGCTGCTGAAGAGCCTTGACCACTCTGCTGTAGATGTATGTATGCATGGTGGGATCACGGCAATACAGCCCTCCATCGAGTCTGCTGCATGCTTTTAAGACACATTTGCTCCCATCATATTCACCTGAATCAAGTTGCTGGTGTTAATAGGACAGTGGCAAACCATCTACCCTCTGAAGAAGCAGCTGAAGATAAGCAGATGGTAAACTGTGAGTGAATTTATTATCCATTTGGAAGGGTAGTACTCTTGCTAGAACTGCTAGGAAGTGCAAGTGTTTTCTCCCATAGAAAAATGCTTATTTTTTTGAGAGATGAGGACAACAAGGAAAGGAACGTGTGTTTCCTTATGGAAGGGGAAAGTGTGGTATTCAACAGAAAAATCAGAATTTTATGCAGAAAGCCAGTACTTCCTTCTGTTTATTTTCTTATTTATTTACTCAAAAGAAAAGCTATCATCAAATATGCTTCTGGCAGAAATGTGTGATCAGGCATCATCTCACAGCAGACATGCAAGATACGAATGAAACAATTCTCTTAACAACTGTGTTTTATTTTTTAACTTCATAGCAGGTTATTGTGCTTTCAAAAGAGCTTTGATTATTATTAAAAGAGAAGACATTTTCATTAAAAAAAAAAAAAACAGAAGAGTGAAAAAATCTTTGAGAACGTTCTTTCAAATTCCTAAATGAATTTGTGTGACTATTTCTGTGAGCCCCTTTCATGTTTGTGTCCTCCGGATGTTTCAGTGGAGAGCGTGGCTAGCCCCAAAGCCTGGAGAAGAGCAGTTTCTGCCTTTGTCTCTTATACTGGAAATCATGTTTGAATGAGACTGGCTAGGTTCATAACTGGGCTAATCAGAGGAAAAAACAGTGCCAACTGACTGAGATAAATAAGCATGGCAGAGCAAAATCTGACAGTTTTGCCAAAGAAATTTGAATTAGACAAACCTTTGATGTCTACAAAGCTGGACTTGATATCCTAGTGGGAACAGGCTTTCCTGTTACGTGTTCATATAATAGTTTCTTGCTCTAGATTGGGTGGAAATAACACAAAAATGGCTTTTTGACAGACTGTATGCTTGCTTCTGAACTCCCAGGGAATGCCGAGATGTAGGCAGACAAAACTATGAAAAAAAGTAACAGCAAATGGTGACATTTATTCCTTGTTTACCTCTTTATTGCTTATTTGTGGATTTGTGTGGGAAAGGTTCATTTTTGAAAAGTTACTCCAAATCCTTGCTCGAGTTGCAGTCCTTTCTACACGTGGTTTAGACTGTCCCAGTCTTTAAGATAACGACATGATAAACAGCTTATAAAATGAGGGCCAAACTCTCAACCGATGTGGCAGATTTGCAAGGCTGAACTTGCGTAGGTCTCGCTCAGGTAGATGTAGTAGTAAGTGCAACTAATAATGTGCTGGGCAGGTCAGCCCTGAGGAGGCAAAGCAAATTTTAAATTTACATGTTTGTGTAGCCTGTGGCAGGGGTTGAAACTTGGCATCGCTGATGCAGGGAAAACATAAAATACGTGGGAAGACGTCTGCCATGGTCAGTTTTAAGTCACGTGCTTGAAAATGATACAATGTGAAATGCAGAGACTTGATGGAGAGGATTTTCTACTTCAGCGAGAATGCTCCTACCCCTGCTGATTAGTTGACATTTGTTGTCAAATTATTCCCAAAGGTACTGGCAGTTTTATAATTAGGCCCTCACTCAGAGATGCTTTCTGCTCATACATCACCCCGTACAGATCTGCAGCATGGGGAGGTTTTGAGTTGCAGGTGTGATGTTTGACCTGAGTTGACCAGAAGTAACAGGAGTAAAGGGAGAGCCGGGATTAATCCAAGTGTATTTGCTTGGCACGAAGGCTTTTGCAGTCAAGCTTCCACTTAAGTGAATTCTTCGGGGTCAAGGAGTGTTTATTAGATGGATGGGAATATTCCAGCCTGAGTAGGCTCTATATTTGCTGGAAGACCTTGTCACCCTGGAATAAAGCGTGACCGTGTTGCCCAGGGCCACCAATGGGAATGGCCTCATGCCTCTCCCGCAGTGCCGAGACTGCTTGGAGGGGGAAGTGAGAAGCAGTGACCAAGAAACTGTATCCTCATCATTCTGCATTCTCATCGTTTCACGTATTTTTCTGGGGGCAAATGACTGTTCTGTGGAAAGCAATGTTAAGAGTGAAACCCTGCGTTCCAGTGCCACAAAGCAGGAATGTTTCCATGGGTTTTAAGTGTGGGGTGCCCGGCACCGCGGTGGGATTCTCCTCTCTGATGTGACGAGGCAGTAGTGGCGCTGTACCACGGGCTTCCTCAGGATGACTTTTTCCCTTACAAACGTTGTTTCCTCTTGGTGTCCTCGTCTCACTATCTTCTTCAATGAAAACACAAACAGCTTAGCTAAGTTTTCCATAGGGTATTTCTAATTCTGCCTTAATAAGCCTCTTTCTTCTGGCTAAGACATGCAGTCTGCATACAGTGGGAGGCTTGCGCTTCGTTATCTGCAGTTGTAGAGAAGCTGCTTGGACTTGGCTGGCCAACGTTAGAGGTAGGGTCTTAAATGTAATATTAGGCAGTGCCATCTTTTAGTGAAGCTCATGATAATCAGAAAAGAAAGGGCAGTAATGAGTGATTTCCGTTGTTTTCATTCCATAGTAGACTTTGGGAAAGACTCAAAATATGTTTTTTTTTCCCCAAATGCTTTGTCAAGATATGGCAGAAATATGAGTGTGCAGAGATAAATTACTAGAACACTCTCTCTACGTTTGTGTGCGTAGCTATAGATACATGTATAAATATGTATGTGTGTGCATGCACGCATGCGTGCAAATATATAGATGCCTATGTATGTGCCTGTGCAGATACATATTTATATGTATGTTCATGCATATGCACAAGGAAATCATTCTCCCTAGCCTTTCTCTTGTTTAATAATAGTACTGAAATACTGGTATTCAACAATCTAAATCCTCAAACGCACTGAAGAAAGGTAGATTTTAATGGTGTTAAATGAACCATTTAGCACAGAGGGCCTCTCACCATCAGTGACGCACTCTCAAAATGAAATCCAGTGTTCAGATACAATAATAAAAGGAAGAAAAACAATATTACCTGTTTAAAGAGAATATAAAAATCCAATTAAGTTCTGAATTTTAGTTTGCTTGCAAGCATGGGTTTGTTGCTCTGTGAAAAGAATGAAAATGTAAATGACATTTCTGTGCGTTATCTACATAATCCAGAGGCTAGAATATCCTGTCATGCTTATTTTGTCTAGCAATGATAAA
Organism: Apteryx mantelli; assembly: GCF_036417845.1. Taxonomy (NCBI): domain Eukaryota; kingdom Metazoa; phylum Chordata; class Aves; order Apterygiformes; family Apterygidae; genus Apteryx; species Apteryx mantelli. The sequence goes on from NC_089993.1 coordinate 14,268,437, forward strand.
ACTAAACAGAGTTTTAACTGAATTTCTTGTAAATGGGCAAATAATCAAAAATGAACATCTTTATATTCTGATCTTTCATTAATTTATGTATAAATGCTGCTATAAAGAGATTAGCTTTTACAAAAGAAAATGAATTTTGCTTGGCATCTGACAGCAGTGAAGGGCTGTAACACATGAAGTCCTGTGGGCATGAGAGAGCTAGAGCGGCCGCTGACTTGTGGACTGTGAATTCAAAACAAGAAGGGAAGCTCTGAAATCAAGAGGCCAGTATGCCATCGATGCGCAGACACTTGGGAGAGCTGTGCCCACGTATCGCTACCCTCCCCTACCCCGTCTGGTGCCTAAATGCAGTGGATCGGTCGCATGCATCTTCTGAGATGTGTGTCCTATATGAATTGGTAGCATGTAATTAAGGGTGGTGGAATTAAGGCGGCAGGGCGGGCGTGCAGGAGAGAGCCAGCGTGGTCGGAGGCTGCACAGATGAGTTTGCTTGGCTGTGGCAGCCGTGGCAGAGGCAGCGCAGTGAATCCCGGTGCAGTGAGCTCTGCTCCCCTTTGCCGCATGCTCTTCCTGCCTTTCCTTCTTTCCTCAGGTTTATTTCATTTGGATTCAACAACGTAGAAGGAGATCTGTACCTGGACTCTAAGTTGGCAGTTTAGTTCCCATCTACATAAGGATGTCACCCACAGCCTTTGCCTAATAACGGGCTTGTCCTAGCCAGAAAACAACAGCAAAACACACCGGGATGGTCCTGTGCCCCGCAGCGTGGCGCTGCCCAGCCCTGGCGCATCCTGCAGCAGGGCTCGTGGCCGGGAAACACAGCGCCGATCCGGAGCTGAGCTTGCACAGCGTCGGGTATGACCAACTCAGAGGAGACAGGTAGGCTTACCACTTCATTTTGAATATATCGCTAGGGAAAGAGATCTAACCAAATTGATAATCAGGTAGTGCCAAATATATCTGTGTAAGTGGTACCCACAGAGAGGTAGGCGTAACATCCAGGACTTCTTGTGCAAGTCAGGTTACGCTTAACCAGTAACATTTTGTATGGTTCATAAAGATAATTTAAACTGGGCAAAAGGCAGAGTGTCCAAACCCACATTATTTTAGCAGACCTTTGTGCCTGATGTTGCGATGAAGGCTTCAAACAGGAATCTTTTGGGTATTGAGCAAGATTGGAAATTTGACCTGTTTGTTGGTGTGTGATTTTTTTTTTTTTTTTTTTAATATCAGGCTCCACACGGGTGGATGCCCAGTTTGAAGAGCATCCAGCCCTCCAGTGTGCAGGAAATCTGCTCCTTGCTTCTGAAATGGCTAGAGAGGCTGTTTACACACCCTCCGAGGTTTGATATTAGATCGAGAAAAGATCATTAAACAGTTCATTTGACCTAGAATTGTATAGAAAACTGAACTGTAAAACTACCAGATCCACCTGTTAATAGGAAGCAGCATTACCTGTTTTCTACTAGTGAAAGCCATTGGCATTGCTGCTGGCCTTTGATCTCACTGCAGATTTTACCATCTCCCAACTGTTTGTTGTGTTGGAGGGTTTCCACAGGGATGGGAACGGCATCATTTGAACCCAGATCCTTATGCACTTGACAAAGTCACGCATCCTATTCTGCATTTCTCTAGGTACAGAAAGTTGACAGTCTTTATAGTTTTGGATGGAAGTTAAAACTAATCTTGTCTTTATTTTTCTGTATCCAGGATTGTGTTTTTATTATTTATATTGTGACTAGTGTGGTTCTACAGCATCTCTTTTGTTCAAGATCACGTTGCCTGCAAAAACGAAAAGAATGAATTACGATTATAAGTATATGCCGAGAGATAATATAAAACACGTTTAACATGACAAAGCTAACGCTGTATAATTTTAGCCTTGTATCATTACATAGCCTCAAAAACAATCTCAGGGACTTATTTCAGTTTCTCACAATTCATTTGTTATGCAGGCAGCATCACCTTCCAGTGTCTTATATGAAAGCAGCTGGCATCATTCAGCCCTCTAGTACTAACCTCCTTCATGCCTCTTCAAAGGTGGAGCAGTGTCTGTAGCAAGGCAGCATCTGAAAATTAGCCACGTGTTCATAAACATCCTCTAAATCTGTTTTCAAAGTCAGAAAAAACAAGTATCAAAATGGTTACAAAAGCTGTGGTGATGCAGATACCAATTTACCCTGGTACTTCCATGCTTTTGCTTCCTGCACACTCTCTTGTCCCTGAGAACGGTCAGAAACCAAAGCTGCTTTGCAAGTATTGCCCTGTCATCTGTGCTGGTGGAACTTAAGGACCTGATTGTGGCCTTGTTTTAAAAGACAAACATTAAATTCAATCAGCAGAAGATTAAGCCATGCCAGTGCTTTCTGATAATGATAAAAAGAAATTCATAACAGCTGAGTTATTTGTGTTTGAATATTGAATCCCAAAAGGATGATACCTGTTTTTTGTCAGTTCTGTGGAGAAGGAGTAAACGATGTTGAATAGCACAGTGATAGAACAGCATTGGTTATTAAGATCCATTCTATTAAAACCACCTCAGTTTGCAAAAAGGTCTTTTTTCATTGCAGTGGGACTTGTCTGTGTACCCTGCTACTTTTGAGCACTAACTCAAATACTGCACAGTAATGAGAAGATCTGGAACGGTTTCAGAAGGGCTGTTTGCTGCACTCTGTCTCGCATACTGGTTTTACTACAGAGACTCCAAGTCCCTCTCCACAGTTCATGACACAGTTTGTACAAATGGCATCTCACACTGAGCACTTGCTCTGCAATCTTAATGGTCCTTTCCAAGAAAGAAGTCTAATAGTTCATTGAAATTGCATTTAGTCTGCAAGCCCCCTGGAGCTATTATGAATGCAATTAATGTCTCCAGATCAGGACAGAAATGCAAAGGACTCTATGCTGTATTGACTTAATATATCATAATGGCTCTGTGTGCGCCTAGGCTGGCTATTACTCATCCGAGAGGTATGGCACACAGCACAGTTGCCCAGCGCAGCTTTCGGCATGACTTGAGGGGCAGCAGAGTAGCGGAGCGGGCTTGCTCCGTGCCCGCCGCACAAACAGGGACGAGGCCGCCCTGCTAGCAGCGGGTAGAAGCTGCAGCTCCATTTCCCCATAAGTCTTCATCGGCAAGTGGCTTTAAACACCGCAGGGGAGCTCTGAAGGCAGAAACAGCCCCTGGGGCATCGCCGACTCCATTTGTTTGCTGGTCCTGGCTTGCCCATCCCCATCACATCCCTGCGCGCGGGGGCGGAGGCCGCCGGGGGCTCGTGCGCGTACGTGCAGGCGCCGGGCAGGTGGCGAAGGCCCCGGGGAAGGCAGACCTGGCAGCGTCCCAGCCTTGCTGCTGCCGCCAGCTCGGCCCTTGTCCAGGGGCTCGCTGTAGCCAGCGAGGAGAGAGGGGCCTCCGGAGTCCTTCGTGCCGACCCGCAGACCCTCGAGCCCTGCGGCTGAGGCGTATGTGATGCTGCTGGTGCGGGAGCCGTGTCACCGTTGTGCTTTTTGGTTTATGCGGGGCAGGAAATGCAGGGCACTTGGTGAATGGTTATTAATTTCCACCAGTGGAGCCTGATTTCAATCATGTGTTTTCCTGATATGACAATGAAAAATAAATAGCTAAGCAAATCTGCTTTTGGTCTTACAGAATCCCCCAAGTGCCTGGGGCAGTTTCAGATCCGGTGGCTGAAGTTAAGCTAAATTAAGCACAGTTGAAATGTAGACTAGGCAAGGGACAGCTTCCCTCTTGACGTCCTGGCTGTGCATGGGGGAAATCCTTTTAAATCTGTTGGAGAAAACATTTGCTTTAAAACGTCCATCATCTGTGTTACCCATTCTTTTAGGCTATCTATCCAGTCATTTAACACTGGAGCATCAGTATCGCAGTATGTCTTCCCATTCCAGTTCAGAATCAGATTTGAAATATCAGCTTCTAAGTACTTCTATTTTTTTACTTTTTTTTTTTTTATGAAGCTGGGGCTAAATTCATGTAAACTGCAATCTGTTCATGGATGGTGCAAGAAAGAAAAAAAGGTTCATTGAGTAAATCCTTTTTACAAATGGCTTGTCTCTAATCACAGTGCCTCTTTTGATATGAAGATACAGAAGTAACTGAAATATTGATAAAGCTACACTTCAGAGCAGAATGAAGTAATCTGAGATCTTTGGTGCTCTTCAGATTTGCACCATTTCAGGATCAAGTAGTATAAACACATATTTGTATGCAGAAAGAGTGTGATTACAAAAGAAATCTTATTGACGTGAATATATGCTTTTTTAGACCATTCGAATGTATTTTCACTATAATTATGTCATTCTATCTACTTAGTTGGAACTTTTTGAATTTATTTCAAAAAACAATAATGCCCCGCAATGCTAATGTAGGTATACCTAAAAATGTATTTGTAACATTCAGCTTAACAACGTGCAACTTCAATCCTAGCGTTAAGCTTACCTGTCTCAGAGCTCAGCATGTACCTAGGTAAGTGCAAACCCACACGGTTCTATCCTTTATTAAGAACCCTCATTTTTCCTTTCCAAATACAGACTTGGAGAGGCAGGCTTCCCACTGAAGTTGTGATCAGAAATGGATGTGTCAGCTGTTATCTCCAAACTTGCATGCTTGTAATCACAACTGCTTGTATGTGCCAGAAGAAATTGGAATATTTACAGCTTTGCATTGCAGCCGGAAGGAAACAGTTACAAGTGAAATACAAACATACAGTCACATACACAAATATATGGAAAGGCACAAATACATGCATAGACGTGCACATTCACACTCATCTATAAATAGGATGCCAACAGGAAAAAGCAGAAGATGTGTTTGCAAGTGGAAAACATTACCACAGAGAAAGAATATAAAAGCATGTGGAAGCAGAGGACAAGGCAGGTGACACAAGCGCAGAAACCGTGGTAGCAGTGGTGGTGTGGTACATCTTTTCCGCTCCAGGACTTCCGTTTGAGGGCTAACACATAAAGGTGAGCACACTCTAACAGTTCTGGTGATGGGCTAGGATGAAGCTGTATTTACCCTGTATACATTGCACTCTTTCACTGAGAAAGATAAAGCCGGGAGGAAGGTTTTGTGTGGGTGGATAGACACCTCAGTGTTTGCCAAGTGTAATGAGAACCAGCTACGCAGGAACTCTCCTATGTTTAATTAGATCAAATCTGCAAGCAGGATGAATGGGTTTGAATGAAACCAAAATTTTGCCTTCTAAGGGCAAAATGTTGGCAGCTGGAGGGAGGGTGGAGGGCGAGTTCTAGGTTTTGAGACTCCCTGGCACTGTGCTTTCTGCAGATTCATGTTTCCCCTTTGCTCTTCTTATTCCTGAAATTCTAGCTACTGCGTGCATCATCCAAAGGCCTGACCAAGCCTTATTTTGTCATGAATACACAATAAATACCTGCTTTTCTTCTGACAGTGCAGATAGTCTAAATTGTATGGTTTTATTCCTATTAGGATTTTCTTTGTCTGTGTGCTTCTTGGGAAATCAGTGCTCAAAAGAGCAACCTGTGTATTTCTAACTTATATGCAGTTCTAGGCTTCTAGTGGAAGGATTGCAATCACAAAGAAAAAGGCTCATTTAATTTACCTTGAAGGATAGTTCATTTTTCAACTAGAGACAATTTGAAAAGCACAAAGCATAATGCCAGTATCTTAGTCACTCTCAAAAATAAAATTAAGTCTTTCTCAGTAGGCAAATAAATGTCAATCCTATGTACATTTGCATCCAGCAGCAATTCTGCAGCTAATTTAGTGTTAATTGATATGCAGCTATATTGGTTATTATGAGAGTTAAAGCATTAAAATCAAGTCTGGGCCAGATTTGGTCTAGTATCAAAGCAGTGATTTGCCACCTACCTAGTGGGATGACCAGTACACAACGATAGTCACAGCTGGCACAGAGCTCTCTTGAACATTGCTGTTCCACTGGTGGACTGAATACAGTTGAGAATAGTATGGGCCAGGTTGCCAGCTGGTGTAGGAAATCGCAGGTCTTTGACTTCTGTGCAGGTGTACTGGTTTATCTCAGCTGGAATGCTGATTTACCAGGAACTGGCCTGGATAATACGAAACCAATACGTCAGATGAGAAAAGAAGCTGCCATCCAACCAAGAGGCTACCAACCTTCTGATAAATGGATGCTTCGGTGAATAGGATTTCACAGTGCTAAATTCAAACCAATGTCTTTTTGGGTGTCACTGGTAACTATCTTTATTACCTTATTACTTCTAAAAGTGTCAGAGTAACGTTTTGAGAAAGGTGCATAATGGGAAAGGAGTCTATCAGAAGGACATGTTTCAGAAGACTTCATGCAGACCCATGTAACCAAACATTACTGTTGCTGCGCTTGTAGGGACGCACAGAAGGCAGTAGGGGTTGTGGCCACAGCCCCAGGAATCATTTCCTCTAAAATGAGCTGATAATAGTAGTACTGGAATGACCCAGAAGAAATTACAGATACCAAAAATGGAACAGGAAGAAAGAAGAGAGAGGTTGCTCTGGATACCCTCATTCCAACATACTTACACTTAAGCAAATGGCTAGCTATTATAGTGACTCTTTTCATGAGCGTATATGCATAGAAACCACCTGCCATAGACTTTCCCAACTGGTGCTCCTGATACTGCTGCTGTAGCAGCAGGTCAGAGCGTACCTTGTGTGTACTCTGCTCCCTTAATAGTCCTTTTGTTGGCATGCTCTGTAACCATTATCTGGTTGTTCAGTGCAATCTATATCTGTACTATTTGCTCTGTCCACTTATGGCTCCTACAGGGCAAATCGCTTGTTTATTCCTGCTTGTAGTGCTGGGAATGAGGACTAATTGCTATTAGAGGATCTCATTACTCTTCATATAGTGTATCAGCTGGACATCCCAGACCCCATTACCTAGGGAAACCGCCTGCTGATGAACTAATCCTTTTACGTTAACAAGATGGCTTCATAATGACGCTCCTACTGCAATTGCAGTGACAGGCTTGGTACATATAGAGTTGGGATAGAAATGACAGTGGGCCATATGCTGAAGTCTGTGCTTAGGTAAACAAAAAGCTGAAGGACAGAGAGATGTATTTCTTGCAGGGCAGGGGAAGACACAGAAGGGTAGTGGTGCCCTGTTGGCACAGGATTTTGCTCAGCTCCAGCTGGTCTTGGTGGAGAGCCCGTGTCTAACAGCCGTTCAAGGCTCTTGCACTTGGCTCTGCTCTGAACTGACACTGGGAGGAGGCTCTTTCTCCCCACTGTCTCCAGATGAGGTTCCCACACCTACAGTAGCCATCTCTACTCTGCTCCAGCAACAGAGACTCTGTAGCTAAAAAATTATGTCCATGGAGCCCTCCCTAAAACCTGGACCAGCATAAGGTAGGCCCACCAGATTTGTTTCTCTTGAAGTGTGCTCTTCACCAGCATACATAGTTTCCCGTTGGCTTACCAGATCCTCTTCAGCTTACTGCAGTAAGCAGGTGTTCCTCCATATTTTCAGTCTGCGAACTTAAAGAAATTCAAAAATAATTTATCATTTTATAAATAAGTTATACAAGCTGTCACCATAAAGCCGTCACCATGCAGACAGGTGCAAACATGCGCAGTATGGGGAGAAGGAACTGACACTGAGATCAGAATAAAGGCCATCTAAAAGCAATTACATTTCCAGGTATTAGGCAAACACAGTTATTTAAACTGCTAGTCAAAACAGTTGATAAAATAGATAATTAAAAAAGATTGACCTGAAAGCTGATTTTAAATTATCCTGTAACGTGCACATAACTCAAATAATTGCTCTCTCATGACCCAGCCTCCATTAAAAGGAAATTTCATCTAGGAAAAAAAAATTATATATTCAGCACATGGTGATTAAAATAAATACATATTCTCTCAAATGCTGGAAATGATGTGAGGAACTGTATTAAAAAGTGAGAATGAATTAGCCCTCCATTGCAAACTGTAGTGTAGTCTGTCATTTTAATAAATCACACTCAAGAAGCATTGAAATAGAAAGTATGACAATGCATTAAATCTACATCAGCCTCAGAGGACAGAACTGTTTGATGACCTATGGTATGTAGATATATAAAAATTAAGCTTGGGAAAAAGAATGAAGAAGGTAATGTGGTTGCTGAGATAACTGGAAAGTTTGTTTTTGTTATTTGGATTACAGTGGCTCCTAAATGACATTGGGTGTCCTATTGTGTCATGAGCACATAGCTCGGGAGCTGGCAGCTGCTGCGGAGAGATTACATTTACACCAGACTAGGCATAAAAAAGGCAAAGACAAGAGGACTGAGAATCTGTGCAGGCAGATTAGAGGCCAGATTCCCAAATATATTTAGGGCATCTCAACAAGGGAGATGGAAGCCTTGGAGAAGTGTCAGGTGCCCTCTGTGACTTGCACAGGTCACACATGAGTCTGATAACAAAGGTGAAAACCGAATGCGAGTCCTGAGGCCACGTTCAGGTCCGTAGCGCTGGGAAGGCTGGGTGGCCATGTGGCCACCTGCCAGTGAGTTGGACGTGTCTTGACGTCAAGATTAATTCTTGGAGAAGAAAAGTAGCTCTTTGGTGCACATGGCAGTCAGCACCCCTCTCTAATTCTCTAGCACTGTGACCTGCAAGTGGCTCACAGATACCATTTTTTTATGCAGCAGTCTCATAAAAGAAGAAAATATCATGGTGCCTCTGTTGTGAGATGTTGCTTCTGACTTAGTTTTTAATGGGCAGATGCTTGGCTGGAGTAAAGAGAGTTAACAGTTGAGATAGGGAAACTGTGGCAGTTTATACCCAGTTTTGTTGCCCCGATCTTCTCGGTCGTGGCTGATGCTTTCAGTACCTATGGCTAAATATGTGTATGGGCAATAATGCCAAAAAATAAAAAAGAAATAAGTTTTGACCTGTGGCTGTCTACACATGTGCAATTCAGTGAAACTGGCTGATGAGACTAATAGCACCAAAGGACATTCTTTTGAAGAAAATCTTGTAAGACTCCAACTTTAATAGCATGTAGCTATGCTGGTCTCATTCCAGAAACATGAGAGCACCCGCTTCAATTTAAAGTGCTCTCCTGCACACGTAGTACTTCTCTGAATCTGTCACTTCCCAGGAGGCTCTTTCTCAGGCAGTCTGCATTTTAAATTAGGCAGTTATGACAGTTTCCACAGCAAAGAGGGACAAATTCGTGGAAGCAGCAGATATAGAAACTTGGTTGCACTAACAACTAAACAGCAGTACCCAAGGTTCCTGGGCAATAACTAAATGGCTCAGGTTTTTACAGTGACGATCTATATATGTAAAAAAAAAAAAAATGTCATGTAAGTCTAGAACAGCTCACTAGCTTTGGTACCTACAGTAATGAGTTACAAAATGGAACAGGCTGAAATCATTAATCCTGGATTTATTGACAACTTTGAAAGCTCCAAGTAGGCCTTGATTCAGCAGGCCTTGGTTAGAAATTCAGCTGAGAGTGCAGTCCTCTCCTGCATCTGTAATACCCTAAGGCCCTTTGCAGTTATGAATATGGTGGTTTTCTCACGATGTCTTTGGGGCAGAGTGCTAGGAGTAGTCCTGTTTTTGCAGAGGGGATGTTGAGGGCTGGAGGCCCTTGGGGCGACTGCTGAGGGGCTGCGAGGTAGCGGTGGTGAAGTCCGGCATGGAGCTGAGTTTTCACTGCCTTGCCAGCATGTCCTTTTTTCCACTTTGCAGAAAACTAGAGTTGTGAACTGGCTGCTGCCAATTTGGTGTTGCAGGGTTTTTCACGTGAGGCCGGTCACAGGATGGGACTTACTGAGACGCAGCAGAATGGAGTCGTTAGCAAAGAGATATTTAACTAATCTGCTTTCAGAGCCCAATTTTCACACCTGAGTCTTAGGAAAGGAGATCAAAGCCCCTCATTAGGGACTGAATCCAATATTTAATACACTTAATGCCCACTTCATATACTCACAGGATGGCCTGGTTTCCACATTAAACAGCATCCAAGCGCCATTTGACACGTACTGAAGGGACAGAAGGAATATTTTTTAAGACCTCATTTTCTATGCTGTTGCATGATGGTGTAGCACAACTGCCTTCAGTAGTTACACTGTCATATAATCAGCATGTCAAGAGGGGGGGATCGGTCTCCTATGACTTACACGGGGGGATACCGGCTATCCTTTTTACTGCACCTCTCTTTCAAAACTAGCCTGTGATATCCTGCACTATCATCTTTGAAATGTCCTGGACTTGGAGAACGTCAAAAATTAGGATGTGAGTGTACACTATTACTCTGTAAGTTGTATTGGAACTGATTGACCTATCAATCTCTATTATTCAGCTACTGGGAAGGAGATACGTACTTCCCCCGGAGATTTACCTTGAGTGAGATCAAAAAGAAACCACTTTCTGCCTCTCATCTATAAAGGTTCAAAAATTGTTTTGACTAGTGATGTTAAAATAAATAAATAAATGAAGTGACCTGAATAACTTGAGCGATTCGCTTGTGATTAAGGCAGAAAGCATTTGAAACATGAAAAGTTACACCCTTGTTCAAAAGAGAGAGGTCCTAATTAATTATTTAGAGCAGTTGAAAACTCATCAAAAATTTAGCTGAGATTTATTTCTCCATGATTGTGTGGGCACCGCAATGTGCAGAAATGGAGGCTGTGTCTACGTTAAACGAAACTCTGGAGTTTTCCCCTCCCAGCTTGCCAGCGCTGGCTCGTGGGAATGGTGCATCCTTTCCTCCCCTCCACCCTCTTGCCTAAGCACCTAGAGAAAAATCACCTCTGACTGTTAGTGATGCACTTTAGGAAGGTGGGCTTAAATAATGTATAGAAGTAAAACAGGCAGATAAATGGTGTGTGGCATTTGAACTACTGCTGGGGGGGTGTGAGGTTGCCCACAGCAGCCTGGAGCTGTAGCTTTGCTGGGCTCCAACTGTTTCCCTGGTCAACGGTTCGCAGTGCAGGGCCGCTTTGCCCTCGCTCCCTGGTCCCCAGGGTGGTCTGGCGATGAGAAGGAGTATTGGGCCTGGCTGAGGTTGTGGAAGGGAAGGGCAAGAACGGGCACCATTCCCTTGTGCTTGCAGGACTGGCAGTGCCTGTACTTCTCCCTGCATCCCTGGTGGGAAAGCAACCATCTTCTTTGAAGGTGGAGAGAGGATTTCACAGGCCCAGGAAGGGATCAAGAGGTTGGGATAGTTCCTTGTTCTTCCATCCCTTCTTCTGGGATAAGTGGTGCAGTGAAAGGCCTTTTTTCCCCACCCCTCTATTTCTCTTCAAAGTTGGGAAAAAAGGGAGGTGGGGACTGCGTTATTTGCTTTCTTCAGTTGGCGCTAGCTGCACAGACATGAGACGTGCAAACTGGGAGCTGTTCCTAAGCATTTTAGTTCAGATCTCACCAATTTTGTGCACGCCACCTCAGAACAAGATCTGGGCCACTGCCCTTTTCTCTGAAGTCCACGGCATCTGTGATTTTCTTTGATCACTGTTGTGAAGATGACTGAAATGGTGTTCTCGCAGGCTTGCATGCGTGCACAGATAAGTTCTGGCATAAGCGCTCTGAGAACTTCAGTTAAGGTAGAACTTCTGAACTTACCCTGACTTGGTTAGGATTAAAGTAAAATGATTAAATAGGACGAGGTGATGTGCTAACTATCTCAAGAGGCTAACAAGGAGGGAGCAATATTACTCTACTGCCTCTATCAATATACTCAAATACACTCAATGCATCAAATGACTGTGAAAGAGATTTGCCAGTAAGCTTAGCAAGCAGGCAGTGATCTATGAAGGACAGACAGTACCGTATGATTTCTAAGGCGTTGACTTCTTTCACCAGGTTTCCACTGGTGACCCAGGTATCTAATAATATCTCAGAAGGGATAAAAAGGTCCCCCAAAAGAAATGAATCCATCCTTTTACCAACTTCTCTGAGCAGCAAGATCACAAAACAAGTGGGAACTGTGTCCTGCAAAAGTGCTGGGTTTGCTGCATTCTCCCTGATTTCTGGAGCTTTCCGGGACCCACTCCATGCACCAAACTGAAAGAGAGGAAGTGAAAACAACTCCCTTCAGCATGCAAGTTCAACTGATTTCTTAGTCTATGCGGGATCACTACAAAGACTTATTTAGGAAAGAGCTCTTCAAGAGTCATTGCACATAGTTCAGGCAAAAGCAATTCAAAGCTCAGTGGCCGTCAAACAGGGGAACAATGCTAGGAATAATGAGGAAAGTATCAAAGAACAACATAAAGATGATTCTGACGCTGATTATATCAATCCTTGGTGTACCAAATCTCAAATACTGCTTGTCCTGATCATCTTCTCTGCAAAAGGCTAAAATAGAACAAGGCTGTCAAGCAGGATGGCAAAGGGGGCTGGAAGCACAGAAGGCTTTCTATATGAGACGCGATTAAGTGGTGTAGTACCCTTTGGCTTTGGGAAGAGCAGCTGGGGATATCCTACTGGTCTGTAAAATCATCAGTGATGAGGACAAAATGAACAGGGAACCATGCACCATTTCTCGCAATGCATTAAATACTTTTTTATAGTGAAAAGGAGCAAGCTTTTTGGTAAATAGCTGAAGTAAACCCCCCAAATCAAGTTGAATATTTTAATGCTTTATAAGTGGCAACTACGGAAAGGAACTGTACAAGTCTTGCATTTTCAGTTGAAGTATTACTGTGTATTTTGATTCATTTGGCTCAGTTCATGATATAATGGAGCATAACTGATGTAACTTGGCTTGATGTGTCTCCTTGTTACATATACTGGAATAATATCTGCAGAAACATTTGAAATTACACATTTTTTCAGACATCTATTTTAAGGATCAGTAACTTCAAACAAGCAGAGCACTTAGGCGTATTTTAAAGGCTTATTTCCTGCAATCATGCATGGGTCACAGTTTAATCCTCATCAGAAAACACACACTTTGGGATCCTGATTACAGGAGGGGACAGTGAAGGAAGGATATAGAAAGAAAAGTATCAGAGTTTTCAGAAAGAGCCCAGAGTCTTGCACCCAGCTAGTAAATCTCTCATATTACTTTAGAAGAGAGCTGATTTTTTAAAAATCTGAAGGAGACACCCCAAGAGGCAAGGCAAAATTGACTCTTCAAAATGCCTGTTACGATAATTTATGTCCCCGCTGGCCACTGTGTGTCCCTGTGTGCCGTAAAGCACGGACTTTGGAGCAACCAGCTGCCCAGGCAGGGAGCAGGCAGCCTAATGGGAGGAGCCGCTAGATCAGTTAATACTTACTGGATTGCACACTGAATGTTACTGCTCGCTGAATTGCTTAGTAGTTCATGATAAGGCTTTTAATGGAAAGGAAGGCCTTTGAATTATTTTTGAGTGAGAAGGAGTCGGTCACACTAATACCAGGAGAGAGGGTGGCTTTGCCTGACCATATGCACAGCTTCTCTCAGCTGAGCCGAGTTGGCGAAACGTTCCTCGTGTTTTACTTGACAGCGAAGGAACTGGGACAGCTTTATTCAGCAGATGAGCACTGGATTCTGGCCCACTTTGACTAAGTTAAGAAAATAATTACCTGTGAATAAATTACTCGGGAAGAAAAATGCTAAATATATTTATTAATAGATACCATATGCTTTTTGAAACTTTAACAGAAGGCTCTTAAAAGCGCACAGCCGCATTCAAGAGTTGCACACATTTTCTACACGCACTGTATACACTCACCACTAAATGGACAGACTACTGATTTAGTGGATGTTTTAAAAACCTACAGCCATCCCTTCAAGTTCTGTGAATATGTAGTGGAAGCCTGTTTGTTCATCCTCAATTGCATATAGATAACTAAATTACTTACCAATCTCAATATTTGATACTTCAGTTGATCATAAGATTTTTCATATTTTAAAAAATGAGAAAAGGTAGAGGAGTAAATTTGCTGTACTGCTTAATTCCTTTTACTGACATACATCATTGAAATGCCAATATTTTGAGGTATGAGATTTTTTTTTAAAGATATTCCATTGCTAAGAATTATTGTTATTCTCGTTGCTATTAAGAATTCTTCCACATGTCCTGAGACAGATGCTCCAGTTCGTTATTGTAAGCGCTGTCACCATCTTCATACGATGCTATCTAAAGGTTTTGGCAGCTGATGGGGCTGGCAGAAGCCTTCAGGCCGCTCTCATTTGTGCGAGCAGAATGACATTGTGCTCATCGGGCAAATCCAAAGGGAGCACCACTCATGCCAGCTATTGCTTTTGTCCCCACCCTTTTTAATCCAGTCATTGTCCAGTATTTCCCCAGCGTTTACTCCAGGAGTTGGGTTATAGCTGTCCTCAACATCCTCTTTTTCACTTGCTGCCTGCTAATGACCGGAGCAATACACGGGGCGTTCAGCCGTGCAGGCTGAGGCTCTGGCTAATTGGCTCTGGTTCGGATATATGAAGTGTGGCAAGCGGATGCAGGACTTTAAGGTCTATTTAATCAGCTTGGTAATTTGAAATTTGATTTGAGCTGGAGTTATTTATGTACAAGAGAGAATTCAGCTTCAGGAGGGCTTCTGGGCTCTCTGCACCCTGCGTGTACCAATTACTGGAGGGAGACATTGGTTTTCTGTACATTTGTGGATGTGCTGGTGTACGGTTACGTATACCCTGCTTTGGCCGCCATCCAAGCAGGCTAGGTTTAATGCATGGTACAAGCTTTCACAACCTGCAGGTGCTGCCCTGACTACAGCCCAGCCATTCCTGCAACAAATCCTGCAGGAGCTACTGGAGGGCTTTTCTCTCAGAACATCATGGTCTGGTTTACACAGCGTGAGAGGCTGTACAGGAGCCCGGATGCTGTTCGGGTGCTGCAGGTCTCTGAACTCTAATGTGAAATGGGGCCGAGTGCGGTGACAGAGTCGTGGCTCTCCAGGCAGCTGCTAATTGTCAGGGGTGTTTTCAAGCTATCTGCTAGCGGAATGAAAGCCAAAAAGGCCAGCCTGCGCATTTTAGAAAACTTATTTGTAAGTTCCAAATTCAAATATTTTGATTTTTAAGCCCAAATGTAATCTCAGCACTGTGAAAAGCAGTCCTTGTTTCTCCCTACCTGTTACACCCAGAAGCGCGTCTGTGATGAAAACCAAGGCTTTCCATCCTGCAGCCTCCCACAGACATATGCATGCACATTATGTCCCATGTTTAATTGCCTTTCAAGACTGTCTTATCTTGGCACGAACTTGTCATTGGTTTATCTCTGCTCAGGATAAATGCATACCTAATCTTATTATTGGATACACTCAGAGCAGGCAGTCTCATTAATAGCTACCCTTAAGGGATTTTTATCCATGGATCCATTTCATAATTGCAGCACAGCTACATGATATATAAATACATCCCTTCAATGGCACAGCCATCCTCATGCTGTTCTCATGCTGTTCAGTCTTGCACATCTCATAAAAAAAAATCCAGGGAAAAAAAAAAAAGGAAGTTTTTTAAACCAGAGCTCGCTCTTAGAAGCTTGTTAGGTTTTCAGATCACACCACAGGCTTACAAGCTTGATTTGTCAGGTTCATGATTGTTACTGGATATGTGAGTTCTATCATTTTTAGCTTGGATGGTCACTAAGAATAGTTTTCCTTGACAATGTATAGAGCTCTATATGCTCCTTGTTGTAGCATATAGAATTCTGTAAGGGGAAAAACTTAACTTGTTAGCTACATATCATTTTCAAAACCAGCAGCAGTGAGGTATCTATCTTTGGAGAAACAAATTATGTTCATTTATTCAGTGACTGCAAAATACCCCATAAGGTATCGTAGCTTAAAGGCTTCCTAATCAACTTTACTTCATCATTAAATAATTATGCTTAGTGTATCTGAAATACACTTGTGTCACATATCATATACAGGCCAGCTAGTTAATATGAGTCATTACTGAGGCTGAGTGAACCATTAATAATTAAACCTGAACCAAGCAAAACTGCCTGGATTTGGGTTAGTGAACCTTTCAGTGAGCCTGGGCTAAGTTTCTAACAAACTTTGATTCAATTATGTCCAAACCCCAGCAAAATAAAATATGTATTTACTGCACAGACCCAAGTCACAGCAAGCATTACTCAGTTTGGTGGATTTTTTTTCCCTTGGAAATGTCAGGATCATCAGTGCTCAGATCAAAAGGCATTGATTTATCATCTCCCTCCCCCACGATAGGAGCAAAGTGAGGATGGGCACTACTGAGATTCTTGGATAGTACATACGTGAGAATGAAGTGAACAAGTATTTCAGTGTTTCACCCGGACTTAACGATTTGTAGCTGCAGGCCATGCAATCGTGCACAAGGTTGTTCATGATGACAGCTACTGTGCATTGCTAGCCAGCTAGTCAAAATGTGGCAGAAGCTACCCTTCTATTTCAAAAGGTGAAGAGCAGTATCAGTGCTCAACCTGCTGAATTCAAAAGTAGCCAGAAGTGTGCAGTCACTGTGTTTGATTACCAACAGATCCCAGAATCAAATAGCCTCATCGGTGGCCTGTAGTCATCTTAACCCCGGTTGCCAACAGCAGAGCCTCCTGTCTCCGCTAGTGCCCTGGGGACTAGGCTGCACTGAAAACAGAGACGTTCCTACGGGTGTGCTCTCCGGCCAGGTAAAATGGGATTTGGCTGTTGCATTGGCGTGAGGCAGGCTGTGGTGTACTCACTCAAGAGCTTAAATTTGGAGCCGAGCGGCCAGCAGGGAAGGCAGGTGGAATGGGGAGACCTCTGCTAGGGTGGGGTACAAAGACCAAACTGTCAGCTCGTCGGTAGCTGTTCAGCCCAGTCTGCGTCACTGCAAGCTGTTCTGCAGCGCTATAAGCACTGCTGCTGAGGGGAGAAAAAATGGGAGAATAAAATGGCCTAGTATTAGTAATGAGATTCCTATTTGGGTTCATGATGGCAAATCCCTGTGGGAACTGCTTCCTTAGGGATGTGATGGGTTCGCTGTTGCTTGCGGTCTTTAAATTAAGATGCAACAAAATATAAGCTTCATTTCAAATAGAAGCTAGGAGCATGATGCAGGAATTAACGGGGAGAGTTCCATAGTTTATAGTCTACGGAAGTTCAAATTTGATGATACTAATGGGACTTTTCTGGCCTAAAATTTAAGTATCATTATATGGTATGAGGTGGTTCAGAGTAAGAGTTGCAGCTGAGTTAGTTCAGACCTGCAAGGCAGTAGAGACAAGACACCTGGCACAGAGCTGTAGCCCGTCACTCCTTTGCTAGAGGAACTGATAAATAAACATTTTGATCAATCACAGCAATTATTTTTACTCCCACACTTGCTGCAGAAGACTAAAGCATGCAGGCAGGGTGGGAGAGTGGGGAGGGCAACTGATTGATAGGAAGATTTCTCTGAAGCATGCCAGCCAGTTGCTTCATTTTTATTTCACTAAGCATGAAATTATATTTCTAATTTTATTAGATAACTTTGTGACAGATTATTAGATCATAAGCCCAGACTGAATTAAAATACTTATTAATTATTACTTTATTTTGAGTTTCATCAATTTTTAATGAGATTATGCTCATGAATTCAAAGCACTGGTGAAGGTGTATTATTTTAATTCATAAATATATCACTCCTGTGTAACTGAGAGAAAGGGAGTGGGTATTATTTAGTGCAAACACAGTATAATCCAGTAAGACACTTTTGCACTAATCATTATAAAGAAGGGCGACCATCACCTACACCCCAGTTTCCAAACTGGTCAAGAGAAAAAGTCCTGGCTGTCGTCATGAAAAAAGTCGGAGCTGAATGGTAGGGCCCATTTGGACACAGGCTTAAGGAACATGTTCTCCATGGGCTGACCATAATCTGAATAGGGACACTGGAATTTTCTTGCTGATATATATATTTTTTCCTCCCCATCTCAAATCTATCAGGACTATGGCTCCTTATTAAACTTCACTACCTGATCCCGTGACATTGTGTGGCACAAACAACAAAAGCTGCTTGGACTACTTCAAAAGGGCATACTCACATGGTGCAAGAGCTGCAGGATATTTCCTGAGGTGCTACGGCCATTGCCGGCTCACGTAAATAAAGCCCAAATCTTTAAGCCAGTGCTGTGGCACATAGAAGGTTCTTCAATTCACCTTCAAAATATGTTTTTCATCACTTTCCAGCTCTTACACTTATTCTACTAATGATTAAGGATCTCCAGCACTTTTTAAAACAAAACTTTTCACCTTTAGATACATTTTCAATTTGTGTGAGAAAAGCAGGTTCCTCTCTGGCACTTACCTTACAATGCGCTCTCTGGCACCCTGAGAAAAAATATTTTGAAACACGTTCCTTTTCATCTCTGAGCTTCATGAATCCCAGGCAACCAATTTGTTTTCTTAAATCCTGTGGGGTTTTTTTGGCTTCTCCTTTTCTCCTGTCTTCCCCTCTGTGCACAGCTGACCACATGGTTTCATTCACAGAAATAGCAGATTGTGAAATTACACAAATACTTTGACTTTGCCCCTGGCTTTCATGGTTGCTGTACCTCTGAAGACTCCATTCACCTCTAATTACATGTCCGTCGAAATCATGCAGAGAAGGAACAGTGTAAGTCATTAGCCCTCCTAAATGAGTGTGCAGCTGAGTAGGTAACACGGGGATTAACACTTGACAGTAGAAGCGGTGCATGCTGAAGGAGAGGGTCACCGGGTGACTGCCTATTACACAGAAATAATTGCCATCAAATACTGAGAGGCACTGATGTCTCCAGGCTGTTTACTGCACAGAAATGCATTTTCTTGCAGCTCTTACTGCTCTGCTTAATCTGCCTTTGCACAAAACAGGGAGGAGGCCCACATTTGGACAGGCGACAGTGGAGAGTGGCAAGCGCAGGCAGCAGGAACTGGCTTGGGAGACCATTGAGGCAGTGCGAAAATGGGTTGTGCAAGCAAAGGCACTTGGAAGCCCAAGGAAGTTCACGGGTAATCTTCCTGTTGACCAGAAGGCTTTTGCCATTAAACAAAACCGCGCTCTTCAAGTGTTAAAAATGCTGCTTCATTAATCCTCCATTACCATAGGATGGTATGAGGCTTTATGCAAAGGTTTGGATTTAATTTTTTTCTGAGCTATTAAATAAAGCAATTATAAAGACATAATACAAATATATGTCCTCTCCCCCTACCACAGCCTTTTCTTATTTAAAAGCACTTTATGGTTGAGGAAAATATCCACACTACAATGATTCTTTCATAGATTAAGCTGTCCCTGGACAGATTCCTCTCTAAATAGTATTCTACCCTTTTGAGAGTTTGAGTCTTATTCATGGAGCTTAATGCGTCAGATAATTATTAATTCTGCAGACACTAAGAAAAGGTATCTAATGGGGATTTCAAAATACAATAACCGTTACTGGATATGATATGAAGCAGAGTTAGGGGACCGTGGTCATCACTGGCATCACTCTGCAGTCAATACATTACTGAATTGTACTGGATGAAACCATACCAATATATTAGCGCAACATGATATGGAAGACCCTGTTTAGCAGTAAGCATGATCCTACAGTCACAGCATAGGGAAGACTCTGGATAAGACCTTCTGCTGGAATAAATTGTCATCATGCTGTTGAAGTCATTGCAGCTATAATGATTCAAACAGGCTAAGATTTGTTTCCTCGTCTTGAAGCAGACAAGGACAAAGTATGTGTCAAAATGACTTGGGAAAAGTTGGCATGCATTTTGAATTGAACAGAAAGGGGCTTCAGACCAGGGATGAATTTCTCTTTTGTGCCACACCTTGATCTGGTTGCAATGCAAAACTTTTGTACTCCATTTCATGGCTGAAACAATTCCTGGCCAAGATCCTTCAGTGGATTTCCAGGTGAGCTGGGGACTGGGTCTTGTTTGTTTGCTTGAACCTTGCCAGTAATTTCCTGTTTAGGAAAAAAGGTGCCATTTCATATCAAGTTAGCTCAATCAAAATAATTTAACTGGACTATACATAGATATACTTTGACATCTTTAGCCCAATTTAAAGACAGTGGATTTTAGTGCAGGCATTTTAGCTATGAAATCAGCCACTGAGATGAAAAATATCATGTTGGTACATAACTAAGGATGAGGAAAAACACAATAGCACTGGGGTGATATTGTATAAAATGAAAAGGATGTTTACATCCAACCATCACATGTACAGTTGAGCATGAATTCATATTAGATCAAGTTAAGCTTCTAATTACCTAATTACCACCTTATTAGATATAGGTGGAAACAACTATTTTTCGGTAGTGGAGTATTAGCATCACAAAGGTTTTAATCTGGTGAAATATATGGCCCCTGAAAACCTTCTGAACATGGATAATAGTGCCAAAGTGGTGCTGAACAACAGTATCTGAGCAGAGGTGATATCTAGTCTGCTCTATTACTATTAATCTCTTTTTTGGCCTTATTTCTCTCTGTATCTTTAGTGAAGTGTCAGCTTTCCCATGACATGCCCTGTAGAGATCTGTAATGAGTGAAGCTGAAAACACGAATCCGTGTTTTCCCTGCTGACATTTTAATATTTCACTCCGGTGCATCAGCAGAACAGATCGGGTGATCGCTGATGCCTGTGCGCCAAGGTCGATGAGCCTTAGGTCGATAATACACAGATGCAGCCTGCTCGGGGCACGCGGCCGCTGGCCCAGGTAAACGTCTCTCTGTTACACAGACAGGAGCTCTTCCCACCGAGGGCGGTGGAGGTATTTGTGCATGCTATGACTACTCATGAGTTAAGGCTGGAGAAAAGACCACAAAAGAAGTGATTATGGGAATAAAAGGAATAAATACATGCATGATCCAATGTGCATGCCACAGACTGTCTTCCAGTCACTGTGGAATACTGCTTCCTCTTGTCTGATTAAGTGACATCTGGTTAGTGTATTTGCCTGATTATTTGGTTCTCTGCATCACTCCGAGCAATGTAATCTCTCTAATTGGTACACAGAACTTCTTCCAGTAGGGTTAAAACAAAGCAGATTATGTATCTAGATTCTTCATGGTTGTTTTTGCTGTCAACATCAGAAGAACATGAAAAAGGAGTCTAATTTTGTGTTTATTCATTCACAGAGTTACCTTTTTTCAACTTGAGAAACAGTATTTAGCTCTACATACCAAGAAAATAAAATGTCCTAATTAATTTTCTGCATCGCTGAAATGGAGCTTCAGTCAAACAAACAGGGAAGGCAGGCATCTCATGTCAGGGAGAGTGATCCTAGAACTCAGCCTCCAGCACTATTTTGGAAGCAAAAGGTAAGATGAGACAGTATTGAGATAAAAATGCTGATTGTAAGAGGTTTCTGGAAGAGATAAGCAAATTGGTCTGTAATTGCAAAGAAATCTGAAGTTCTCTTGCTGTGTTCTCGCCCTATCCTGAGTCCATCATACATTTTATTTCTGAAAGCAGCCCTCATTCTATTTTTACACTTAAGGCAATAACAGTCTGGATGGAAAGAAACTCTTCTTTGTCCTTTTTGTTAAAACCCTGACAAGTATTTGCTGAAAATAAGAGGGTGGTCTCTGCCTTCTTAAAGATGCAGATTTTCTTTAATATGAACAAACCTGATCTCTTTGGTCCAGAGTGGTTTTTAAAGTGTAGCTAGTAAGCATCTCCTCAAGGACTTCTGTGTCTTTCAGAGCTGGACCCACAAATCCATCACATGCCTGAAAAAGCTCTCAGTCACAAATGTGCTCCCAATGGGAAGACTTGAAGACAGAGCAATAAGACAAGCCTGCTAAAGGTAAAGGAAGCAGCTGATTTGCTATAGGTAGCTACATTAAAGCATAGATACTACTGGTATGAATGGCATTTCTCAATAGACTGTATTTGCAGTGTTAGACTTGCTCACACTATGACTACTTTGAATTCCTTGGGAAGTTTTTATCCCAGTATCTCTAAACAATTTAGCAACGTTGACTAGGCATCACAACATCGCATTTATTGACTAAGAGAGCTTATGATACCCACTGCACAGTAGGGGCATCCTGAAATACAGTCAGTGAGAAAGGGACAGAAAAGGCTAAAGCACCCCTAGGTCCAGAAGTACAATGAGCGTTGTAAAGAGGTTAAGAAAAAATTCTTTTTCATGAATAAAAACTGAAAGTGGTGGATTTGAAATAAAGAGCCACGATAATAGTCTTCTAATACCCCAAATGTCTGCAAAGAAGGTGCCTCTGAAATACTGTCCTGATCACCAAAGGGGGAACAAGAGTGGCTGGCTCCATGTGCAGCAAAGGTTTAAATTGGAGATTTGAAAAAGCTTCCTAATGAAGGATACTTAATCAGTGAACTTGGCTGCTAAGGGAACCTATAAAATCTAAGATATAAAGCACCAATTAGACTAACACCTGTCTGGAATGGGCACAGCAGGGATCTGCCTCCATGCTGGGAAAATGGACTTAAAGCCACTATCATAATGTGCTTCTATTTTTTATCACCCAGAACCCCACTCTGATCCTGAGACTTCATTTTTGCTACATGCTTAAGTGCTTAGAATGTATGCAGGTCCTCCAAGCTCAGCTGTGAGCACTTTCAGTCTGTCTCACTTCCACAACGCTAGCCTGTCTGGAAAAAAGAATTGCAAACCTAAATTTTGTTAGATTGAAGTCTTCTCATGGTGAAGTCATGAAGATTAGAATTAATGTTATTGTTCTGGGTAGTGCATTTTTCCTAGGGGAAAAAGGTGTGCTCTTGGCTCTTGTCAGCCGATACCTTACTTGAGCTCAGTTAGAGACGACTCTCTCCCATAGCAGTTTTTTGGAGGAGTTCGAGGATGAGGATCCTGAGGGGAGGAAATATTGCCCTACAGTCCTCAGTGAGCTATACAAAGTTCTTCTGTTTCCAACAGACACTGTGAATGTATTATCTTTAGGTGGCTCCCTGATCTGACTGGTTTGGGTTCCCTGTGCATTATATAAGAAGGGTGGACATGTCATTCACAACTCTGGATTCCCCTCTGAAGGCCAGGAGCCTACATGTCAAGCTCAGTGCTGCTTCCTAGGCTTCCAAATCCCTGAATTTACTCTTAGTCATTAGTTTCAAGAAAGATATTGAGCATTGTAAGTCAGCAGTATCCCCCAAATAAGCTGATAAAGCAGCTGTGTTGGCTCTAGAGCAGTAGACAGCTTAACTTTAGGCTTCTGAGTATGATGAATTATTGTTTAAGGAGATGTATTCATAATTCTGTTCCTTCCAAGCAGGTGGTTGATATTTTGAGATCCCTGCTGCATCAGCACTGTGTATATTTGGCACAGAAGCTGCATGAATATTATAAATTCTATATTTAATTGGGTCTCATATAGAAATCCTGTAAATCATAGTCAGCCCATCAAACAAAACAGGAAATTGATATGGTGAGGTATTCAATAACATTACTTCTTTTTGACTCAAAAGGCTAGACAAAAGTTGGTTGTTTCAGTAAGAAGAAAAAATGATGACAGAGTCGGGTATTTTGATGTGGTTCTGTTTACCTGTAAATAACATACAGCATCCTAGTTTGTAATGCAGAAATCAAGTTACGTGATAAAGTATCTTTATGCATAACAGCAAGCCTTTCTGAGCCAGCAGTCAGCCAAAAAAGCTCCCTGATTAGCCTTCCAGCAAGACCACAATACCACTTCTTGTTCGGGCTGTTCCCTAAGCTTTCCTGCTTCTTTATGTCTTCCTTTAAATATGTCATTCTATTTCTCTGTTGTCTCACATGCATTTTGGCAGAAAAATCACAGTATGACTTGCTATGCAGTAGGTAATGAAACACCTTCATTTATGTTTGTGAATGTTAGGTGGTAGTATATGCTTGGGGGGGGTGAGAGCTACTAATGTTTCCGCTTCCTAGGGCTGCAAACAAACTTCTTTGTTCCATTTTTCCTGAATGAAAGATAGGCCAGGAATTTTATCCATAAAGACAGACTCAGAGGCTATGGCAAAGGAACTAAGTCACAATAAGTGAAAGAGTTCAAACACTTGCGAGTCTTACCTAATAAATAAGGGTAAAATATACAAGAAGATTTTAATCTGGTTTCCTTAAGTGGGTTTGGATGTGTACATGACTAGAGCTGATTTCCGTAGTAGTGTACTATTTTGAGTTCTTGGTACCCCTGGCTTTTGCACCTATTTTATCTACAATAATTCTATTACATCAACTCAAACAAGAGGTAAGAGTGACTCTTACAGAATGAGTGCAGTTCGTTACTTAGCTGTGTATGGCAAATTCAATAAAGGGGCTGGGGGGTGATTTTGCCACCTAGCCTGCTTTGGCATCTTTTGCCTGCTGGAAATACGCAGAGCAGTTAGTGGCAGAGAATAGTTTGTGACACTGAGCAACAGAAAGACCAGTGAGCCTTCAGCAACACCTGATGAATCTCATGCATGAGTGCATTTTCTTGACAGGCTGTTTCAAGCGCTCTCTAGAATTATTTGATCTGGTCCTCTAAAACCTATTCACACAGCTTCTCCTTACTGCTCTTATTGTGGAATTCATCACAGGCTATTTTATCTTGGTGAGAGCTGAGCATACACATGGGTTTGAGTCTATGCAATGCATCTACAAACAGCCCGACTGCTAGACAAGGTCTGTGGCCTTGCTTATCAGAGCAGAACGGCTGGGTACTGGCCTTCTTGATAGGCCAAGGTGGTTCTGAAGCATCGCACCCTAGGCAATTGCAAGTCCCAGTATGTGACAGGCAAGACGTGCACTTGCTTGTAACAGGTCAGGGAAAGGTCCCATTTGAGATTGTTTGCAGATATGTGTTGAAAGGACTCTTTGATATGAGTGGGTAGTCCAGGTATGGCAAGAATGGTACCTGTGATAATGTTTTAACATGACAACTTGGTGCATAATACAATAGCGATGCTAAAGAAAAGCAACTTGTGTTAGCACTTGCTATGCTGAGTGTAAGGGAAACAACAGAGCGAAGAGTGATCTTCCCTCCACCTTTGTAGATAAATACTTGTCACTGCCCCCGGTTTTGTATTCTACTGCAAATGAAAGCTAGTGACAAGTTGCAGTCATGTCTTAGAGAGATGCCTATTCAGATCTTGTTCAGCAGCAGCAGTGTACCTCATACTTATAAAACTGTAGAATTTTCAGGAGGAAAAAAGCAATTATGAAAGATCAAAAATAAGCCAGGCATACAAGAGTGCAAGAATAAGCCAGGCATACGAGAGTGCAAGCAGAGGAATTTCTGAGCAAGGGCCCTGTCTGCTGATGGTTTCTAGTGTGCTCAGGGAAGCTGGAAATGGTGAGCACAGTCTGAAAAAAATGAACAAAGTTACACTAGGGAATATACCTGGCTTATCTATTTTTCCCTCCTATTGGAAATGATCCAAGACAAAAATTGGCTAAGAGCTCACTGCAAGGGAGCAGGAATAGTGTCATATATACTAAGGAGTTCACCCCAAGTATGAATAATTAGAAATTAAATAATCATGAGTAGTATCCTTTGAACAGGCGGGAGTTCATGAACATGATATAAGGAAATCTGAAGTATATTGGAAAGTCACCATTCTCGAATGCAATTTTCGTGTATTTCTGTTTCACAAAGAAACAACCTGTTGCCCAGCAGAAAAGGGCCTGAGTTTTACTGTAACAGAAATTAAGAAGTAACTCTGCTGCTAAAGTCATTGGTGTAAAGTAATGAGGTCTGAATATACTTTCTCGTACTAAACACCTGCACAAGGTCTCCTATTGATTTCAGGGGGACTATTTGTATAGCAAATTACTACTCTGTACAAGTCTGTGAGCATCTGGGTCTCAGCTGAAAAAGGCTACAAATCTACTAGAATATCCAGAAGCTACACCGTTGCAATATACTGTATTATCATGCACTGAATATAGGTCCTTGGAAAATTATTCACTAGAAATATGTATGAGAGCCATTTCCTCAACAACAGCAAGCATCTTGGAAGCACTACAGATTAGGTGGTGATTCAGCTCTCGGGAGAGAATCCATTTAACTTTGGATTTGGAAAGGCCAGTGCTGGAAGTTAGGCAACAGCAGATTTGTGTGTCACCAGATCATAATGTGGAGGCTATTTTGCAAATAATCTGTCCTCTGAAACTGCTGACTGTAAGACACTTTAGGCATATTGACATTTTTGCCACAAGTATAGAAACCTCAGAGTCAACTCATATCATCAGATGACTTATAACACATTTCACTTACATAAATGAAATAATCCCCTGTCCTCATAACAATTATGAGAAAACATCTTTTATGAGAAAACATCTTAGTTATTATGCTACCCTGCAGCAAGGAGAATGGTATTGATCCAGCCCTAAGTTTCATTTACAAATCATATTTATATCATAACTCTTATTGAGAGCTTTTCTGGGGACTAAACAGAAGAGATGAAATGCTCTCGGCCATTAAGCAAACAAGTACATCTCAAAGAAAAAACATCCTTTGAAAGAAAGTAAAATGTTCAAAATGTCTTAAAAACAAGGAGACGCACACACACCTGAGTCTGCGCTGCACTGGAGCAAACTCTCTCAGAGAAGAGCTAATCCTCACAATTTTGTATTACTCTGATACCGGGGGCTCAACTGGCTCTCTTTCTTACAAAAATAGATCATGGGAGGTCACTCGTACTCCGAAGAGCTTTATGTGTTTTGTGTGTGGGGAATGGAATTGAGAGAGAGACTGAGATTTTTCCTGTGAATCACAGAGCCCTTGCTGGCTCTAGGAACTGAATCAAGATTTCCAGAGTCTCTTTTCAGCACCTCCACCCTTTCTTCAAAGGCTAGGTCGACCAGGGCATCCACAATGACAGTGTAGGCTCCTTACTATTGCTTTGGTAACTTTTCCGGTTCTGGGAAGCATTTACTCCCCCCACTGCCTCCTTGCAGCTCAGAGAGCAGCAAAGCAGTGGTACAGGGTGACCAGGGACGCGGGAGTCCAGATTCTCTTTTCAGCATCACTCCTTCCTGCAGTCAATTCCATTGGTATTGGAAGGAAAGAACAGGCTATAAGCAGTGCTAATCCTCCTGCAGGTAAATTTAAGGGAAAAAAAGGTTTCACAGCTGGAAATACTGCTGAGAAACCTGAGATCCTCTGCGAATAGGTAGGCCGATGACCTCAGGCCACTGTCCTTCGGAAACATAGCAGAGCGTGTACTGTAGCCATCAGTTCAATCGGCATGAGTGGGCAGCTACCGAGAACAGTAAGACGTGCTGCCTTCCTCTCTCAAAGGGTGATCTGCTTCCACTATCCAAAACATTTTAGTATTTTTATATTTGGTTTCTGTGGGATGAACCTTACTGTCTTTTCAAGTATGCAGCTATCAATGGGCTCTCTGGGCTCTTTAACATCCCAGAGATTTTTTAGTCTGTTGTCATTCTCTATATCACTGAAATTTAAAAATCACCCTTTCATTTGCTGCAGCATTTATTGTGTTGATGTGTTGTCTTCTTCTGAGGTTTAGGGAGCTGTTTTATTTCTTGAAACTCAGTGACAAAATCTACTCAAAAGGCCAAAGCTGTTCCTTGTGTTCTAAATACATATGTGAAAAATAGCTGCTAATTATTGTTAAATTAAAATGCAAAAGGACTATCCATTACCTTTAGGTTATGAATAATGCAATACTTGCTTCCTTTACTGTTTCTGAAGAAAGATCAGCTACTGCATGTTATTAGGACCACTGAGGATATTAAAAAAAATGGCACTAAATGTAACTTGATAAAACAAGAAGACCTTTGAAGTTGAAGCTGTGGAAGCAAACCAGATAGATAAAAACTGGTTTCAAATACCCACAGAAAGTACTAAAATGAAAGGAAAACTGATTATTCTCACATTCTTAATTATTTTAAAAGGTTGATATAATTAAAGTAGGTATTATTTTAAAATAGTGGGATTTTATATCATGGTGGCTATATTATTCATTTTTGAATGAACTTTCATTTTTCCATTTATGAAGCAATGCTGATTTCTTTACACATTTTTCATTTTTACTCACTTACTGTGTAGCTAGGTCAAATATTTTCATGGTAAGAATTGATTATTAACTAGTCACTTTAAGGTCTTCCTTCCTCTTAATTATTAAATGACCATGTGTCCTTATTCCACCTAAAAGGTTTCTAGCAACAAACAACAGCTGGGGTTATTCTTATTGCTCATAAGTAATCTTGTTTGCTACAAAATACTGGAATTCACAAAGGAGCCATCCACTATCTATCTCAACACTTCCATGTACAGAAACTCTCTTGCAAGAAAGAAAAATCAAGAAAATTAAAAAAATGTTTGCTAGCATCAATGGTATTTTCCTCTCTTCAGATTTTGGTACTGGTTTTACTATTACATTCAAGTGGACTTAAAGAGTTTGAGCCATGGCAAAATTTTTGTTATATTTTTGTATAACGCCTTATGAAATGCACTCTTAATCCCTGATTCTGACTGGGAAGGTCATCTGGCCTAAATATAACAAATAATATTAAAATTCAGGCTTAACTGATGTAGAAAAGAAATGAGATACAGTGAGGATGAGCAGAGTTGTGGGGGGGGGTGGCCCTTTTCAGTAATCCCAGTTTGGATCTATAAATTAAATTTCTTCTCTCTGAACAAATCCACTACCAAGCATAGAAAATCAGTCCAAAAATACCCTGTATCAAAATCCACAGCATCAGCATTATAGGGTTAAAAATTCAATTAGGTTGTGGAAACAAGCCAGTGGGAGGGGGCCTACCATTAATTGAACTGAAATGCTGCTCACAGTTATGAATCATGTGAAACACTCAGTTTCATTTAAAATGTTAGTCATATTCAACAAGGCTTTCCTGGCTTATGTTGATTGAAAAGGCAGGGGAAGGGTAATGAAGTGAGTGAAATGTGAGGTTAAAATGTACATCTGTTGACGACTGCAGAATTCCTGTGGTTGAGGAACTGATGCAAGAAAAACTTTCTCAGCATGTGCCATAGCAGGAAACAAATATGTTTTCATGCGCACTCCACGTTATTTACTTTTGAAAAGAAATTGGAATTCAGTGATAAGCAACTGACAGCAATTAACTGATATGGTGAAATATATCCAGGGTATTGTACTTTCAAGTTCTGTACTGCTGGTGTAGAAATTTTCCTGGAAACAATTTCTTTTCAGTATCCTTGAGGTGGCCTGCTGCAGAACTCAATCACCATACAGATGCTGGGTTCAAGGAAGTAAAGGATGAAGTCCTCCTGCTTTTTTTTTTTCTGGAGGGATTTCCTCCACTTTACCCCCCTCTGAGCCCCATTGTACACCGTATCCTCATGCTCAGCCAAATGAAGCTCACCAGTGTGGTTTCAAGAGGGAGAAAGACAGGCTGTTTATCTGAAAAACATCTTCTAAGCAAAAAGATGGAGGAATCTTGGTTTCTCCATTTCCCAGGGCAATAAGGGAAAAGAGGTTTTGCACCCATAAAATGGTTTTGTGCCCATAAAACTCAGCAAAAACTTCAGTCTTGCCTGAACAAGAGAGAATTCCTACTCCCTGAGTCTCAGTTCCTCCTGGAGTTTCCCTGGCCTGTTCTTCAAGGGCAACTGCAAAATCCTTCTCCTCGCCTGGCCCGGGAGACTGAGGCTGAACTGAACTTCCCATTCAGTGTCTCTCTCTCTCTTTGGAAATCTCTGTGATACTTCAGCCAAAGCAGCATTTGTCTCACTCACAGCGTGGCTGGACCCGAGTTGCATTAATATGTGCTGCAGCTTTCAGTAAATGCAGGAGCGGTCTGTTTGCTAAGTGGTCTGTTTTCCTGGTGAAAGGGGATTTGAGATTGTTATCCCCCAAGTCTCAAGGGTTCCCACAGCACTTTGGATGTGGGGTGGTTGGCAGCCTTGCAGATAAACAAATTTTAATCTTCCTTGAAAGGCCAAACTTTCCAGCTTGCGTTGCTTTCTTCTTTCTTATCTATTTCTGTCGACATTTAATAGCAAAGGGAAAACAAAGAGAGGGAGTAAACTGGTGACTTTACGATTGGGATGTTTTTATTGTTTTCAGCTGAGACCAGCTGAAGACACCAATGTTCAGACAGGAAAAACCTTTAAGGAATACATCTGGATTTGCAAAACAAACGTCTCCAGCGAAATCCAGATTTTTTGCTCAAGGTCTGACACTGTGATGCGTGGCAAGCCCTTCGTATCCATTCTCAGTATGAGTTTAAAGTGAAGGAGTCTAATGAACAACTCTGAGATAAAAATTAACTCTTTGATGTAAAAATGCTGATTAACCTTCCTGTTTTAGAAAGAACAGTTTATATTAATAACACATTTGTTCTTTGCTAAGGAGCTGAACAAATATGTATCAAGGAATGGCTCTTGGCTTTGACTAACACCTCTGAACACTTCTTCAAATTAATAAAGATTTTCAGAGGCATTCACTGACACCCAAATCTCACTGAAACACCTTCATGTGCCTTCGATAACTACAACCCATATAAATGAGTAATACATATTTTCTTAATCTGAAAGCTGTCTCTGTATTGCACACAAATCATCCCTGAAACTAGACTGGTACTTACTTGGATAGCACCATGTTCTTTCTACAAACTACCATTAATTTAACTAAAGTAACAGCTTCTTCTCCATTGGCATTACTTACTGTTAGCTAGGTTATCATATCAAAGTAAAATCTGGAAGTGCAGTCTCTTGGTCTTCCATACTGGAAGAAAATAAATGATAGCATTATGCATAAAGAAGGAAAGGAAATGTTGTCCTTGAAGGGTATTTCTTCCTTATTGAATATAACCACCCACTTTCAAGGTGTGTTTACAAATAAGTGCAGACTGTGTTGTGCAGAGTGCTGCAAGATTTGGTCTGTCATGAGCACAGGAAAAGAAACCGATTATTTGCAACTTGGCAGCATTCAGTTGAAACACTGAGCAGAAGGACTCTCCTAGAGAAACTGTGTCCTTTGGAAAAGGCCAACCCAAAGAAAAATCGGTGGGAGATGCAGGGGGACTAACAGGGCTTCAGCTGTCAGTTATCGCACACCTCCGTCAGTATTTCTCTGGGTGGGATTATCACCCAAGTTAGCTTTGATCCACTTGGCTTGGCCATGAATGACACTATGGAGACTCAGCGCTGGCCTTTGGCATGTGGACCTCTCCCCCTTTTGGTGCATTGTGGTCTAGAGCTCAGCTCAAAGACAGCGCTGCATTTCCCAGGGTAGCCCAAGTGAAATCGGTTAGTGAGCAGCACAGGTGAACCTCAAATGCTGAACATTGCTCTCCCAGCAGTAAAACACTGCTGTTCATTATAAATTATACAAAAATTTTATGATGTTCCTACAAAATCTAGCAATTGCATGGTGTTCCTACAAAACAGGACATGTTCTCCTATTTTCTGCCTATCTGACTGCACTGTGTGTTGTGGTTTTCTGTGTGTTCAGACAATTAATGGTGTGCTTTGTTTCTGTGTTTGGACCGTATGTCTAAATCTCAACCCATATGTTACAGCAATGCTATTGAAGGTGATTTGGAAAGGCACCCTAATTAAACAGCACAGTTGGCTAACTAGGAAATTCAACTTTGTGATTTAATATCACAGTATGAGGCAATTTGGAGAGGTGGTTTTGTTTGGGGGAACTTGGGGCATGTTTGAGTTTGATAGCTGAATTAAGCATGCAAAACAAAGAGGCCATATGCATAGGGCCACCTTTAAAAAACTTACCTGTAGGAGGTAAATAACTTCAGTTTGGTTTGCAGGCCATTCCTAGATGTGTTCTAGGGAAAGACATGAGCTGAAAGCATATAATTATCATCTATGGCAAAACTGACAAGAGCATTGCTGAATTCACATCATTCTGCACAAATAGAGAATCCAAATCAACCACATCCAGTGCAGTTCAGTGCTCCATGTATTTCAGATAACACATAACCTGCCTCAGATGAGGCCAGGAGTTTGCTGAAGATTTCTATCATGAATGTTCTTGTTCGACATCAGTGGCAACGTAAGCCAGAGAAGTGCTCTACTGCAATACCTCTTCATTGCTGAGGACTGACAGAAAAGAAGGAAAGTAAAAAATGTAAGCTAGAACTCCAGATGATACACCACCACTTCTCTTAGAATTGCAATAATTAGGCACATTTATGAGAACAGCTCATAAATGAAAACTGTAAGCCATCCTCCACTAAATAATAACTCGTTGGGGTCAAGTCCAGTGACCATTAATGGACAGCAGTTTTCTACTGTCCCGAATGCAAACTGATCTGACAGCTGAATCGCAACTGTGGTTCAGAGGAATAAAGGAGAAAACAAAACATTCCCTGGCTGACGATGAAAGGAAAGAAAACAAACTGTACAAAAGCACAAGGTGCACTGAGTTTGCAAAAATGTGGTTGTTTTGTCAGCTTCATTTGACTTAGTATTTTGCCCTCGTCTTCACAATGGTCATTTACAGTGCCCATTAGCACTCATTAATATTGGTGCTGAGCTTTGTGTTTGAGATATCTCCTAATGCAGTCACTGAATTATACCTTAGTTCTATTAAATGCTTTCATTCTTTCAAAGAAAAAAAAATCACAATATGCATTATCACAGAACTAGCCTGGGCTGACATTTTATCCACCTTATGTCATAAGAAAGCTCGGAGGCAAAAGAGCCAGAGGCAAGAGAAAAGAGAAATGAGCCATAAAAAACGAGCAAAAGATGACACTTGGATCATTGCATGTCAGAAATGCCGTACAGGACCAGAATATTGTCTTCAGTCAGCAATGACATCTGTGTCACTGTCTTCAGTGGTGTTTTACTGGGTCTGTTGGAGCTAACTCAGTACTACTCCACCATCACCTGTCAGTCATATTCTAAAAATAAAGTTCAACTGTCATTAAGTTACTGGAATTCTTGACTATTTTGTATGCTGGCAACGCTGTCACTTTAATCCCCTGCACCATTCTTTTGTCCTGTGTGACACAGAAGATTTCAAGTAGGTTGCAATGTGAGAAGTATTGAACCCTAGGGACTAGATAACTCAGTTAATTTTAGTAATAGTTGTAATAAATACACAAAGCAGTTGTGGAAAGGAGGACATAACCAGCATCTGCTAACATGCTATCCTCCATACTGATTTCCTGGTTTTGCATGTATTTTGCCAAACCCATCTTGTGGCTTGCAAAAATGTGTTTGACATTTTTCACCCCGTCCTTCTGGGTTCCAGCTGGGATCAAACACTGAAGTTCTAGGTGTAGCAATCTCATACAAAAACTTGCCAGTTGCTCAAAAATAACAACCTGGATATATTTCTCTTTTGCATTTTCTGTGGATTAGCTGTTACCAATGAGGGCTATAGGGGAGTTGTTAAGGTAACATTTCAAAAAAAAAAAAAAGTCTTCTAGTGAGGGACAAGATGTGTGAATACCTTATGAGGGCTCTGGCACTGGCTAGTGCATTGCAGAAATCCAGCACTGATCTGCAAAGTACTAATGAGTTGATGTGAGCCCCACTGAGGGGTACTGGACTTGGGGAGAAGAGGTGAGAGCTAAGAGTAGCTGAAAGGAAAAAGTTTCCTGATGGAGCTTGTACCAGCTCCATGAAGGTGGAGGACTATTTGAGTTCCTTTTGGGACCTGGGATTTTGATTGTATGGAACCTGTTTAAAGGGAGCTAGTTCAGCTCACAACTCTCTAAGGAAGAAACTCCTTCTGGTTTGTGTCTCACCAGAGTCCTGCAGTGATTCATCACAATCTCAGAAGCACCCACACACACTTGCAGAAAAGATGCTTCTTGCTACATCCAGCCAAAGGCAGATAGATAGTATATAGATGATCTTGCCAGAAACAAAATTTGTGCTGATTGTCCCAATTCACGCCATACATTATTAGGCATAAAATATCAATGCCGTATAAACCCCCACAAAGGAATGACAACACAGAGACATTTCTAAGATGCTGGAAAAAGGAAATGAGGTTAACTTAAACAATTTCTCAGTTCCTGTAGGAGATACAGCATGTAATTCTGTCTCTCTGCATATTTATGCTATTTCTAACTCCTGTGCCCTTGGTGAGCAATCCAAATAAGGGAGCAGAAGGTTCATCTGAAAGGCACAGAAGTTTTGCATCCAAATTTTTCTTCAGTGTACAACATTTCTGAGACTGAGTCTTTGAACACACCCCATCCCCTGCATGTTTTTTTAAACTCTGATGTCTGGCTTTCTTCTTTATCTTCTTTGCAACAGCTGGCAGTAGTATTGCCAGATGCCACCGAAGTCTACAGAGTATTAAAAACAGGCCAGCCCTAACCCTGAGCTTGAAAGAGTGATGACGTCTCAGCAGCCACAGGACACAGAGGAAATGAGTGAGACAGAAGGAGCCTGCCAGAAAGTTACATCTTTAAAATAACAAACCTGAGATTCAAAATGTAGCTTGGGAGCATCAGCAACAAGCAGACACACACACACACACACACACACACACACACACACACACACACACACTCTCTCTCTCTCTCTCTCACTCTCACTCTCTCTCTCACTCACTCACTCTGTGTTCTTTGGTGGCAATTCGTTTTCTTAAGCAATTCTTGGACTCTGAACATGACTTACAGAATATGTCTGAATTTTACGGACAAGAAAAAGACTGTGGCTGGAGGTATCACACACGGGGAGACCCTTTTCTGAAGTCAGATGCAGGCACAAACATTCTTCTTGCTTCCTTATGATCAAAGGCAATCGTATGTTCTTTTGGTGAAGAATCCAGTCTGGCACATAGCCAGTTCCCAACTGGACATTTCTCATCTGGCTAGTGGGGTTAAAGCATGCTGGCATTATGGCCAATAACATGCAAGAAGAGGTAAATCCATAAGTACATCCCCTGTTAATCAAATCAGTGGCATTGCAGCCTATGGCAAGAGTTCGGAGCAAGGCTCAGCTGGCGCCATAACTAAAATTGTAACTGCTTTTCTGCTCCAGCCGAAGCTGGCGTGGTTACACGTATTAGTGGCAGTGATATGACATATCAACATGCTTTTCCATCAGCTGATTCCCCATGATGTTTCATTTGCACTCCACTTCAGAGGTTCCTGGAAACCCCAGCAAGGTCTTAGTGAAGTTGCGCCTTTTGATCCCCTGCCTGAGTTGCAGCTTGTGATGCATCACTGAAGCCAAGTAGCCTGAAAGTTAGTAGAGGATTATTTACAGAGGTATTGGCTAGTCACTAAGAGCTAAAGCTGAGGCAGTGGCTCCTGAGAAGCCAGTTGGAAAAGGTAATGGTTGGTAAGTAGCTGAACCCAAAGTTTTGATGGAGCTTGGCCAAAGCAATCCAAGCCAATGGGTTCACTGGAAACTAGTGAGAGTTCTCTCTGGGGTCTGCCCCACTGCGCAGACATTTGAAGCTCAAGAAAGAAAAAGAGGATCTCAAGGGAGATGAATCAATCATACTAGTTAAGCAACACTGGGAACTTGAGCCTTGCTGGAAAGCCAAAACTTCTTTGCTTTGTCATAAAACTTACTTATTAAAGCAAAATATAGTGCAAAATGGCAGAGAAACAAACTCTGATCCAAACCAATATTTGGAAGGAACAGTTAACAAAAAGCATATTGTATATGCCAGCCTTCCTCTTAGGAATGGACTAGTGTTGTATAGACATTTGTGAATGGGAGATGCATTCATAAAACTGTGTTGTCACTGGCTTTCAGGACCACATGGGCACTCCCTAGCAAGTTAGCGCCCAGCCACAACTCCGTTCTCTCATCTGCCCCGCTGTGACCGGTTAGGAGCAGCCTCCCCTCCTCAGTCTCTCTGCAGGGGTTAAATCATTCATCTGTGCTGACGGTTCCTGACACTGGGACTGCCCTCATTGCTGCCAAGGTAGAAAGGGAAAGTGGAAATAAAAAGCAGATCTCTGCATGATTTGTGAAACATGCAAAATATAATAGCAATAAAAACTAGTAACGAGCTCATTACAATAGAAATGGTCTCATTAGCAGTGCGAATGCCAATCATAGACGTGGCCAGGTTGCTGATGGTGCAGGGAGTCCTTTAAACACTGTCCTTCCCTGCTCCAGAAATAAGAGTCCTATTTAAAAACATGTAATTCTTCCAGTCCTTGGGCTGCTGTCCCTCGGCCCTGAGAGGTCACTGTGCAGTATATAACACCCAGTGGAGGCCAGCTAGCGTGCTGGGGCCACCAGCTCAGCTGCAGTAACGCACGTCCCTACGTGCTGGTGTGAGCAGAGCAGTGGTCCTTCCCGTCCAAACCTTCATCCTCCCAAGGGCGGGGGGAAGATGACTCCATTTACTGGCGAGAAGTGTCTCGAGCACAAAATAGGAAAATCTATTGGGAAATACTTTGGGGGGGGGGGGATAAGTCCTCATCAACATACTGGCAATGAATTCAGGGCATTTGCAGCTGAACAGCAAGAATGGGGATCATAATTCGGCTTCAGAGGTTTCAGGATGAGGAGTCAGAGCGCAGCGTACAGACGGTACCTGGTGTGGTGAACGAGCTGTACCTCCTCGGCAAATGCTATGAGGAACGAGGGCATCCGGCTGTGGCTGACGCAGCTTCATCTTCGCTACAGCCAGGTGGTGTGGTTTCTTCGCTTTCAAAGTCCCTGGCAGCAATATTGCCTTAGCTGGGAACGTGCTGGCTGATGTTTGGGCTGGATGAGAAAGAGCAGTCAGGAGGTGTGAGAGGATAAGGGCAGAAAAGAAAAGGCGTGAGGAAGGGCTTCGTTTTGGGAGCCCGCGCACCTTCGCAAAGGAAATTCAGTCACTCCAGGCCTGGCTCCTCCGAGATTCGTTATTGCCATGGCACAGAGGACAACCAAGCTCTGCAAAACATGCTGTGCAGCTAAAACAGAATGCCCAATTCACCCTCTTTCTATTCAATGCAACGTATAAACCACATGACAGCTGAGTTCCTCATATTAGTGTATTCCTGTGCACAAGAGAAAAGATTTTTATTATCTGCATTTTATAGATCAGAAATTGTATCCTGAGAAATGCAGAGCTAAATCAACATCAGGAATTACTGGGCTTGTACCTGAAGTTCCCAGAAGTTAGGCACCTTTCTCCTGCTGGTGATGGAGCTGAGACTTAGCGTTTTCTGCTGGCTAAAGTACATATTTCTTAGCCTGACATACGGCCTTTCATGGGTCACTCTTTTTCTCTTGTCACATTTATATGTGTCAGGGATTAGATTTCACAGGGCGCCGATTTTAGGGGACCTAAAATGGTAGGCACTGCAGCACTGGGGTCCCTCTGCAGCTGTACACGAAGCTCTCAACATAGCCGGGAGTTGAACCTCTGCCCCTGCGGGCCAGGCTGTGCTGTAATTGCCAGCCAGTCCTCCCTGTGTACAGAATTACTTTTTCATTTGTAATCTAGGCTACCAGAAATGTAGAACGCCATCACGATCTGCAAGGTAATAATGAGCCATGCTCTTCAAAAATGTACTTAAGGCTGAAAGTGATTAAAGATGCTCCAGCCTGCAATTACCTATTACTCACTGGTGCTCTAAACGGTTCATTTTTCACATCGTTCCAGGAAGTTGTAACTTCTTAAAGCAATGTTTCTGGTAATTACGGGAGAGCAGTGACAGCAGCCACTGAGCATTATCTAACGCTGCAGCACCGCAGAGAGGCTGCCTTCTGCAGACGGTATAATAACTGCAGGGACATGGGAAAGAGAGGCGGCACCTCATCGGGCTGCTTGGCTTCTCACTGCTTGGGAGTGCTGACCGCTTGCCAGAACTTCATTTCAGATAAATACCGGACTCGTGCACCCTTAATCCTGCTCAGTCTGCATTTCTTAGCCCTAATTCAGCCCCAGAACAAGGGAACTCCCAGTAAAGTTCAGCAATGTGGCACTCCCTTTTGCTGGGGCTGAATTAAATTCCTTCGTTTCTGAACTTGGCCTAGGAATAAGAAAAGGCTTTGGGGATTTTTTTTTTTTTAGGCTCTCTACAATTTAATTTTAAAATGTGGTTAAAGTAGCTAAGACAGGCACATCCGAACACTAAACCTTAACAATCTGCCTCTGTCTTCATGTCCTTCACTCTGTTTACAGTTCTTAATTTGCCACTTTTATGCTTTAAAGTTAAATGAGCCCTGATTTTCATGTTCCATGCATGAGCTGAAATACGAAGATCAGTAAAGTAGTGCCAGTTTGGGCTGATATATGTAGCTGAGAGATACCACAATACTTAAAGAAAAAAAGCACAAATAAATAATAAAAAGTCACCGCTACTTGAGACATTCACTCCATACCAGACACCATAATTACACAAATCCTAAAGGTTGGCATTCTTGTGTAGCACAGGCCAGGGAGCATCCCTAAGTGACAGCTACACCAAGCTCAACAGCTTGTGATAGCCAAGAATACCACTTTTATGGGTACACGGGCTCCTCTGGCTGGAAGCTGCTCTGCTGCACAAACATATCTGTGTTAGAGACTCAACATGAGTTTTGTGTGCTGCAGGGAATCGACCTCTTCTGCAGCAGGCTGTGGTGCTCCCGGTTCAAACAGCAGAGCCAGGAGGGCCCTGGTGGCAGTAACGCAACGAAGCGGGTTGGTGTGCCGGACTCCGTTGGTGGGACGTCCGCATGTCCGCAGTCCGACCTGTGGTGCCGCCCTGCCTTGCTGGTGGAGACAAGTGCCTGTGCCATCAGCATGGCAGTCCCACCAGAAAAGGAGCTGAAAGTACAGTAAGAAATAGCTTCTTTACTTCTGGATCAGCTACACATTCTGAGCTGAAAAGAAAAACTGTACGGCTGCATTCCCATTACATGTCCAGGCTCTGCCTTTGGTTTTATCCTGTTCTTCCTTATATCTTCTTCTGTGGTATTTTCTCATTCATTCATTCATTCTCCCTCCTTTTATACTTCTCAAACACTATGCAATGCAGTGGGCCTGCCAAGACAGTTCAAATTCATAGCTTGCCTTACATGTGCCTTTGGCCTGAAAAGTACCATGATCCCTCATTTTAGTTTGGAGGATGATATTGCTTTACAAAGGACTTATTTCAGCCTTAAACAGAGGACAGTGATAATGACTGATGATTTTGTGAATGTTATCTCAATAAAATAACAGTATGCTTACCTGTTTGGAAAGTATTGTGCACACCTACAGTGCTATATAAATAATAAATACCGCTATTTAAAATATTATTAATAATGACTACTATTACTAATGACAAGAACTTATCTCAACAATAACAATGACCTTTCTCAAGATGACTTCAGCTCATTTTAATCTCAAAACGTTATTTCAATAATAAGTAAAAAGAAATTAGAAGTATTTTAGAAAAAAGAAAGAAGTGCATAAGAATGATGGAAGAAATGGGCCTTAGAGAGATGTAGCTCTCTTGTGGGATAAGCACAGTGAACTACATAAAAAGCAAGTCCTCTTGCTCAGGTGTTGCTCTAAAACAAAACAAAACAAAACAAACCCTAACTCATACATGATGTAGTTTTGGAAGAACAAAAGGAGAAAGGAGAGGGTATTCCCCAGCCGTGTGGGACCTGCGAGCGCTCTGGCTCATGCCCATGCCCGGGACACTGCAGCTGCAGCAGCCACCCAGGGATGTCTGCAGGACCTGGAGCAAGTGTGAAGGTTTCAGTTCAGAAATGGCATCCAACTCCTGGCGAGGTCCTAGGCTCCAGCTCTGTGGCAGCCATCAAAACACTCCTAAAACGATTCACCAGCCAAGGTTGAGAATGGTGGTACAGGAACCATCTTGTTGCTGGTCCCCATCTCAAGGCAGAGCTGAAAGCCATACGTGACTGGCATGGCCACTTTGACAGTGGCAGACCTCCCTGCCCATGCTTAATCTGAAGGCTATGTCTTATTATTCCTCCTTGAACATGTCAGTTAGGTCTGTGCCTTCGAATCTGAGAAAGACATTGCAGAAAACAAGTTCACAAAAGGAAATGAAGACGCAGCAACAAGCACGTGATTAATGCTACCAATATGAACCTTCCTGACAGCTCGGAGACCAGGCACCTCCACAGAAACAGATCAACTTAGTCCCCTGAAACAAGGGAACTAAAGAAAAAAGAAGCTGCCCACAGGGAAACATCTAAATCCATAGAAAAGTGATTAGAATGTTTAGAATTAAGCAATTGGCTGGAGAAAACTTCTGGCTGCAGCTGCTGCTCTTTATCTGGCTGCTCCACACCCACATGGGTTTTGGGCCACTGATATCACACCTAGGGGCTGGAGAGCCAAAGGCAGCAGCACATGAATTGATCTTCATTTTTTCCAAAGAGTTTGGAACATTTCCTGGCTTGTATTTTTCCACCCTGACCTACATTTCTGGTGATGAATCTTTTTTTTTTTTTTTTTCCTTCTTCTTCTTGAAGCAAGGCAGACTGCAAAAGCCATGTGCACACACAACCCTGGCTTGGTTTTCTCGCCCCACTGCATATGACCATGTGACAAAAAAGCAGCTGCTGGGTGCACACAGCGTGGGGACACCAAGCCTCACTGCTGCCAGGCAGCTCGTGCCACCAGCGTGCT
This sequence comes from Apteryx mantelli, assembly GCF_036417845.1. Lineage (NCBI taxonomy): Eukaryota > Metazoa > Chordata > Aves > Apterygiformes > Apterygidae > Apteryx > Apteryx mantelli. The sequence goes on from NC_089993.1 coordinate 14,308,816, forward strand.
TGGCACAGATCTCCTTGACCATGGACCTCCCACTTCTCCTACTGGTGCCGGGCTCAGGGGAGGCTCTAGAAACCTCAAAGGCACAAGCAGCCTCTGCGGACAAAGAAAAGGCAAGCTTATATTGAAATACTCATCTTGTGAATGCGCGCGAGCGTGAGACGTGCACTGAGTTTTGGTTTGGAGATTTATGGCATATTTCTTCATGTCATAAAATGAGCTCCCAAGTGACAGGAGGAAATCACACCATTTGCAGATCGGCGGCACCAGCGGGAAACCTCCCACGAGCAGCAAATACAAGCTCTGCCCAGGCCACGTGGTTAGAAGAGGGATCTGCATCCTGTTCCACCCGAGGGCACTGAATTTTGGTTTTAAAGCCGTTTGAAATAAAGACCTGTGCTCTGCAGCTACGTGTTTTTGCTCTGCTGTGACTGTGGCACGACGTTCACATCATCAGCAAGTGACTGATTTCACGCTAGGTGATCACGGCACATGTAGACACAAACACACACACAGGCAGAAAATTAATCTTATTGCTGAAGGTATTTCCCTCCCACATTACACACCTGCTGCATTCTTTGGAAGGAGTTATGGAGTTTAGGTATTGTTGCGAAACCCTGGAGACCAGGAGGATTTTCAGGCCCAATTCATAACTAGGAGAAACATCAAAGAAGTCCCCATTTCCTGCAGTTCCTTCCCTCATCTTTATATTCGGGGTCTGGTCACAACTGGTTTTTGGATAAGCCGAATAAGCACAGCCCCAGCAGCCTGACTTCAGTGGCACCCAATGGGGCTGAAGCAGAAAAAGGATTGCACAACATTTTCTAATGATTTATATTTTGGGGAGGAGGAGGAACATCACCTCTAGGAATTCAGATTTATTGGATACTCTAATCCAGAAGAGATAAAAGCGCTTGCTAATTACTGCTGGGCTTTGTTTCTTTGAAGAATTGGGTTAAATCTCTTTTGAAAGTAGAAGTCTGTTTGCGATTGTTAGATGTATAATTTAATTTGTTTAGGTCTTTTTTAGTGTGTTGTTCTAATGAAATCTGTGCTTTTCCTCCTCTCCTTCTCCTCTTCTGTTCTCCCTAAAGATACAAACTTTTGATTCACTTTAGGTTTTTTTCCTCGTTTAACAATAAACATTCATGAGTTGATGCATCTTCTTTGAGGCCTTATTTTTTCCTTATTTTCCCTCTTGAAAATGTATTTCACCCCCCCCCCCAAAAAAAAAGGTGCTCCTTTTGCTTGCCAGTTTAGTGATTCTGAGATTTATTTGCTCATGGATGTTTCCTGTGGCTGAAGCCTGTTCTCATGCTACGCTGGAGAGAGAACTCAGAACGTCTCCTTTAGCCAAAAAAAAAAAAAAAAGCACCCTATTGAAATTTCCATAGTGTTACAATTTATCTGCCAGCCACTACCATGCAACACTGCAGAAGCAGAGAAAGTTGGGCTGAAAGGGAACTTGGGAGGTCATTTAGTGCATCCTTCTTCCCAAAGTGAGCATCAACGCTGTCTATGTCATTCCTGACAGCTATTTTTCTTACTTGTCCTTAAAAACCTCCAGTGACAGAAAGTGCACAACCTCCCATGGCAATTTATTCTTATGTTCAGCTGTCTTCACCGCCAGAAAGTTTCTCCTAATGTTTAACCTAGATTTTCTGTGAGGCAACCTAACCCTGTGGCTCCTTACCCTGTCCACATGCACTTGGTCTTGCTAAGTCTCCCCAGCTGCAGGAAACGGTCCGGATAAACGGTCCCAGGAGCCCTCTGCACTTGTGGTCCTCTGTCAATACAGTCACAATTCCCAAAATCCCACCCCTGAGAACTACTCCCAAAATTCAAATAGAGATCAGCTGTTTGCCCTGCCCATGCCTGCAATCTGTGGGGATTTTTTGCTGTGTAAGTGGAAAAAAGTGCCTCACGCATCACACACGAAGTCATGCCGCCCGGGATTGCACAACTCCCTTCCCTCCTCGCCCACCACGCAGCAGGACGCTGCTCTCCAGTCCTGCAGCCCGTTGTGCTCCCAGATACCTGAATATTGTCTGGGTACTTCTACTGCATCGAGCACACCGAGATTTGGATGATGTTTTGTAAATGAATCCTATCCTTCTGGGTGTTTCTTTCAGGAAAAAAAGAGTAATACCTGTAGTTTGCTATACGAATACAGAAAAGCTTTGATGGACTGTCCTGTTTCGTACCTGCAGAATGGGAATGTATGCACTGCTGTTTACTTATATGTGCTTTCATGGCTCCCCTCCCGTGGTGCCGGGAGGGACCTGCTGCCGGGGGTGGTGGGTGCCCCCTGCCTGTCCCCATCCCCTCGCCTGCAGCTCCGGCGGCTCCGCGGAGCCTTGTGCGGGCAGAGCAGGCGTCTGCCTTCCCGGGGCTAAACAGCTGGGCCCCAGCCACTCTGCTCCAGCCGCATCGCTCGCCCCCGGCACGGGCCCTGTCTGGATATTAATATTTGCTTTCATCGCTATTATTATTATTATTATTATTACCACTATCCTAAATAACAATAGAACAGATTCCTTCCCAGAAGTTTTTTTTTTTTTTCTTAAATGTTACTACATCCTGCGGTGGCGAGAAGAGAAATATTCTCATTGTCCTAGCGGGTGAAATGCCTTCGCGCCGTGTGACGGGGGGACGAGGCCTTACAGGCGGCACAAGCGGGAGGCAGACGACCTGGGACCTGGGAGTGGGGAAGCCCTGGGCTCGCTCGCTCTCGAGCCGCGCTGCCCTGGAGGCCCGAAGCGCGGAGGTCCCGCGGCGCGGCACGGCACGGCACGGCACGGCGCGGCACGCTGGGAGCATCTGTCAGACCACAAATGGGCAAAGAATTGAAAGCATTTTGTGACGGAGGCCAAATGATTGTGTTGCTGGCCTCAGGGAAATGAAACGCTGAACAACAAAAACCCATCATTTGGGGCCAATCAAAGATGCCTTGCGCAGCCCCAAGCTGAAACACTTTTGGTTTGTTTGATCCTCTGGAAAAAAAAAATATCATGGACACATTTAAAATGGGGTATTTTGGAATGAAGGAAAAAAAAAAGACTAAAACTTTGTTTTGTTTTCCAAGTTTTGACCAGCTCTTTCATTTGAAACTGTTTCGCAAATTTGCCTCAAATCACTTTTGCCAAAGCAAAAATTACAGTGTGCCTGGCTTTAACTGCTTTCGTGTGTGCGGGTCCCACCACAAATGCACCTGAAGCTGCCGTGTCCCTGGCACGGGCGCGCACCGCAGAGCGGGGCCGGGGCAGGCCGGGGGAAAGCCGCAGGGAGCCAATAAAAGGGACGGCAGTTTCCAGGGGAATCGTTTAAAAATTACCATCGACTTTTTTGCTCTTGGCCGGAGCGCGGCGCAGAACGAGCTCAGCGCGTCGGCCAGCAGCGCACGGAGCTGAGCGGCTACGGGGACAAGATGGACTCAGGTATACCGATAGCTAGATCTATCTGACCTAAAGCCTGGATGTGCCGTGAGCGCCGTTTTGCAGGTGTAGAGCTGGGGAAGGTCTGCAGAATGCGAGCTCTGATCGTGCGGCGCGGCCCAGCCATAACCTCTTTCCTCAGCTGCCTGCGAAGCGGCTCGGTCACAGCTGCGACGAGGTGTCCAGTCCGCCTGGCTTCCCCGTCCTCGCCTCTCCCGGCCTCGCTCCTCGGCAGCGCGTGGAGCTGGGAGCTGGCGCGGCGGCAGCGTGCGCGGCGCTGCTTCTTGCTCCACGGCTTCGCAGCGTCTCACGTAGGCGATAACGAACGGGAAGTGAAAGCTCCTTCGGCTGGCAACCGAAAACGCGAGCTGAGGAGCTGCCGTTCGCTCGTATACCTGTTAGGGGACACAGGACAGAGCGCAAAAACGTTGCTTTTAAGCACCGTGTGTGCTCCTGGGTCCCCTCTAACCGGCGCTGGGAAGATGGATGTCCCGGGTCTCTGACTCCTGGCAGAGCCGCTGCCGTTTCCTCCCGCTCTCCAAGCTTCCTTCCTCCGCTGTGGTTTTCTGTATCTCACTTTCTTTTGCTTTTCTCATTTGCTTTTTTCCACGGAGCCCTTTCCCGCGGGAGCGCCCACCAGCTGCAAGGTGGAGCCGGGGGGGAAGCGCCCCGGCACATGGGGGGCCCATGTGGGACCCTCCTCTCCAGGGGGCTTCTCCAGGTGGCCCGGCCTGCTGTGCGCTGGGTTTCTGCGCCTGGCCCAGAGCGCACTGTCCTCCCGGATCAGGGGCGGAAAAGGCTTCCCAGAGCAGCTGGCACCGAGCGCGCCAGCAGTTAAACCAGAGCCGCCAGGCTGGGAAAGAGTAAAAATGAGAAACTCTCCTTTCCCGGACGGAGCACACAGCGTTGACGCAGCCACCAGCAATGGAGCTGCTCCAGGCCTTGAAACGGAGACAACGAAGTTGCCTCAGTGTCAATTGGATTAACTCCTTTATAGCTTGTTTTCAAGCTCAGAAATAATCAATAGAAGCGACATACTAACTTATTTTTTGCTTATTTTTCTGTAGTTGTATATAACTTTAATACATGTGACCTTGCTGCCGACACCAACTGCCAGACAGGCAGTCGAACCAGGGGAATCACTAACCTCTACTTCAAGAATTTGACCATCCAAAAATCCGGAGATTTCTTTAAGTCATGAAATCTTTAAGACTAACACACTCTGTGGTTGCTTTCATTTGATTTTGTGGTTTCTCAGCCTTCCACATACCCCAGAGTCACATTTTGAGACTTTTCTCTGCAACCACAAAGGTAAAAGCATTTTTTTAATTACAGCTTTTATTGCTTGTTCCAGGAACTGGCACTGTCAGTCAATATTTGGAAGTTCACAGCAGGTTTGCCACAGACAGCAATACTGGACCAGCTCTATTTACAGAGGAATTCAAATTGTATTTAGTTTATCCCTATTCAGCTAAATCGATGTTGTCATGCATACGGTCGACTAAAGTCAAAGCTGAAGGATGAGCGTATGCTCAGCTCTTCCTTGAATCAGGGCCCGATAGCTTGCCTGTCACCAGCCTGGGTTGCTATTACCGGACAAGCCCCGCTTCAGTGCTGTGCAGTTTGGTGCAGTTCATGTTTTTGCACATAGTCATAGCACTACATACGCTGTATGCTTAACAGTTCACCTGCTATACGACTAACACAAATACCTAAATTGATAGTGATACATTCCAAAAAAAAGGGAAAGTTTTAGGAAGATAAAAACTTTCACAGGTTTAAGCCGACCTCTCGTAAGGAGGAAAGCACATTATCTCAGAAATGCTCAATGTTACGAGGAAATGGCCTGAGTTAATCATGGATCAGGTCTGCATATGTCAAGTCTTGGCCAGCAATAGTTGCAGTGGAGGCAAAAGTCCTTTCCTGTTGCACAAGGGAGCACGCACAGGGAGAGATGTTGGTGTTATGGCTCGACATAAATCAATGCCGGGAACTTGAGTTTAAGATTTTGCTTCAGTGATGAGTAATCCCTTTGCATAATTCCCCTCTGGATGTTTTGGATCTAGCAACATGCTGTTTCTCCTCTAGTGGCAGATTTTGGAAGGGCTTTTGTATTAATTCATGTCAAGTCTAGTTGGGCTTCAAATATGTCTCAGGAAAACAAAAAAAAAAGCTCATATTTGGAGACTTAGACAAATATTATACAAACATCTTTGGAAGAATGAGTCTTGCTTATTTTAAAACATATGTGTTTCCCCCTTTGTATCTGCTGTGGTTTTGTTTTTCTGCAAACTTCTTTGCAAATGTGTTGGAATGAGCTGCTTTTTCAAGCAAAAAGAGCAAATACTTTCAGAAAGTTAAGAGTTTTCAAACATCATGTGGGTTGATTCCTCACACTAAATATCTGATTTATGCATTTATTATCCCTCCTGTGAGGACACTGTGGTATCGCCCAAGACTGAGAAATCCGATAAAAACAGTTCCAATCTTGCATACCAAATTCTGCCGATGATCTGCTTACTATAAACTACAGCCTGAAAATTGTTCACACAAGGGTTTGGTACAACAGCTCATTTCCAGGGAAGTTATCATCTGCTCAGGAGGGTTTCGGTGGGAAGGGTGGGGGAGAGAAGAGGAAAAATTCATCAAATGCACATTACAAATGATTCACCCCCTCCTAACTTCCAGACAGCTAACCCAGCCATCTGCCACCATGATTTTAGAAGAGGTAATTTATGTCCAAGCCTTTCCAGCTACAAACATCCACTGCAGGAACCGAGGGCTGAACGGAGCAGCTCATGAACGTGTGAGTGAGGAGGGATTTCTGAGCCTGCTCTGCCCTGAACGCTGCTCCCGTCCCACTGCCTACAGTTCGGTTTTGGACCAGCTGCGAGGAGAAGCCGGACAGCGACGGGGCTGCCGAGACATCACAGCTCCTTCATTCCCACCTCGCTGACTGTTGGCAGTGTGTCAGCAACCATGAACAAGGTGCTTCCAGCCAATTCCCGCTCGGAGGAGTCAGTCCCTCTGCAGAGGTGTGTGATCACCCAGGATGTGCCTCTAGGAATCTTTCCTCTAAAATCATTAGAGGTGAAAACTGACATAGCTTAAAGGGCCAGCACAGGGTCTGTGTTGTCTAAATCCAATAAAAACACTGAAAAATGAAGCTTATGTTGTGTACCAGCCTATGCTGATGCTTAGTATAGGAGGAATTTTCTCCCTAAATTAATTTGTATGAGACCCAACTCAACACGTAACCTTTTCCAGCTGATTTTACCCGTTTGTGCCCAGAAATGCACAGCCAGCAGTGAGCTGGCTGAATCACGTGGGCGGCCTCCGGGTCCGGTTCCCGTCCGAGGAACGCTGCCTTGTCCTCGTTAGACACGGCTCCGCCATCCTGCCTTTTATTTCTATTGATCGTATGCTCCCGAGCACCTTGATTAGAAACCTGGCGTTTGGAGTGACGAGCTAATTAAACTGGCAGTGCTGCCGCACCGCGACCTGTTGCGAAACCGTTTAGCTTGCGTTTGTCTGAATTTCTAGGAAGTGAAAGCGGGCAGCGCTGGCCGGGGAGAGCGAGGTCCGTAAGAGGCGGCGGCGGTTCGGTGGCGCGGTGCTGCCCCGCACCGGGAGCCGAGCAGCTCGGGGGCAGGAGGCGTCCGGTGGTGTCCGGGTTAGGAAGCTCCGGCTGCACCGGCACCATCCCCTGCGGAGGGCTGACAGGGGCGAGGAGGTAGAAATGGGAGAATTCGCTTGGGATGGGAACAGCCCCAGAAGCGCTGACCCAGGAGAACAGCGTTCAGGTGAAAATTGTTTGAGCTCTTAGTTGGAATCAGGAAGATTTTTTTTTTTTTAGCAAAGAATCACAGTGCTTGTTTAATATTTTTTACTTACGGAATTTAACTCAGGTCTTAAATTACACAGCAAGAGCTCTTGGAGAGCAAGAGGCGCAGCTCAGCTGCTCAGGAACTTGCCGCGCTGTGCTGCGCTAGCCTGGGCACATCGCTACCCTTGTAAAATCGCAGCTTGACACAATGCAAAGGAGTCACTGCGCTTCGCTTACAGCGCTCGCGTCTCCCGCTGCATGCGCCTTTCCTCTGAAGTCAGCTGGAGCTTGGACTTGCTGCTGACGCTTGTTTGTCAAAGAGCAGCCTGGCATGAAAACCTTCCCGTCAGGTTGAGATAGGGCTAGATCTGGGCAGGAGACAGCCTTCCTCTCGAAGCCCAGATGCAGCTTGTTTTGGCAAAACAAACACTTGTTTTTGCAAATTCAGAAAAAAAAAAATCTGAACAATAAAATCTTGGTCCGTATCTATCAAAAGGTTTTATGTATTCAATTAAAAGACGTTTGATTTGGATTCAAACTTGAAAAACAAAACAAAACACAACAAATCAGTTCCTCTTTTTTTTCATTGTGTCTCACAGTCCTGAAACTTTTCCCTCCAAAAACATCAAAATGGAGCAAGAGCTTTTCAGGTTGAGAGATCCGGCAGAAAACAGCCTTGTTTCTCAGTGAGTTTTGTGAGGCAGAAAAGGGTTGTCAAAACTCCTAGCAACCACGCAATATTGCTAATACCAATGGTCTTTAAATCACCAGCTATCAGCATGATCAAATCTCGAATCTGACTCAGCCTTAGGATACAATTCTCTGTGCTTGATACTCTTTGTTAAACAAACCAAAACCAAAAAACCATTGGCCTGTGCGTGTTAATTGTTAACTGCACTAAGCAAATAGCTTCTCCCCGTCCCACATGCTTGGGCACAAACAATGCAAACCTTTGCGCAGCAAGAGGTCAGGTTTTTTATCGGTCCCTGATGTTACCGGAAACGACACAGTTCTTGCCGCTTAGCTTTTTGGATTTTGACCTCCCAGCTTAGAGACCGCAGTCACCACTGCTTAAATCAGCAATCCTGGGTGCAAGCCAATGGTGAGGAGATTTTAGATCACAGTATCACATTGCTACGGACATTGGATAATTGGACAAAAAACTGGACAAATAATTCCGATGGTTAAGCTACGAGGCTAACTACGCGATCCCTGGAGAAAGAGGCTCCTTCAGAGGGTGCCTGAGGGATTTAGGTGCTCTGAATCACCCTCCCAGACAGCCTGTGTAGAAACCTATGCCAGTCTACGTGGTTCTTTCCTGATTTTGGCCATGCCACTTCTAAGCACTTTGGATCTGCAGGTGAAAAATGCAAGCTGAAGATTGCAGTTCATTCTGCCATTTGCCATAATTATATTGAGGACATTTAAAACTGCTGTATTTGAAACTCAGAGAAGAAACCTAAACTGAATTGATCGGTTAATGCTCTTTAATGTCACTTGACCACTGCCCATGTTGCAAGAACGTCTTTTGGCCCCTAGCAATTTAGTGCCTTTACTTGCAGCAGCCCTCTCCACGCACCTGCAGACACCTGGAGCTGCAGCCCCACGAGGAAGCAAGGGCAGCACTACCCTGCCTATTCCCAGGAGCCCCGAGACCCGGCACAGGGTGTTTCGGGGAAGGTCTTTGACCAGTTTTGGAGCAGTTTTGGCCATAGTGGTGGTTTAGCTCAGGGACTGCAATCTATTCTTCCACTTTATAGTCAGCACTAAAACCAAACTATTTACAGGATGCCTAATGCTTCCTACTTCTGTTTTGGTAAGGTCACACTTTTTTCCAAAGAGTTGATTCATAACAACTTTCCGCTGTGCTGTCCGTCAACCCTCCTGACTAATAACCATTTTTCCATAGTTAAAAATGAGGAATGGAAAAAAAAAAAGTCTACCTTAGTCTATTGGTATAAGTTAGTATAAATAGATAACGCTCTATTTTTATTCTTTACTGGACCCAAGCCTAACAATCTGTTAAGATAAATTTACAGCTAAAGTTACTCATATATTACCAAACGAATAATTGGAGACTATGAAAACAGGTGCATAAATAAGGACTGAGAAGACAATAAATAGTGTAAAAGAATGGTAGTTTTCTATTCTCATTTTTTAATGTGACTGGCTCATCCAATATTATAAATGCTATTGAATATCTTACTGAAAAAAGGATTTTGACCATGTTACTCAACAGACTATATGTTATTTTACCTTCATTCAGCATTCAAGCTGAATTAGTTATCTTTACAATCATTTAAGTAACAAATCACTGCAATGATAAATTGCTCAAAAAATGCTTTGTTATCAGATAATAAGCCAGGCTTTCAGATGCAAACCAAGGTTTTATACCTGACCTCTACAACACTGCAGGAAATTCTCTCATACGGTTGTAATATGACAACATAGCCACATCTCTGAGATGAGTCCCGTAGTAACACATTGCTATGTGACTGTAATGTTCCCCACAAGAAATTCTCCATGTAAAAATCCCTTTGGGATTGTTCTAAGAGGAAGGTTTGTCCAAGAGATCGGGGTATTTTCACTGCCCCGACAACGAATGGAGGCAGGTGGCTCACGTGTTAGAGCTGGGCTCTGGAGAGGCCCATGCTGCTGCGAGGATGGTAAAGCTTCTTGGAAAAGAACAACTTTGCTGTATCGCTTCGCTGAATCAGGGCCTTAGGACTGACTGGTGAAAATGAGTGATATGAAAAGTGCAAGCTCAGTTTACACTTCTGCTAATTGACGCAGCACTGCTCTTGCTTAATATGGAAACTCACGAGCTGTGGGGTATCTTTCCTTCTCCATTTTAAAATAAATGTGGATATCTATTCTTGTGTGCAGTGTATGAACCTGTGCTGCTGATTTCCACGTATTTATTGTACTTTTTCCCCACACAGACTATTCCTAGAGAGGACCTTTTGGAGCTGGAAACACTAATGCCATGGGAAGAACATTATTTCCTGTCCACCAGCATGTGCTGGACATGGTGAACCTGGTGAAGTGGCATTCCTGTACAACAGCTCTGCAAATAAAACGTATGAATAGTAAGATCAAATGAGGAATTGTAGTAAAACAAATAAACAAACAAACAATGGCTGAACTAAGTTGGCAATGAAGAGGCTGATCCTTCGGGACAAGAGGAACTGTTGCTCTTTTTCTAACTGAACTTTTAACTTCAGCTGCTGGAGGAAAAAATTCAAGTACCTTAAATTCAAGCACCTTAGTAAAGATGAGGAAACACTGCCCCAGGCAGGAAGAAGAAAATGAGACTGCAGGAGTTTGCCATTGCAATGGAACAGATAATTTGTAATTAGTGCTATCAAGAGATGATAAAGCACTGGGGTTCAGCTGAGCGGGATCCCAGAATTTTGCAGGCTGAGAGAAACAGGAAAGCCTTTGGGAAAAATGTTTAACATTTCAGTTCAAAGAAGTGGAAAAAACTGGAAGACAGCATGCCACTTCCCGTAAAAGTGACAAAAGAGAAGACATTCAATGGCAACATGCAAGCGTAATGCACAAGGGAGGTAAAGGAACTCACACGAGGGTGGCGTTAGCATATTGAGGTCAGGATAATTGTAATTAAGGAGAGCGATAATCCACATGTGTGCAAAAATATCTGTGGAAGATTACTGGCGATTTCCCAGCACATCTCCTCCTCCCCCTATGCTGCTTCTGGTTACAGCTCGCTCCTGGAGACATGAGCTGAGAGGAAAGTGTGAACGGAAAAACTTTGCAGCTTTCTTAGCTCTGCACAGCCCAAATACTCCTTCTCATGGTCTCTGAGATTGGTGATGGCACAGAGAATGTAAGGTGCAGAGCTAAAAAGCTTTGAAAGACAAAGGAGGCAAAGGGGTCAAAAAACCAGCCACTGCCCTCATACTAATGGCTTTTTGCCACTGTGCTAAATGGAAAATACAGTCTGTCTTCACAAGTGTGATTATCATAACATTACAGCGATAGGTACTGCACAAAGGAGGAAGAAATGCTGATATCCACTGAGATGTCTAACTGCGGCGAGAGGGGTTTCACTCCCTCTGCCTTGAAGCCTCAGTCCTCAAGCACAGACGCTGGGATTTCTGCCCTTTGAAAGACTGCTTTGAAGAGTAGTGGCTGAATAAGGCAAAGATGTCAGGTGTGTACTGCAGAAGACTAGCTACAAATATGTGTTCGCAAAAAGCGTAGTGTACTCTCCTAATAAGTTGAATTTATTTTTCCATGGATGGATTCCCTGAGATCCAGTGTGAGTATTTAGGCACATAACATTCTGGGCACAGAAAATCAGCAAGTCAATTGGGAGTCTTGACACTGAGCAAGCTGCATGGTTTTGTACTCTGCTCCCCAGCCATGGCACCAAGCAGCTTCTTTATTTAACCCAAGGAGCTCTGTATACTTCAGGGACAAGGGGAAAAGAAGGTGAGGAAAGAAATCTGTTTGTCATTATGGGGGCAATAAGCGTCAGGCAAATTCATCCATCTCACAGGATTCCTCTCATCATCATTTCTACAGATTTATTTTTTCCCCTTCTCCACTATACGTGCATAAAGAAGAACAGCAGAATGATGAAAGATGACATAGAAACAAGTTGAAGTACAAATTAAATGGACATGGTATAACAAACGAGTCCTTCAGAATTGCTTAGAAGCAAGATTTTTTTTGTTTGAATAAGATGGAGCATCTCAGTGTGGCATGGGACCATTTCTGTCCATGAGGCTCTACAGAGATATTACGTGGGGGGACTGGAATTAAGAGGGGGGACACCTCAAGCATTAATAATAGAAGAATTAAAATAATGTTTGTAAAATTAAAATAAACAAAAGAAAAGAATCCTGACTAACACTATTTAAAAAATGTGGAGCTGTTCTAGAAAATTTAAAAAGAAGCAGGAACTGATGGAAATGAAAGAACTAAGCTTTGAATTGAGTAAACGATGCTTACTTGATTACACCCATATGCAGTCACTGATGAGCTCTTGAGCAGAACTGATGAAAAATTGGATTGTTTACATCTATTAAACCAAGCAAATGGGAATCTGAGCTGAATGTGCCAAAAAACCTTGAGAATAAAAATGCTAGCAATAATTGTTACATTTGATGTGTCAATGGCATGCCAGCAAGGATTCTGCATCAAATTCTGACCAATGGAAAAACGTTGGGTATGTGAAACTGTAATATCACTTATCTGCTGAGCAGGCCACCTGATGACTGACAACTTTAATTTTAGCGTGAAATTGGCTGAGTAGCTGTTGAAACATCCATCCCTTTTGACAGGGATAGTAGTCTGTGGATATTTACAACTAAAAACTTCCAAAGTCAACCTTCTGCCCTCCTCATGGTCATTTCAAGCAGCGACGAGAGAGCCTTAACCCAAACCATGGCTGTCCCCAGCGAGCAGGACAGTGAACAAGCACAACTTGTTCCCAGCTCTGCTGAAAGACAGGTCCACGTTCCCACGGGAAATGCAAGTTCTGGGGCGTTGTGTACCCAAAGGACAAAGTGTGGTTCTGGAGATAAGAGTGTTTATCTGATGTTTAATAAGGAACAAAAATGTGAATCAGGAGGCAGGTTTTTAACCAGAGCCCTTTTTTGTGTTCTTCACAGCTAAAAGTAGGGCCACTAAAAGAAAGAGATTGAATTTACTGCTGGGTTGTATGTATGTGATCTTGCATGAGAAAGCTATGAATATAATCTAGTAATGGGGTTATACTGCAAGTCACCTCATCGCCTTGTGGCATCTACCTCTGTCCTACACAGAAAGTTATCCTCTTGTCTTTTTAGAACAAATACTAGCTGAGATGATAGAGAAGAGTCAAGATAACTGTGACTGTTATACATGTACTATATTACTAAATACTATATCCTATTGCTAAGTGGGGTGAGTATTATAGTGCCCTCCTTCCTTGACAGAAGAAATATCTTAGTCTGGAAAAAGCTGGGCATTGTTGAGCTAGGAGGAAAGCGCATCTTATTTTTAAGATGCAGTTTCACAGATGTAAAGGCATGAGATGGTTCTAAACCCTGTTGCATTTGAATGTCTTAGTTTATTTAGAAACTTCATTAGTACTTGCAATCATTTAATTATTCTGATTTTGATATTTGCCATCCACTTTGGGTTGAGGGAGTGTTTACAGCTAAACAACAATTAAAACATAAGCCAGAAAGCAAATCCCCAAATCTTTCCAAATCAACCTTGAATTCTGAGCTGCTTCTTCCAGAACTGTTTCCTCACAGAGAAAGCACCTTCAGTTCCAGAGATTTTGCCAGAGCACCACTTGCAGACTGTGCTTCCCCTCCAGCTCTGTATTTGATCATACTAAGGGTTCCCCAGATTGGTCCAGGCACTTATAAAATACTCAGATTCACAGTCAAAAAGACCCCCACAGGATACCCCTCCATTCACTGCAACCATGGACATTCCACCAGCTACGGCTGAGGGATCAAAACAGTTCTTTCATAGGGAAAGCAATGACATTAATAACAATAAAAAAAAAGGATTCACCAAAACAAAAAGCTTTATTATGAATTTGTAACTATTAGGATCCTATTTGCCATTGTGCTCCTGCTGTTGTGGCTGCCTGGTGCCCCAAAGTAGTTGTAAACCTTACCCAAGGCAGCTCTGGAGTTGCTCTGCTGTGCCAAAGCAGACCACGGGATGCTAATGGTGTTTAACTTTCCTCAAAATGCCATCTAAACAATCGCCTAAGGGAATGGTAAAGTACATATGAAGCCTGAATGCTGCATTGACTTTTGGATTGCAACAGAAGGCTTCTATGGAATTGAAGGATTACTGCTAATTTTTATTCAAAAAGGAAAAATAGAACTGAGTGTAATGTACACATAGAGTATGCTGAACGCTGCATCAGCCCAGAGTCTATTAGCACATAATTAATTAAAATGGCTTGGCACTTAGGCTTTTGCTACTGACACTACTAGAGCTAATGTTGGCCCACTTTCTGTTCTCATTACGACTCATGTCAATAGGATGGACATATTTTAAACCGTTTCCTGCTCTTGCTACGATATTTGCCAGTAGCAGGAGAAAATGCAGTAATAAATTATTGTCTGGTGCAGATTATAATTGCAACTTAATCTGGTGAAAAATAATTAACTCCTTCTTGTGATACAGTCAAGAGACTTGTTTCATGGCCCTGTGAAACAAGGCTTTGATTTGGGGTGTTAAGTGAGGATCCCGTGAACAGCCACAGCAATTTTAAGGACATGCTTAGGTAAGCTTGGACTGCTCTCTCATCCCCATGAGTTTGCAAAAGTTTGACTGTCCCGGGACATACACCCAGTGAAGTGATCTCTCTGCAAGAAATTGGTCTCTCTTTCCAGAATCAGCCATTCAGAGCAGAAATTTCATTAGTGTTTTCTTAAGGATATATCTTTAGTGTTTTCTTAAGGCTCCCTTCCTGAAAAAAAACCACAAAATCAGTGCTGACAGCTCCCTGTGCCTGTTTAACAGTGGCCAAGGGTGACTCTTGCAGACCAGAGCCCCAGACAACTGTGAGCCCTTCCTGCTGGAAGGTGCCACCAGCATCAACCTCTCATGCAGCTGAGGGTCTCTTGCTTTGGAAAACAAAGCAGGAAGGGTAGACATGCACAAAAATGAAATTAAATAAAAACCAACCAGTTTTTTTGTAAACTTCAAAAACAAAAAAAAGGTTCAGCTCATATTTTGGGGTGATAATTTCACTCCATTAAAAAAAGAGTGAACCAGAATAGGCTCTCTTTGCCAGAAAATACTTTCTTCTGAACTATGATGGTCTAAGACTGTCAAAAACCCAAAGGGCTCATGCCTTCTCAAGTCTGAGAGCAAGGACCTGCACTGACGTGGCACGCAACGGCAGACCATTGGCTGTGGGTACGTTCTCCAAGCTCCTTCGGCCTCGGCAGGGCGATGCTGCTGCCCCAGCTCAGGCTACATCTGCAGCATGACTGTCCTGACACCACCGAGCTCTGTGCATCTGCACAACACTTCAAACACAACTCTTGAGGATTTATTATGTGGCCGTGTCACCGAGAGCTGATTAATTATCAAGGATTCCTGCATAGCAGCTAAAGGAAGCGAAACCAGCTTATAAGAACAGCATCATCCGTGCCAGTCATGTAGCAGAGAGCTAATTATTGCTGTCTATGTCATTGTTGTTACCGTCAGAGGGGAAAAACTGGCATTTCTCCAGCTTCTGGTACTTTAAGGTAGTAAGGAAGAGTGTCTCAGCATGCAGCATGTTAGAAGGAGAGTTAATGTGCTTGCTGAATATTGTATTGAGTTCCTGATTTGTGTTAGCAAGATCTGCTAATTCATAAAAAAAGAAAAATAAAGTGTCATCAGGACTTATTTTACATGGAGTTAGACACGAGTAAATTGCACTGGAGAAAGAGTGACTGCAGCTATGGGCACTAGCTGCAGGTCTCCTCTGACCTGGCAGGCTGCGAAGGGGTCTGCCGCGAGACCTCCTGCTCAGACAGAGCCCTCGAGGACCCCTGCCAGCCTTCCCGGGAAAGGCTGCTGGTTTATTCCCGCTGCGCCTCCCTTTGCACAGACCCTTCCAGACTCTGTCCTTGCCAGCCCGCACTTCCCACTTCTGCCCAGCTCCTGCTCCCCCGGTGCCCCAAAGTGTCCTGCAGCTCTGCTGATCCTGCGGTGCCATTGCGGGCAGTCTCACGTTACTTTTGCACCTCCCCTTGTCTCTCCCGTCATGTATATAAAACAGGCTCTGACTCATGATCTTGCATTTGCCTTTTAAAAACCAATCTCAAATTCATAGGAATTCTGCTGGAATTAAATACTGGTTTCCCAGGCAGAAGCAAAAAAGGAAAACAACCAAAACTTGATCCAGCCGCCTTCCTTGGACAGTGTGCTGCGCTCCCGGGGCTGCACGGGCTCCCTTCTCCGTGGCGGGACGAAGGGTGTGCACAGCGCTCTCCCGTGCCGCGGCTGGGCATGGGATCAGGTGTGGGATTGGGCACAGAGGTGGAGCTGCACCGCAGGGCTGGAGCCTCTGTACCGGAGTCTGGGAGGCTGCAATGTATATTTTGATACCACAAAATCCCAGAATCCTTCATAAAATATTCATTGGCTTTTTAATGCCGCGTCTTCTAATTTTAAAATTCAACCCTAAATAATTTAGCAGACTTATGAAAAACAGAAGGAAAAATAAAACAAGTCTCCAACAAACAAACCCCCCGTCGAGGTTGTTGCACTGCTGCTAAATTCAACTTGTCAAAGATTCCCATCCTGGTACTTATTTCTCGTGCGAGATTTATAGCTGTACCACTACCTGCGGGCAGCGAGCCCTGGCCTGAGTCTGCCAACGGGCAGGACCATGCCTACGGGATGCGTGACTGAGTGCTCGCAGGCTGCAGAAAAAGTAGATGCCAGACCGGGATACACAGCCCCACCGCCACGCGTCACCCTCCAAATGCCCCAGATCCCACCTTAGGAAGCAGCTGCAAATGCTGACTGTCCAGGAAAGCCTGGCACGCTGCTCCTGCCCGGACACCCGCATCCTGCTTGCCCACACGTGCGCTTTCCAAAGTCTCTTGGGGCTGTTCTGGCACCTACTCTGAGCTCTTACAATATCATACACCTGAAGGCATCTGGAGACGGAGAGTTCAGGCCTCTCCTTGGGACTCTCTTCTGTAATTAAAGATGAGTGTCTAATTTTGTCTGAATTTGTGACATTCTGGCGCCTTGTTACAGTTTTCCTATGCTAAATGGAAGAACCACAACAATAATAAATAAATAACTTAAGAACCAAATTAACTTAAGAACTTAAGTTCTCAAGAACTTAAGAATTATTAAGAACTTTCTCTCCTTCCTTGCATCGAAAATGCTACTTCTACCCCATGAAAACATTCCCATGTGGCTATCAATCACAGACATTTATCAATATACAAAAAGACTGACTAATCTTAAAGATGAAATTAAAACATAAATTTCTACAGCCATGTATCTAGCTTGCAATAACCGAATTCTGCCTCCGTGCTTTGTTGTTGTTTAGGGCTGAATTTCATGGGTTACTCTTCCAAATACAAACTTGATTCACCTCTTGCTGTAAAAATACGGCATGTCCCCTGAAATGGTAAATATGCCGGCTAACTTTCCCGATTTAATTAACTTTTCCCAAATGGCCTTACTTAAATAGACTTCAAAGTTCAAAAGACAAAGAACGAACTGTTAAATTTTAATAACGCACTCTACAAAACTGGGGAAAAAAGAGTTTTCATTATCCAGTATTGAAGTCATGGAAACTCCTGTGCCTAGCAGCTGTTTTGCCTTTTATAACATAAATAATTTAAAAGTTAATTGTTGCGCATTATTTGGTTAAAAAAGATTATGACTCTAACATTTGCATTTATTTATCAGTAATGGTAAAATAGCTCTTCCTCTGCATACATATATTTGGAAATTCATTCACCCTGCAAACAAAATCACAGAGTAGCTCTTCTCTAATGCTACTATTTAACCACTGAGAAATTAAGCTTCTCCATTCTGGTGTATGATGAGAAATGTCTGTTCATTACCAAGCCATTTGGGTGATTTTTCTGGAGTGTACTTGCAAACCATTTAAAAAGCATATTTTGAGGATAATCTCTGAGAATAACAACCCCATTATATTGTGCTCAAGCTAAGTGAAATTTCTGCGTTGTATCTTCAAAAAGCAGGAGACGTTTCCTATGCCCTTCATTTATCTGAATAGGTTAAACATCCCTGAAGCAGTCTGGATCCAAAGGACAGTGCTATAACGCTTCAGGATGAGGCATTTAGCTGCACAGACACTTGTCACGTCTTAAAGGACTTTAAGTCCAAAGATATGAGCCACTCAAGACAGTCAATGAGAGCAGTTTTACTGATTTTGGACTGTGGGGTGGCCATCAACACAGACTAGCCCTGGAGTTACCGGGAAGAGACTGTGCCCAGGGAGATCAAGGTGCTACTCTACCTTTACATTAAAGACCACATAGAGCACATGGGTCTTAGATGAGTCCAGTGGAGGGCAGGATATTAAAATAGTCAGTACTTCTAGACTGTCCTGGGACTGAAAAAACCCCATCATCATTTTTGAAACCCTCTGCAAACACTTTGCACCAACCAACCAAGAAGTGCAGTGTTCAGCTGATGGGGCAGTCCTGCACCAGGAGTAACCTCCCTGATCCTCTCTGCTTTTACAATTACAGCTGAAAATCCCACCCACTGTTAATTACGTGGAATTTGGATGTATTCACCTCCGAAGAATGAAGGATTGATTTAGCTTTCCAAGAGCACGAGTGTGTGATCCTGCAAGTCCCAGGAGTTCACACCCAATGGTTAGATCACTGTCACGGCAGTGAAGGTGTGGAAGGGAAAAAGAATCATTCAGAGTTAGAAAGCAAAATGTGAACTCTACAGGCATTAAATGGCACAGGAAATTCATCTGCTGTTTTAAATCCAGCAATCTTGTAACATAAAGCACTCTTGAGAGTCTAATCAGAGCAAATCGCTTTCAACTGTTGATAAAAAAAACAAAAAAGGACAGAAGCAAAAAGGATTGTTACATCTTCTTTCTTTTACCAAGATGTACAAGGAAACCCAGAGAAGGTGGAAGGTAGGAGCTTCAAAGAAAGTCATTCTGGTGCTCAAATCCTCAGGACCATTTAAAGGCCTATGCCCTTTTGAACATCCCTCTGATGCAGAAAGAAAGCACTGAGGGCCATGATCCTGGTGTATGGATATGTAAATTTACAAAAATTCTGAGCTCTGAAAAGTTCACGAGTGCAAAGGGATGACCACGTCTGTGACACACTTGATAAGATCTGTGACTGCTTGCACACGGCGCATAACATTTTCTACTGCTACACGATGTACGGATCTGTACGTTTTGCAGAACTCCAATGAGTTCAGCTCTGACAGCAATTAGTCTCACCACCTTACTGTGTAGCAAGAAAAGCTAAGTCACACTGAGCACAAAACTAAAGGTTGGGTTTTCCGAGGTTGCTGATGCCTGTTCAGGCACCTATACAGGTTTTCAAAATGTGCATTAATCAGACTCCAAGGAGAACTGAAGTCACTGCAGAAAAATGACTCTCCCATCAGCTTAAGACTCTGCTGGGAACAAATCTTTTGCTGTGTGTTGGGGGGTGGGTATGCTGCCTGTTGTCTGAAACTAGGCAGCCCAGGCAGATTCTGCAAGTTACTGAACTAGAAGGTACCATACAAGTTGATTACATGCATCTGCAATAAAAACTAGAAATTCTCAAGAATAATAAATGTCCATAATAAAACCTGAATCTCTTCTAGGGAAAAGAATAACCAATGACCTGCTGAATGCCTCGGGTTGGATATATGCAAAAGGTGGAAATCTGTCTATATCTAGACTGATGAATTGTGATTAATAGCAGGGACTCTGTGTCAGGCTGTAAACTCCATTTTGGATGAGAATCTCTCCCGCTATCTTTTCCCTCCTCATTGTGATAATACCCGCAGAGGTGCCAGGAGACAATCTTGCCCCTGGCGTAGAGCTAACAAGGGTCATTAAACTCTGATGAACATCCATTTAAATAGATCTTTCCTAGTCGAAAAAGTTGGCTCCTGTCCAAGGCAACCATTTCTGGATGCTTGGCTTGCTGCACTAGTCGGAGGAAGCTGGGCTGACAGGGCGAGACAAGATAAAAACGGACAAGAGACAAAACCAAAGAGAGGACATGTCTCCCAGAAATGTTCCAGGAGAGTCGAGGTAAAAGCAGTGCCATGGTTATCCAGACCAACGGGGTCATGATGGTCCCCAGGCACAGCGTGGTGGGACCAAAACTCAACAGCCCGGATATTCCCCTCCAGGAAAGTGCTGCTCTACAGCACTCCCAGGGCAAGAACGTATATGTATGAAGTTAAGCTACATATATACGTGTATGTGCATATATATATGGATATATATATATATACAGCTGAACCTGTTGTATCAGAGATAGAGAAATTGCCATATATCCATAGGCTTTGACCCCAGAGTACTGCAGAAACATGGAAAGTGTGATTCCCCCTGCACTGAGGTGCTGCTGAGGGCCTAGTGCAGTCTCGCATTAGGGACCCTGAACATTAACATTCAGCCAGTCTCTAGGAAGTGCAGCAAGGCAGCCCTGTTAAGACATTTCGGCCCAGAAAACAGGAAATACTAAATAAAATCCTTGTAAGTCATTTGGCATTCCCCTGCATATTTGGTGTCTATAAAAGTACTGCATGTGTTTAGCAAAGCATTTAATTAAGTAGAGTTGGGTGGTAATATTTGCTCAGCTAATGCCTCTTTATTGGCAATGGCTTTCAGTTGTGCAATGCTCCCCTCTCTTGTTTTTAAATGCCTGCGTTTTTATCCTCACACCTTGCACTTAGGATCCACAGTCACCTGAAAATAACTGGTATTCCAAAACCTAGGGAACAATTACCTGCCTTCGAGATGACCAGTACTATTTTACTGGTTACAAAGAACACAGACTCCCCTGGAATTATAGCTAGTCTGTAATCTGGTGTATTTCATCTTATTTTTAAATGCTGTATTTTCACTTCAGCAGATATATCATCAGTCTCGCCTGGTCATTCACAGAGGAACACTTCACCGTTCATTATCTGCCAGCACAAATTACAATTGCAAGCAGAGCATTATCCTATTATTGCTATAGAGAGAGGAAGCCAGTGAAAAGAGCCTTGAAATCCCAAAAGGTGATTTGGAGGCAAATTTAAAGGGAGACAATGCGTCAAGGCTATCCATTATTTATGCTCAGCTACACTGACCTTTGAAAAATAATCATAACTCACACACAGAGAGCACAAAAGACCTGACCCAAACCTCACTGAAAAAGCTTACATTGAGTTTCAGTGAGATCTAGATCAAGCTCAACATTAAATTAATTTCTGGGTTGTTACAGTCTTTATCCTTGACTATCTTTCATGTCGCATCATATGGCTATCAAAAGGTGTTGCGTTTTCATCTGGGGATATACATGAGCTGTCCAGTAACCGTTAAAACCGAATCTCCATAATGATGAGAAAGAGCCTTGTCAAAGGCTGAGCAAGCCTGACGGTGTAGATCCACTATACAGTAGGGCTACAGCATGAGCTCGCCCCTGCATGTTTTAAGGATGATTTAGATTTAGATGATTTCTTGGTTTTTCTTCTTGTTTTACTTCTTGTCTAGTACTACTGGATAATATTTATTTTATGCCAGTTTTCAGTCCATGAACTAGAAGGATAATTCAGCTGATGAAAAAAAAAAAAACCCAACCAAAACCCCCTTGTTTCAGCATCAGATGCAGGTAGAGTTTGGCTGGAGTCTGGAGAGCTAGTGGAAAGGATTAGCGTTGCTACCTGGAGAGGTCCTAATTTGGGAGACACTTTCCTTTTGCAGAGTTTCCTGTGCAAATGACATGCTCCTTTGAGAGGGAGGATCTAAGCTACAAGAAAGGTCTTGTTATGCCCCAACTTCATAAACAGGAGCTTCCAAAATCAACAGAGCCTCATTATACACGGAATAAACAGAAACGGCATGAAGGACCTCACTGTCCCTTGTAGATTCATGAAGTAAGAGCGGGCGCAGGTCTGTAGCTAGCAGGTCATTTGCTCTGGTGAAAGCTTCTGGCTCCATAAAGATCAGAGATCTACATACCTAGTGCCATTGCCTGGCAAATACAAACTGGGAATTGTGGAAATGCAAGAAACCCTTTTGCATGAGTCAAGACTCCTCCTCAACTCTGGAACATGTAGGCAATCCTTAATGTTTTAGATTTTTTTGACTAAGGGTTGGAAGTGAAGAGAGAAAGCCTAACACATTTAATAAATTATATTTATTTATAATTGTGCTTTATTTTAGAACCCACTTCATTTCTACCAAAATCCCTTGGCTCACAAACACCGTATATTTTGCATAATACGCAAATGCTCACAGAAAAATGTAGCATATAAGAAGTAGCCAAGATTTTTTAAAGTGACTAATGATTTTTGAGTGTTTAAATATAAATACCTTTAAAGGGGAACATAATTTTCATAACCCTTGAATAAACCTTTTCAGGTCTTCTTAAAGTAGATACTACACCACACACTGAAGAGGTACCCTTAAAAATCTGTGCCAGCTTTTCATTTTTACATTTAAAATGAAGGAGCTTTTTTTTCCTCCATGAGGACTGTCAAGCCACTGTCCTACACTACGTAAGTGCCTATTAGATTTTGCCAAATACCCTTACAAGGGCATGGTATTTTCTTAACAATATGTCCCAATCATTGTGCTAAACAGCCATGACATTTAAAAGCTTTTTTTTTTTTTTCATTTTGCTTTGTTTTTTTCCTTAAAGGATAAAAACAAGCGGCTGTGAAAAAGTGTGCTGTACTGAGCTGCTCGTCCTCCTATCCCGTGTGCATATCATTTGGGTAAAGTGTTCTCTACTCGCTCCTCCAAACCTCATCCTCTGTTTTCTGCCTTCCAGATTTTCACGCCAGTTCATGCATTTACTGTTTTTCCTTTTTTTTTAAGTTGTTTCTTGTTGCTTTTCTTCTTCTGTCACCAGTTTTTCTCCCCTATTTCTGTTTCTTGCTCCCAAGTACTCTCTTTTGTTGGTCCTATGGTTTTGCCACTCCCACGTCTCTCGTGCCTTCCTCTTACCCCACCTCTTTCCAACTCTTTCACCTTCCCAGCCCTATTAATTTATTTTCTCCCTGTACTCCTCAGGTGGACTGTGAGACCTAGCATCTTCCACTCTGGTCTTTTCTCTTCTCCATCCTCCTCTAATCAATTCTCTTCCCAGGATCTATCATCTTTCCTCACAATTTTCTAAAATAATGCATTGGCTGCTAAATAATCCCATGCTCCATCCATCTGGTGTCAGTGACAGCCCCCGGAGGAGCTGCCTTGCTCAGCCACGAATCCATTCTCCGAGTTGTCTTCTGTTACCGGTCCACACTACGCCACCCTCTTTGCTGTCACTCAGCTGCTCTGGATGTGAACACCATCTTCATCACCATCTTCATCCCACTTACTTCAGTAACACATTGCTTCTCCCATTTTTTTTCCCCAGGACCAGGCTCCTAGTCTGCCTGTATCGCTTCGGCATTCCCAACACTTATTCCAGCTCACACTTTCATTCCTCAGTTTCAACAGTCATATTGGGGACAGGAATCAGCCAGTCCAAGATAAAAATAGAACAGAAATCTGGGGACGGCTCGTGAAGCGTGCGGCTTTTAGCAGTCATGAGCAATGATGTGCAGAGGGCCGCTCCGCTCACCCGAAACGACGACGGCATCCCCCAGGGCGGTAATTGAGGAGCTAGTGTTGGCTTTGCAGCAGATTCGCATTCCTGGTCTCTGCCCAACAGACATGAGTAGGATATTATCCTCTCCCTGTGCCTGGAAACCTGGGCATACTAAGCAGTCGTTTTCCCTCCTGTTCAGGTATTAATGCAGCCTTGCAGACCACGGCAGGTGGTGATGCTGGAAGCGTGTGCAGAGGAGCGCATGCTGCGGTCTCCTAGGACATTGTCTTTGCAGTCCAGCAGCAGCTTTTGAGTAATATTTATGTTTTTCCTGCTCAGGCTAGGTGGAGGGCTTTTTTAGCATGTGGCATTGCTCCCCTTGCAATATGTCTTCTGCATTTGCTTCTTTTTTATTTGCTTAATCCTGCACTGCTGAATTTGCCATTCCCCCATGTCCTACCAAACTCATTTTCAAATTCACACATGCTTGCGCCTGATCCCCCCTCCAACCACTGCAGAGCACATACAATAATGCTGACGTGAGATGAGTGCATGCAGGAGAAAGGGACAATGCAAATTAGGGAAAGGCTCTGTGACTCATTTATTTTTTACCTCTGAGCAGGAAGGTGGTGATCGGTCACAGGTTCATTTTCTTTGCTGAAGTTGCTGTCTAAGTTCATGAAGAATAAAGGGTGGAGGAATAAAAGAGAAATGAAAATGGCAGCTGATGACAAAGCCGTGTAATGGTGAATTTTTCCAAACCAATTTCTATAGACATATTTCACAAAGGGATCTTCATCCGAGCACTTACACACTCCAAGGATAATCAGTTTATTCCTCCGTTAGGAGGCTGGAGATGTCCCCTCCATGTCCCTCCCCAAAGTGGCCTCTGGGCTGCAGCCTCTCTGAGAAACCACACGTTTTTCCTGAGCACTGCAAGAACTGCCTGTGAAAAACTCGCACGCGGTAGGAGTCACGTGAAGGGCCGGATCTGAGTGACGGCCCAGGGTCATATGTACAGAGCCACCTGGGACTGAAAATGTTAAAACTGCCCCATGGTTCTGCGTAAGCGGGATATCACTGCCGATTGTCAGAGACAGGCATCCCTAAAAAAGAACAAAAAAGGGAAGAGCAACAGTCTCTTTTGAAGTTTGATTAAAGTCAGGAAAAGGTGCAAGAGTGGTCTTTATTTTGTAGACTTGTTTCTTGGGTATCTTTCAGGCTTTGGCTTATCTATTCAAGTATAAAGGAGTGGGTTCTTTTGGGATGTTTTCTTGCCTTTTTGCTGTATATTTAAATACAATAAATTTCCCAGGCTGGTTTTGCAGGGAGCAAGGAAACAACATGAGTCAATTCAATAAATTGTTCTAGAATAAGTAACATGCTATGCCATGGAAAATTGGATTTGTTCTTTCTTTACTGATGTGAAAGTCTGAAGCCTTGGGTATGTATATGTATGCCATGCACTTGCAGGGTATAAAACCAGAGCAGTATTATCTGATATTCCTAGAGGGAGCAAGGTTTTATGCCTTTTACCTCTGCCAAGTAAACCCAGCAGAAAGAGAGGGATTCTGCAATGCCTTTCTCCACCCTGAGTACCAATGTCAAGTCCATTTGCATGATTTTAATATTTCCCAATCTGATTAGAAGTGCTGGCAGTTGGGAAAAAAATGTCCTTGGACTAATAAACACAGCAAATTTGATAAGGGAGATACATAAAGAGACTTCATGTTTAGCTTCACAAATACCACTTTCACAGAGATGGGACGATGACACTGCTTGTTTCTGTCTCTGTATTAGTAAGTAGAATATGATAAATACTTAGTTCTTTACAACGATTCTGTGGACCTGGACTGTTGTCTGGAATAGCTGAGTCTCTGAAGCCTGCACATGAATTCGTTTTGGGTTGATGTTTTCTTTTTTTGTTTTTTGGGGTTTTTTTTAACCAAAGCAAAAAAGACTGACATGAAATAGCCTTGGGGACAGCGACATCAATTCTGCATCTTGGCTCAATAACTGCTCTGCCAGGAGCTGAGACAGTGGCACCAGTGGGAGATCTGAGGACAATCTGAGGGAATTATATGGCCCTGGGATTTTTTGGGGGGCCTCTGCTGCACTTCCCCCTGCCTGTATGAATGCTCTTGGAATGAAAACTGAAACCAGCCCAAAACCCAAACCTTATATTTACTTTTCAGAAAATGTTCCAGCTCTTAGTTCCATCTGTGCAAATCAGAACCCATGATTGGATAATACATGAAACCTTATTAAAAAGTACTAAGCTGTATTATATGCAAATTAGGGTTTCATTGTCTTTCATCTCATAAAGGCTAATAACATTACAGATGACAACCTTCTTATCAAAAATAGTTTCTAATGCAAATTGCCTTTGACTATATTTACAATGTCACTTTTAATCAAGTAAATTGTCAGGCTATTGCACTTCTGCAATCTACATTGCACACAAAAAATGTGATGAAGAGGGAAGTGGGTACAAGTGCTTTCAGCTCTGACTGGCTACCCATTTCATACCAATTATTACCTATTTAGTAAGCTTACTTTTCTGTTTGTAGAAAAATGCTAGATATAAATGTACTTTTTCCTCTGAAGGAGGCACTGTGCACAAAAAGCTTATTCCACTTACCAAGAACATTTGTCTTCGTAATTACACTTACTTTTCTCACTCCTGTGCAATTAGTAAATACAAGCTAAAAATAGCCATTTGAATGCCCATATGGTCCCTGACTGTTGTTCTATTATGTCACTTCTAGGTAAGCGAAGTGCTGCATTTGTTTGTAAATTAAAGGCTTTATTCAGATGTGTTTTTATCCCTGCAGGTGCATTTTCGCTCCGTGCACGCACTCTCCGCTCCACGTGCATCCCCTCGAGGGCACAGGCACCGCCGGCTGCACTGCGCCCTGCACGCAGCCCTCCGCCAGCGTCCTCCAGGCTCGGCCGCATGCCGGCATTGCCGCGCGGCCGCTCCCCGGGCACACTGCGACCGAGGTTTTCAAACACAGATGCAGGTATTTGCACTGCTTGGTTTGTTGTTTTTTAAAAGCAGCAAGTATCTGAAAGCAAACCGCTGGCACTGAGCCTGCCAAGGGTGGACGATGCCCTCGTCTCCCATGCGGGAACCACCTTGCAGCCCGCTCCGGCTTGTGATGCCTTTAAGAGCTCGCCCTGTCCAAATCCCCTGTCCACAAATGCTGCTGCTGCAGGCTCGGGCAGCAAGTCAAGGACGCATTAGCTCTCTGCAAAGCCCAAATGGGCAGAGCTGAGCTCCTGGCCAAAAGCAGGGAGCACCGAGGCAAACGGCAGCTGCGCAAGCCGTGTTGGGTCCCTTGGGGCCCTCCGAACGGGGAAGGACTCACCGCATCATCCCCAATGCTGGCTGGTGCAAGAGAATGGCTGGATAAAGTGAACTTATTAACCGTTTTCTCTCTCCAGAATTAACAGAGTTTCTCTCCTTTGGCCAGCTGCCTATTTTCATGAAAGGTGCAGGAACTCAACATAATTCCTTTGCCAAATGCAGCTGAAATTGGCCAGTGGCTTTAAACGTGTTAGTTAAGGACTGGCAGACAGACAGGTGCAAGGGCAATGTGGATGCATAAACCTTAAAAGCTACTCTAAAAAGATGGCATAAACACTAAAATGAGGCAAGTCATAAAAACATTATTTTCTTTGACCATGTTTATTCTTTTGTTCTCAAAAGACAGGTTCTTGCCCTCTGAATGCAACTCTTTCAGTTGGAGAACTAACATGTTCAAATTTAAGCTTGTGCTTAAAATGCGTCGAACCCTGATTGATCACTGCCCTGAGGAAAAGAGCACGGCGTAAATGTAGACAGCAAGGACAAGCGCCTAACCCCGAAGAACTCGGTGCCAAATTTCCATTGATTTAAGTGGAGCAAGGGTCTTGCTCCTGGCTTTTGAATCTCGGGCCTGATTTTCAGGGATGTCTATTAAAAACTGTAGCCCCTTTTGACTTCTGAAAGTCATACTGGAGCAGTTAGCCCTGAGAAGGGGATTTCACCCCTAATATCATGAGAGCTGCAGGTGATGCTGCTCTTCCAGAGCCATGTGGGCTTCGTGTAACGGAGGTGAGCAGCCGGCGCGGGGCTGAGGGTCTTCCTGAGCCTTTGCAAACAGCCCTGGAAATATAAAGGAAAGATGCAGCATGTATAAACAGTGTCATGAAGGCTCTTGCAAAAGTCCTATTTCATGACCCTTTGAAGCAAGCCTGGATGTTTGTTTGAAATAACCATGACTTACTTAAGGATATTCTTTTGCCTGTCAATGAGTGGACTTGAAAGGAAATAGTGGAGGGACTTTCAGTAAGAACCTGGAGTTGAGCAATGTCTCTAACCAATTTCTTGATTCAGTGGCCAGGCCAAGATATTGGGGAAGACCTTTGTAGGTTTTGGGCTGACCTAAAGCCAATTAGATTTGTTCACCACTTGCTAAAAGTACTTTCACGCTGAACCCAAAATGAAGCTTTGTTTTTTTGTGGGGTTTTCGGTTTAGTCTTGCTTTACTTCGCTCTCAATATTTCCTCAAAATGAAAGACCCAAATACTTTGTTTTGAAATGTGATGTTTTGACTTCATTCATGTTTACTTCTGGCAGAAACTCTGGGCTTAATTCAGCACAAATCTGTGTATAATTCCTGCCCACTCAAAACTTGCGTTTTGGGGGAAATAAGAACTGGGTCTGAGTTGCTTGGCTATAACTTTGAGTGATGCCCTATTTTAGGCAAATAGAAAGAAGCAACTCAAACCTGCAGGGAATCAAATCTCAGCAAGGAGCGAAGGCAGTAGTCAAACAGCTGGTGACGGTTCTGCTCCCACTGACCAGGCAGCCCCATCCCAACCCTCTCCTGCCTGGACATTTGTGCTGCCCTGTGGGAAGAACTATCGGTCCCAAGGACCAATTTGCTAAAAAATTATCTGACACTAAGAACACAGCTCCTCAAGGAGTTGTTCTTGAGAAAATATTACTCATCAAAGCACATCCGGCCCTTCTGCTGAGGAGCGGAAATGGGGAATTTCTTTTGTACCCTTTGAAGCCAAACTTTCAAAGCTTGGCTTGCAAAGGTCACTTCATGCGCAGGAACCGCTGTCCTCCTGCTGTCAGCTCTGGTCATAAATTCAGAGCTCTAAGATGAGGAAATAAAAGTTTTGATTATATGCACTAAATTTCTATGATTCTTTTCATCTCTATCCTATCACCATGCTCTGCTTCCTGAAATCCGTCTCATAAAAATAGCAACCCTGCCAAGGCTTGTGTTATCTGCAAAACATGCTGGTTTGGCCCACGCCTTCCCCACGGCAGGACTTGCTGTGACATCTCACACCTCGCTGCTGTTTCCCTCTTACTGGGGGCCAATGCGACTGCTTTACCACCTGTCTTTACTCCTCTTCTCCTTCCAAAAATCCCAGCAGAACAAAGCAAAAGAGACTCGTGTAGAGGACATTGAGGGAGGAAGGATTCTCCGTCCCCATCCATCTTGCTGGTGCAACCACATCAGGGCAGCCAGTGCTGCAGGTGGGGGCTACGTCCTACCAGCCATCCCTGCGGCCGAGACATCAGCCCTGGCCTCGAGAAAACTGACTTCCAGCTTCAATTTGCCTACGGATTTCCTTTGGGCAAGTCTTTCAATAAGTCAATGTCTCAGTAGGGAGAAAAGAATTGTTTTCTCCCCTCTCTCGCCCACGGAAACGATTGCTCTCTGCGATGGACGCACACCGAGGTGCCTAAGCACAGCAGCAGCCCAGGTCTTTTAGGAGCACCAGGGCCACACTCTTGGAAAGACTAACACTTTATCTCCTAAGAGCCATATAATCTATATAATAAACACTAAAAGAGACAGCCCTCTGAATTAAGGATGTAGAAAACACACATGAAATAGAGGAATAATAAATTTTTAAAACTACAGTCCAAAAATTCTACTGGGTATTCACCACCAAGCTCTCAGAAAACTGAACTTCAGTCCTTTTCAGGGAATAATTTGCAATTCATATTAGCCAGCAATACACTGAAAAGAGTCTGCATTACAAATATTAGGTACTAGTTTAGTTAGAATGTTAAAATGTATCTCATATATAAAAATGTATACACATGCACACCCTGCTGCTCTCACATACACTCAGGCTTAGGCAGGTTTTTCATGTGGGTCAGTTGTGTTACTTAAGTCACTTTTTATAGACAAATTATTTTTATCTATAAGAATCTTCCTTTTCTTATTGAGAAAAATATTCAGTAGAACAAACTGAGTTTGCAAATACTACAAAAAGACAAATATGGTTTTGGTTTAAGAGTGGAGAGCACCTTTTTTTTCTAAATACAAAGTGTTAACATCAAAGAGGAAAGGAGAAAAGAATTAAGTTAATATATCTAATATTCCATTTCTTCAGGAAAAAACAGAGCGGGACTAATTTTCTCAAATCCCAAAAGAGTGAAAACTCTTTTTTTTTTTTTCCTTTCTGAATGTAATTCTCATTTTTTTGATAAATTAGAAGGATTTTAATTTCCTCTTTCGTTAGTTTGAACTATAAACACAAGCATAAGCTTCTGGGGATTACATGTTAAACAGAAAGGCACACAAATTGTATGCAATTTAAACAGTTTTTCGATGCACGGACGGAGGGGACAGAGTCACTGGTGCTGCCAGCGGTCAGTGGTGCCCAAGCTGCTGGCTGCTCCCTCTGCCACTGGGATAACTGCGGTCTGCAAACCCTCCATTTATCATTTCTGAAACTGGAAAGCAAGTGACTTTGCCTCCTTCCAGAAAACGCGGCTGCTGTTATGCCTTTGTTGAGTTCTGCACGTATAAACTGATGTTTAGCCAATGCTCAAACCCCCAAAGCTGGACAATTTCCAGTCCGGCACTATAGTTTCTGCATTTCCACTGAGCAACAGGAAAGTTGTTCCTTCCCGAGGAGATTAAATTAGACCTCTTCACCCTCAGATGTTTCTTAAGTATTGAAACTGGACCCTGAACTACTGCACTGTAGAACTTTCTTTTGCCAAATTATAACTGCTGGCTATAATACTGGACCTGACCTGCATCATGTCAAAACTCTCATTATTTTAGTGTTACACCATGAAAAACTATTAGGAGTAACTGTGGAAATGTGTTGGCTTCTTCAGGGGCAAAACCACTAGCTTCCTAATGAGCTAGCTTTTTGTCTTAAAGCTAAATTCTCAGAATTTGGCTTGTGGGTCTTTCAGTAAACAAGAGGTCTTGATGAACTAAGAAGCGCCCTAGGAGGCTCTGCTGAAGAGAAGAGACGCTGCACAGAGATGATCGGCTTCTCGAAGAGCTGAGTCTGAGAAAGAGCAGAGGAAGGCGACCGAGACTCATCGGAGCGAGGAGATCTCTCTGCAGCCACCGGGAGCTGGGCCGGGTTGTGCACGTGGGTGGAAGAGGGCTTCCCATGCGGCTGCTTGGACACGCGTCACAGGCCGAGTTTGCGCTCTGACAGGTCCAGGGCTGCAGCTAGCTCCTCTAGACACCATGTAATTTATACACGGGGCTAAGGAAGAAACTGCTGTTTTAGCCCTGAAACACTACGCTTTCCAACATTCTTTCCAAATTTGCAAGCAAACACATAAATTCTGGTTTTGCAAGTCTAGGTGGCCTCTCAGGACAGAGCACACCAAACGTCAGGGAACATTTGGGGACAAAAAAAAAAATTCATGCTATCATAGCAACATTCATGGGTGCTTGCCCCACCTGAGCTTTTAATTTACAGAAGTCTAACTAGAGAAGACTAAATGTATCTCATATAAGGAAGCCGCAATATCTAACAAAACACACTCAGTACCATTTTCTTCATGCTTCATTAATAAAGAACAAAATGTCTCTCGACTTTCTGCAACATATGCACTGAGTGATTTCAAACCAGACTGAGATTCCTTCCGAATGAGGGTTATAATATACTCAAGCAATAACAATGCATTTTTTTATTGCTTAGCTTGTAAAGTCGTTTCCATGTTCTACTAGGACAAAGTTATTTGTCATTTTTGTAAAGCATAACTTGTTACTTTGATGGTTTTTAGGGCCTTTCTATTTTAGCTATCGATTCAAGGTTGAGTGTAGCCTGCAGCAGAGCTGAGCTTGGGGAACTGGCGTGTAAGAGAAGGTTTGTATTTTTCTATAGAAATTAAATTTTTTCACACAAATTAGAGATACAGGAAAACAAAGTTTTGATTTATCTTCTAAATCAAATAATATGCATAGGGCTCTGTGTCAAGGGATTGCAGAAAAACAGAAGGGGTTTCTAGCTCTTCCACATTTCCTTATCTTGCTTAGAGTACAAACAAACTGGTTTTGTTGATGGATAGGCCTGAAATAAAGAAGCAGCAAGAAACAAATGTAACCTTTACTTTTTCTACTAAAGAATGTTTTGCATCAGCAAAACCAATATGTGTCCTACTTTGTCTTCGGATGAGAAAATGCCACTCTCTTGATTGCCTTTCTCTGTGGAAGAGCGTGGCTGCAGCAGCGTGGGCACAAGGAACATCTGCCCTGAAAGCACCAAAGGGTGAAGCTATATTTATAAAACTGAGGAACTTCCTTTTTAATATCTACTTCCAGAAGGAATCAGATCGAGGTGATTCCCCAGGTCATCTCTGTCTGAACACAATCTTTCTCTGTGTGGGTAACGGAGAATCAAAATCATCTCGTGAGCATAAAATACTTGGTACTAAGACCATTTGGGGGAGAGCATTTGTTCAGGAGATTAAAAAGAACAAATCCAAATAGTGTCGCAAATGCACGCATGATCTCACAGTGGTGTGTTAAATTGCATTATAAGTATTGAGACATCAACGCTTAATAATGTTCACAATTCAAATATGAGTACAGATTGGAGAACTGTGAAACTATTTAGAGGTGTCGGTGCACGGCTTTGCAAGCAGAGGTTTGTGTATAGTTTGATAGTTACTTATTTCTTGTTAATGTTTACTATGGCCTGACTTTCCATCTGATGTGGGTCGTATCTGGAGGGTAAATGACGATGAATTAGAGTTTTGAAAATATAGAATATTTTCATATATTTGGCCAGTGAAACAAAAAGATTTCCTAGAGTGAGAATGCTATTAAAATGCTAATAGACTGTATTGGAGAAAGTTTGCTCAGACCTCAGCAGGAAACAGATACAATTTACAAAGATTTATGCATGCGGTTTTAACTTAAAAGGGTTTCTCTTCCCATGGAACCGTTAGCATCTTTGAAAAGAGCCAGTATGGTTTGAAAAGCCCCACACAAATGAAGAAAGAAGAAAAATATATATAGAGATAGTGAACTTAATTATGTTGAACTACAAAGATAATTGTATGAAATACGTGTATATAATGTGATAGCAACCTTTAGTGCTTAATGTCCTAAAAGTCAGTCCAGTGAAATGCTAAAAACCTAAAGGTCTTTGAGCTTGACCTTACTATTCTTGGCGAGGGGGGTGGTATTGTACATATTATTCTGTCTGGGTTTCCTCTTGTGATTAATATCAGATAAACTTAGCTAAAATAATTGGAAGTGGTGTCTGGCACGTAAAGGCAAGTGACCCCTCCAGGTCATTCCGTACAGAGGGAATGATCTGGTGGTGGTGGTGAGGACTTGGGCCATGGCTAGAGAAGCAGGTCATAATTAAGGAGATGAGGGCGCAGGTCTGATGTAAACGGGGAGGGTCTGCCCCCGTAGCCCCGCCGCCGCCAGGCGTGGAGCAGGCGGTATTGCGCTTTTCCCAGCAGAGCAGCACCGAAACGGGTCTGGTCCGAAGCTCGGGAAGCTTTGCATCGCGCCACGCTCCGCGGTTAGTGCCGCCGTTCAGACCCCGAGGGTATGTTTAAAAGAATTGCTCTGAGCTGCGATGTGAAGTTCAGAATGAGGAAATACAGAGGAAAATCTGCAAGTGTTGCTCAGCCCCTGGTAAGTTCAAGAGCACAACTGGCATTGGCTTCAGCGGGGGTGACTGGGGCCTTTATTTATTCTGAATCAAATAACTGAAGAGAATCAAAGATTGCAGGGGTCAGAGAAAGCAGAGAATTCAAGGGGCCTGTTAAAACAGAGTCCAGATTTGCTGGAGAGTTGTAACCTTCCAGAAATTTAATTAAACAAACAGGCAAGAAGTGTTTGGGGTTGAAATCTCTGTTTAAACATCCGCTGTTACTTTATTTGAATATCAGAGTGGGAGATGGAGTTCACATGTTGAAAGAAGCCAGAAGATTCCTTTTTTTTTTCTTTTTGTCTCTTTTTACTCATTCTGAACATTGAATAAACAAAACAGATTAATTGGATCATGTCTGCTGGTCAGTAGGGTGACAGGATTTGAACTCTTGCACTAGGAAACAAATTCCTCACTGGAAACAGATTATTTTTCTCCAGCTCATACATTCCCAGCTAAATACAAATAAAATAGAGAAACTCAAATCACTGATGAGCAGCCTGAATATTCACAGATATCTATGTCCAGGAAAAATCTAATGGACATTTTGCATTTTTTTGGTTTTTGGCTCTACTTGCATCCTGAAATTTATGTATATCAATTATTTTATGCAAATGCCAGTACATCCATTGCCATCAGTTTAATACATATCCTCTGGATGGTTGAATGGGACCCTTCAATTGCAGAGAAAATGCAAGATCTAAACTTCTCCAAGACACTTAAATGAAAAATGGAGGGAAATAAATGAGAGATTTTTTAGGTCATAGATTTGTTTTTTTTTTCTAAAATAAAGTGATTCTGGATTCTACTTACTGGAAGTCTGCTGGGTTAAGAAATATTTAAATCAAAACAGCATAGGGCTGTTTTGCTTTGTTGGCTTTTTTCGTTGTTTAGGATTTTCGGAAAGGTTTACGGTGAAACTATAAAAGCAAAATGAAACAGTAGTTTAGCACTTTCCAGACTCACCCAGAAGAACAAGCCATTCTGATTGAGAGAGCTAAACCCCACAAAGCGAGTGGGTCAGGAATTTTCTGATGAAAATGGTGATTTTCCATAAAAATCTGTTTTCTAGATATATTTTGATATGGAACAATTTGTATGAGAAATGTCCACCCATATACCCATCTTAACCGCTACTTCCATGGTTTCAGGGTCAAAAGGCGTCCACGCTCTGTGGCCACAGACCTGCGGTGCCACGTCAGTGCCGCGCAGGGCAAGCTTTAAGAGGGAAGCCCCCGTCGGCTCCGTACCTTGAGACCCCGCTGAACCCAAACACCCTCACCCAACCACAACCCTCGGAGCTACAAGGGTCCTGCTGGCAGCCCTGAAAGACAGGGCTTGGTTCTCGGTTTCTGAAAAAGGGGTTGCAAACATGTGAACCCTAAGTGGAATTAAGGACGTGAGAAAGCCCGAAAGTTGCAACAACATTGGCTCGGAGCAGGGCTCCAGGCTGTTGTCTTCCCGGGTGCGGAGCTGAGGACCTGCAAGCGCTGCTCACCAAGCCCCACTGAACCTGCTCCAGGGCTCGAGGGCTTCCCCAGGTCTCTTCGATCGCTGCCACCCTTTTGTGTGCTGGCAGACAAGAGCGACCACGCCATGGTGTCAATTCCTCCTGCTGCCACCGTCCCCGCAGGAAGGTTTTTCCATCCCTCTATGTTCTTTTTTCCTCCTGCCCTCTTGTGTGGCTTTATCTCGGAAAAAAAGGAACTATTTCTCTTCTGCGGGTGCTTGCAGAGACTAGCACAGTGAAGCCGTGATCCCGTGTGAGGCCTTAAGGCATACACTCCTTTAATGTACCTGTCTCTTAGAAAACAGACAACAAACAGACCAGAGAAAAACTAATTTTCTGCTTTCTTTCTATTTAAATATACTGCCAATTCCAAAGACAGCATCCTTTCATCATCTAAATGTCTTTCCTGTGTACAGTGTTCCAGAGATCAGAGATAGAAAAAAGATGAAGATGTGCAGGAGTTTGAGCAAGTGGGGTTCGTGCTCTCAGAGAGCTGGTTTTGCCGTCAGCTGACTGAAATCAAAGCAAACGACTAGAAACCCTTCCTAGAGCTTGAAACCACGTGAACAGTGAGCCTGTAGTTCCAAAAATATGTACTCCTGATGTATAGGTACATAAGGGTAATCAGACTATAGCTACAGCAGAAAATGCACAGGTTTTGTTACGTTGCCCAGCAGTACCGTAAGAGCACGGAGCAGTTGTCTTCATGGAGGCCTACCATGGACACAGGTTCACTGGTAGGGACCCACCTCCTCTAGCTTTTCTCATAGGCATTTCTCACCAGTTATCGTTTTTATTTCTGTGCTTTATGATTATCAGAGAAGGACATCTAGTTCTCTGCCTCTTACAGGTAGCAGGAGCTGGGCAATAGCACTTCTAGTGATTTGTAATCCCTCTGGTGGCTGATGGGGCTCTAGGAGATTCATAAACTACTTAAGCAGACACTAACCAATTCCAATACACAACCCATGTGCCGTTATGGGGAATTTATAAGCCTCAACGACAACAAATTTATACAAGCACTTCCCCACCTGGGTTATCAGTTTATCTGCTAAAGTCGTCTGCTAGAATATCTTCTCCACTTTAACTGGTAAAAATCACACAGTGGAATATTAATCTGATTATTTTACAACTGATTTTTTTTTTCTGTAGCCTTAATTATACTAATATAACATAATGACACTTCACAGGTGCCCATTTCACTTATATTGATATTACGTTCAGTTATCTTGAATATAATTATTTCAGCAAAAGCAATAAGGAACACACAAAATATTAAGTACATCATATTAACCAGAAGGCACAGCTTTAATCTAGATATTCCTTCTATAGTGAAAAACATTTAAGAAACATTCAATTAATTCTGTTGCTAAGATGTCAGCACAATCTGTCATGTACACATAGCAAATGTGAATATGTCTCAGTTTATACATCCTCGGCTTTTTTGGAATGTGCAGAATTGTAGCAATTAATTGCTGCTGTTTAAAGAAAATGTGAAAAACTGTTTTGACATATATGCTGGGTAGCTGTGAGTTAAACACAGAGAATGGAATAAGTAGCGGGTGGGAGTTTCAGCTGACTGGTAAATAACAGAAATGTAGTGATTTGCAGTCTTTTAAAAATTAGAGGATGGATTATTGACTTGCACAAAAGATGACATGGGTAAAAGATAAAAATGAACCTAGTACTTCAAGACACGATCAATAAAGAGCTGATTTAGGAAAGTAATGCTGACTTCTTGTAGATTGGCTAGCCTCCTCACTGCATTCAAATGGCAATAAAAAAGAGCTAATTCCAATGTTTCCTGTGTGTAAATATGCCTCTTTTACATGTAATTTTTTTCCCCTTTAGAGAACAGTCTGCCAGATAAGTCAAAAAGAGATTAGCTTTTAGTGGGATCCAGATGCTGCCCAGAAGATGCCACAGCCAGCAGAAGCGCGTGCACGCACACACACGCAGAATCTTATGCCTGGGTCCTGCTGACAGCGTGAAAGTTGGGGGGTCCGTTACTCTGGAGTTCCTCAGGAGAAGTTCATCCCATATCGGCTCTGAGCCCTCCTCAAAAAACACGGGAAAACAAAGTGCATCATCTGGGTGGGCTCTCAGTGTAATACTTCCTCCCTAACGACTTTCCGTTCAACATTTTCCAAATAGTATTATTTTCAGGTTTCAGTTCATAATGGCGTTATCCTTTAGGAGGGAACTTGCCCTTTTGGGTGGGGGTTTACACTTTTTGCATTTAAAAAACTATGCAGTCTAAGAAAATAAATATTTTGTCTCAGTCATAATTGGCCCCAGTTTACCTGAAACAGTGTTTTAAGTATCAGCACTACATATTGATAGGTCACACAAAAAGCCATATATTCACACAATTCAAATTTTAATCTCCATTTTATAAACAAGGGCAGAGGAGAGTTTCAGAGGCTTGTTCAAGTCAAAACAGATAAGAACTTTTTTGTGTGGGCTTAATCCAGTTTTTGTCTGACCTGCCTTCTTTTCAGTGCAATCCAGATGTGCTCAGCTTTTTTCAAAACAGGGGTAGGATAAAACCACGGATTTCAGCAGATTAATTTTTCAAGTCCCCTGGTGACCTGCTCTATTGTCACACGAAATGGCCCAGCAATGTCACTGCGCAAGGCTGTGTGTAATTTAACAGGATAGGACAGACCCAGACCACAGTTACGTGTCTCAGCTGACCCAAAAAGCTGAGGATCCCGTATACACAGCCTTATACATGTACACATACATTTTTTCTGCAAATATTCTGCATGCATATATATATATATATGTATAGATATACCCCCACACATGGGGGGAGAGAGAGAGAGATGGCAATTTCTGTTAGTGCTGCAGAAGAGAAGTGCTACCTTTCAACAATGAGTTTTTGTTAACATACTTTGCTATAGGTGAATTTACTTTTCTTTTCTTAATTGCACTTAGTGGTTTCTAGAAGAAATCATAACAACTACTAATCACTGGCAAGCAGGTTATATTCACAAAGGAAAAGAAAGGCTTCAGAATACACATTAGCTTCTGGACTACAATGTTTATAGAGCCTCCAGGATTTTGATCCGTGTGTGTCCCTAATGTACCAAATGTTGAAAATCCAAAACAACTGCCAAAACTCACATTTGGCCCTGATTATTTCCTTGTTTATCATGGTTAGCATTCCCCAGATAAGAGATAATGTTACAAACTCAATAACCACAGAAAGTTTTGAAGACATACTTAAAGAGAAATCTATCTATTTGCCTAAAGAGAAAGCTATCTATTTTCCTAAAAATGGATTCAAAAGAAAATTAGTGTAAGCTCAGTAGATTTTAATTGAACAACCCACAGTGATGTTCAGGTCTGTCTCCTGAAATAGTCTACTTAATTCATATCCTAACTAGAAACATGAAAAATGGAAAAGATTTCTGCACATATGCATTCTTTCATTTACTGAAACTGTATTTTAGCTGCCTTTTTATCTATTACTGTAAGATAACCCTCAAAATCCCAGCTTGGAGTCATTTTTTGCACGCAGTCACAAAGATCTCAAAGAAAATAGAGGTGTCTTTTCCACTTTCTCCCAAGCCTGTATTGCAGCTATAGTAATAGCAATTGTTGTATTCCTGGTACAAGTTACCCCGTGATGACCAAAGTCTATGGAACTTATTGCCACAAGTTATCATTAGACGGAATAGCTTAGCGGTATTCAAATAGGTTACTTGTTTGTTCAGCGAACAAGAATTTGCAGAGACAAATACTAAAACAAATTTTGCTGGGGGAAAAAGGGCCTCCAGGCTTCACATCACAACAGCAGCTTGATGTTGGGACATAGAAGGAAATTGTGAAGTACCGACAGACTCATGACAATCTATTACAAGCTTTTTCCTTTTTTCAAAACATTTCGCCCAGGCCTTTGTTAGCTCTCAGATGGACAAGATGGTCTTTTGTTCTGCTCGAGCATAGCAATCTCCGTATTTGTATAGAGCCTTATTATTCACCATCACTCTTGGCATGGGGCATCTGGCGTGTCTGCAGTTGGAGAGCACTCCATAAACAGGTGAACCAGATATGTGAAAAGTTAATATTCTGCTGTTGTGACATGATGATTATCTCTAATAATAGAGGAAAGCAGCTGCTTCGAATAGTCTTTCCCTTAGAAAGTGTTTGGATCATTATACTTTGACTTTATCACCTGTTTTTTGGATGAACTCCCAATGTGGTTTATGGTTCTACAAAACAGTAACATCTCATTTTAGGAATGACAGACAGATGGGGCTTGCTGCAAGGCTTATTGATACTAAAGCACATAAGACTATTCAAGATACTTAACTGCAAGAAATACAGAAGATAACAAAATATTGTCTTCTCTCACTTTAAGATTCTTGTTATTTGGTTTCAGTGCTTTTAAGTTTTCTTTTTGAGACTGGTATTATCTCCTGGTAATCCTAAAACTTTCTGATTTTTTTGTTTCAGTGCATAGGCAGAAAAGAACAGTTTTACAGTTTTACAATTAATTGAAAGCCAGTGGAGACGCGGTCCAGATTTCAGAATAAGGTCTGTTTGCAGCAGATTTGTATGCCATTCACTTCTTGCTCTCTCCCTTCCTCCCACCCCCAACAATCATCTAATTGGATTTTCATGTCCAAATCCTGTTCTCTTAATCAAAAGGCAAACAAAATCAATCTTCTGAGTTCCCAGAATCCAAGCGAAGCATTTAGTCCTAGAGCACTGAAAGACTCACTCTGCAAAGCTCTGTCAGACCCAGCTTACTAAACTGGTTAACCCTTGTCACTAAAAGCCCCCGTAATCATCCATGAGATCTGCTGCAGTCATGTTACTTTTTGTTACATTAGGGAAGGCTTTTTTTTCCCAAACCTTTGCAAACTCTGAACAATTGACGCACATGGCAACCAGGGGGCTTTTTGTTCCATTGGTTTTTAAACTAACTGCTCTCTAAACATAAGCTTTGCAAACCGATACTTCAAATACTTGACAATATTACGCAACACTTGTTAGCAGGGGGAAAGAAAATTGCTAAATATTTATTCTTAGAGACTAAATCTTTGAAATCAGAAATTCGGGTCTGGCCTCTGCAACCGACGCTCCCTCCCTTCCTTAGTGCTTTATGTCTTACGACATAACGAGTGAGGGCCAGATGCTTCTCTGCCTCGGTTTTTCCCCGCGGTTGCCCCATCCCTGCAGAGCAGAGACACTACCCAGCTGTCTCGGGACCCTCCGGAGTCCAGTGGCTGAGGTTCATCGCTGCAGCTCACGGTTTCCAGATAGGAAAGTCTGCGCCAGCCGCTGAAATGCCCCCTCCCGGTTGCCAGAACAGCTTGCCGAGGTGCCAGACTGCTAGGGGTCAGTTTGGACGATGGAGGGGGTTTGGCTTCCAAATTCCAGCAACGACAAAGAAAGGACTCAAAACAATGAAAAAATCCTGCTCAGATTTTGGATTGACAATTCTATGTGGGGCGACATGAGACGGGCAGAAGTGTAATACTCCATTAGCGAAGGTGATTTTAAAGGCTGCATAATTAAACACAGGGCACAATAATTTAATTTAATTCAAATCACCTGTATGTGGACTGTGGTGAATCGCTGCAGACCATTTTCCATCTCAGAAATGGAGACTGCTGATGGTTAACAAACAACTGCGAACCTTCCCAGTTTAGCGCAAAGCTGTTTGGCAAAGGCATTTAACGATGATTCACTGGGAAAATTCTCAGCCTCCAGTTGAGCACAGCTTCACAATTTTCTCTGTGTGCAGTACTGGTTTCCCGTAGGGTCTGTGCACTGGCCTGCAATGCTAACACCGGCTGGCTGGTGAGCTGCTGAGCAGTGCGTGCATCTGCTTGCTTCTTCCCTTGTTTACGGCTTCACCGAAGAAAGCAAACTCCTCCTTGTTAGCAAGAAAATTAATTCCTTGTTAAAGGTTCCTGGGAGTTTCTGGCCTCAGAAACAAAGTGCCTGTATTTGACATGTGCAAAATGGTGCAAATACTAGGGACAGCCTGGACAAATGCAGCCCCTGGTGCACTCGGCATCCAGTTTATACGCAGCATCCCTAGTAGGACATCTGGCTTTAGCCATGAACTCAAATCTTTAGCTGGGACTTCAGTGACACTGAAATGGCCCAGAACACATGCTTTGCACTGGGGACATGCCAGGTGCACCCAGTTCACGCCCTGGAGGACAGCAAACATCACCTTGCTCTTCTCCAGCACTCTCCTTGGCAGGGAGTGACCATGAGTGAGCAGGTCAGCTTCCTAGGTCCTCCCCATATTACAGGTTTGCAAAGATTTTACCAGAAAATGGATTGGGCAGAAAGCAAGACAGGCAGCCGGACACAGCCCCTGCTCCCGCCCAGCGCTGGCTGCACCTTGGGTCAGCCCGGGACCTTCTCCAAACGTGCCAGTCGGCCCAAGCCGGCTAGACCGGCTGGTGGGAGGCACAGCTTGGCTATTCCCTGTTTATCCACTGTAGCATTCCCCTGATCCCCTCTCCCCTGCCATGACATGTGTATAACGCAGAGCATTTACCCCATAGAAGAGGTGGCTTTAAAGATTAAATTTACAAAGCACAGCTCTAAGCTGGTGGACACAATTTTTCATGGGAATGCTTCCTGAGTTCTCGTACTAGACATAAAAGATATGAGCTGGCACTGGACAGGCCTTTAAAAAAATAATGGGAAAACAAAGTGGCTACCAGACATAATTAACTTGGCCTGCTAAATTCTGTGATAGCTGAAAAACAGCTCCATTTTACAATTTCAGCGCCGCATTAAAAATCTGCATATCCATACTATAAGCGATGTCTATGCTGAAAAGGGAATAATGAGAGATTGTGCTATCCCCAGTGATGCTTAGTCAAAACAGTATATTGAATTTTAATATCAACAGTTTTATGAAAATCTTTCTGCAGGAAAGTAATCAGGCATACATACCAGTAATGTTTTACTGAAATGTGTATTAGCAGCATGGAAAGCATGTTTTAACTTCCCCTTTCATTTTCACGTGAAAAGAAACAAGTTTCTTTTTTGCTCATCCAAATCCTTGAATATTCAAGTTGCATAGCTGAAAATTCTTGGAAGGAACAGACAAGGCAAAGAATGATACAGCGGAGCTCTTTAAATGGGGTAAGCTTGGGAGAATGCAAAGTTAAATGTTCAATGTATTATCAGTGCCTCTTCTGGAAAGAAGTATTTATCTGCAACAATGTCAAAGCTGCTGTTCTCCTCCAAAAGGACCTTAAAAACACTGCCAGGAGCACAAACAATGAAAAGTACAGTTTCACTTGTCTACTGCCAACGATGTGCAGCACGATCTCTGTCCTACGCTATCCCCATTATTAGGCAGGGAAGAATCTGAAAATTGCACAGTTCGAGGAATGTAGTAGAAGGGAACACAGAAACAAAACAACAGTTAAATGCAGATTTGAAAACTTTATTTTAAAACAGATAACCTCTATAGTGAGTGCTTTCTGCAGCCCTGCAATTTCTCACAGTTTCTCCGACAAGCACCTCCAGCAGCAAAGCAAGAAAAAAGCAGAAATCATACCCTTCTCCTGGATGGGGTCACCTTGCAAACGAGACTCCCCAGTATTGCACATCTCTGAACCTCACTAGCTAGGGCCCGAGGGTGCTCTGCTTTTTCTCCTTTGTACTTGTCTACCTGCCTCCTCTTGAGTCTTTGCTACCATCTGTGCAATGAAGAAAGTAATCTCTTCACATGTATTTTTGGTTGCTTTTCAACAGTGGCTGCCAATACGCTCTCTCTCCCAGCTTTCTCACTGAAAGAATCACCAAAAAGGAAAATCTGTCCATTATTCACTCCAGCTCAAGTCTCATCAGCAAAGCAAGGCGGGTGCCCTCCCTACAGCCATGCTTTCCTTGCAAATCCTCTGCCTCTGCCCTGAGCCGACATCCAGCCTCTCTCTCAGACAAATGTTCATTAACCCAACACAGAGCTCTTACTTTACTAGGCTGAAGTTTCCTTCTCATATCTAGATCCAGCTCCAGACACCCTAAAAGGGGTAAGGAGTCTCAGGCTTGTAAAGACCAACAATAACTTTCTTCCTTAGCTGTCCCATGAGAGAGAGCGTCTTCCAAGAAATTGCAGCGATCCCTGCACACACAAGGAA
This sequence comes from Apteryx mantelli, assembly GCF_036417845.1. Classification (NCBI taxonomy): domain Eukaryota; kingdom Metazoa; phylum Chordata; class Aves; order Apterygiformes; family Apterygidae; genus Apteryx; species Apteryx mantelli. The sequence continues at coordinate 14,351,913 of NC_089993.1, forward strand.
CCAAAGGAGGCCTTTGGTCCTGAAGGGAAACAGCCAGCAAGGAGCCCCCGAGCGATTTATAGCTCCTAGTCCCCAGGGTCGAGAGGCTACAAGTTGGTGTTCCTTGGGAAGAAGCGCTGCAATCACCTCCCATCATCTTTGCCATAACTCATTTTTAGTGGATTCTAGGATAGTCTCCTTGAGCAAAAGCAAATGAAATGACCTTTAAAGAGAAACACAAGAAAGTATACAGATTGCTTATGTCTCATGATAGACTCATAAAGTAGCTATATTCAATGTCAGTGTTGGCTGCTGGTTGCATTCCAACCTCACAAGATATATTCCCAGCTGAAAAAACACAACTTGATCCCAATGCAAATGTTTCACAATAATCTTTGCTGGAAAGTCACTGCATAGCTTTGGGAACCCTATAAAATTCCTCCAGGGAGGAATTTCCCTCCCGCTGCAGGGAAGCCAGTGTTTCTTCTAGCATTTAGCACATACCTAGCAGATTTACAACCTTTTAAAATGTGCAATAGCAGGGCTTGTGACAAACTTCCTGATCTTTCCTTTACAGGAGACATATAACATTCCACATCCATTATGTAAATTCAGATTTCAAAATAATTTCTCACGGAACTAACTGCATAAATCCAGCCAGGCAAGATCAGAAGCACTTAAAGCCAACAGACCAGGTCAATAAGGACAGGTATTGCCTAATCTGTAGACTGCCATTATGATTCTGTGCAAACGTAATTAAAGACAGAAGTGGAGGAAGATTTAAAGGCTTATTTATACAGTTATCTTATGGATTTCTTGGGGAGGGAAGGGCATGGGGTTAGACCTGAAGAAGCAAAAATTAGCAGGGAAGTGAAATCTGCAGCATCTTTGATTGCATTTTGCAGACTATTTCTATTGAATGATAGCAGACAATTTTGAAGATTGTGTCTTTTTTTTTGCTAGCTGTGTGTGGCAAATGTGCAGTTTTGTGGGATGCTCCTGCTCCCCGGGGCAGAGGCACAGTGCTGCAGTGCCAAGCAGAGATAGCAAGGGCACTTTGGAGCCTAGGTGGAGTAGGTGCTGGAAATATTTTAACTGAGGAGCAAGGGAGGCAGGACATGCAACGACTCGTAGTACTGGAAAACATAGAGGCTTAATATAAAGAGCAACAAAAATTTGAAAAGACTGGTCTGAAAAGGAGCCAGTAGCTCATGGATCTTCCTCCTTGGCAACTCCTTTGCATACATTAAGGTGGGAAAACATTAATTATACCACAGCAATCCATGCCTTCCAAAAAACAAAGCCGATGCTGTTTTCCCAGGCCACTGTCAGCCTTTACTCCAGTCCTGCAGGCATTATTATATCCAACAACGCACCTAGCATTTCAGCTGTGACTGATCTAAACACTAACTCTTGAACTGAACTCAGCCCAGCAGACCAATATCTAAGTAAAAGTGACAACTGCATGCCTCATCCTATCTTATTTTTCCCGCAAGATCCTCTACTATTCCAGCCTCTCACTCTAACCCCAAGTATAATCCTCACTGAACATGGTCCAGAGACCTGTTCCCACTAAATAATCATTGCTCTAGGATGAGGAGGGCCTTATGAGTACTGCAGAGCCCTGAAAGATCCAGGAATAACTAATCTCTTTAAGTCTCGACCGATCCAAACCACTAACTTGGCACAAAACAGCCTGGCACTACACAGACCAGTCCTCAAACTGTCATAAATCACTGCTCTGTCCTCACTCATCTTCATGCTGCTGCTTTCAAGATGCCATGGGAAAATGAGCTTTTAAACTTTTGTGTTCCAAACATTAACTCTAAACATAATTTTTACCATAATATTCAATATCCCCAATCAATCCATAAGATGGAAGAACATTTAACAGTTGTGTCCCAGGCTTCGCCTTTGCTCTTAAGGGCCTTCAAAGACTTAATAGAAAATCTCAAGTCGTCCTGAACATTAGCCCTAATTCTCACCCTTCCCCTGGCATCTGGCACGGCTCAGCAGGCCGTATCCACCAAAGAGCTACCTGCAATGCGCTAGTCTGCTGGCACCAGCTTTCATCTTCAGCCTGAAAAGATCCAGAAGGAAAAAGCCCAAAGGGCCCAAACACTGACCAAATAGCCTTGCAACACACATATCCAGCTTCTCCTGATTCCAGCTCTCAGCCTAACCCCACAGCCCTGCAAGACCCACCGAAAAAGGCCAGCTCTTTCACCTCCCCTGTTTTGAGCTTGAGACCCAGCCTCAGCCTAAAAGTAGCGTTCAAGCTATGGCCCAGAGGTACCCACCTGCCTGAAAAGCAAGTGCGAGAAATTGACCCTTCATTGCACTGACTCTCACCCTTTCCCTATAAAATCTACCTGTAAATATCAGTCTTTATTCTTAAACCTAATCACAATTCAAAAAATCTGTATTTTCCCATGCTTATAAAGATCCCTCCCCACCAAGGAATAAGCAGCTGTCACAGCCCAAGCGTGCGCCAGCCTCTATATGAGCCCTATGGGCGTTGCGGTATGAACTGAGCACTTCACACCCCGGAGATACTTTGCCAAGCCCTCGTCCAAATATTATCCCCAGTTCAGTGACCCGCATCCTCCTAAGAGCAATCATCAGCCTTCTGCTCCTGCCAGCATCTGCCCTTATGTCTCAGTACAAAATTTCCTTCTATTCCAACCAAGTTATTCCAATGAGAAAAATTCAAGTAAAATGGAGATCTTAAAAATCACCAGATAAACTGCTGATGATCTTTACAATTTAAGCCAGTAGAAGAGAGACATGAAAGGAAGAGACAAGTTCAAAAGGCCAGAGGGAGAAGCAGATCCTAGTAACCTTTTTTAAGAGCTAGTTATCCAGAATAATTGAAGTACAATTATAGGACTCCTGGACAATATCTATTTTTAAAATGCTATATGCAAAAGAAAACATAAAGTGCAGGTGGCTTGAAAGCATATGTAGAGCCTAAAACATGAAAGACTCAGAGACACATCAATCCAGAAGTCCAACGTTTTCGGCTGCTGCTGTCTTCCGAATAAACACTGATATAACCCAGACATGAATGAGATTTGGAAGTTGACAGCTGTTCACAAGACTTCTTTTAAAATTAAAAAAAAAAAAAAGAGGAACCTGCATTTAAAAGAAACACCTATTCTTGGATCCCCGGTTAAAACACATCCGCTTTCATTCATGTTTAATGTGAACATTTATGTCCATCTTCATTTTATACAAACAACATCCGTCTGGCGATAAGGTGTCCTGGAACAAGCATTTATGTCCACACACTGTGCTATATGAATTCAATATACAGGTCCTGTTTTTCATCAGTCCTGACCTGGTTTACAAGGACATAAATCAGAACAAATTAGATTTAGGTGGTAGTAAAAGCAGAACAATTTCAGTAGACATTAACTTTCAAAGCTTTTGTGGCTGACAATAGATAAGGGCGCACAAGAACGCTCCGGCTCGTAGGCAGACACCTGATACAACACCGTGAAAACTTTACTGGATCTTCAAACTGCTACACAAGCACACAAGGAATAAAAGAAATGAGAGATACTTCACTTCAACCTGAGCTCATATTCTGTTTTAAACAGAGCTTAAATATCTCTGTGTAAAAATAGGCTGCAACCAAGTGGTTCCTTAGGTGAATTCATATATTTGCAGCTTTCACTGACAGGTGCTGGGACTCTTCTGCTCCTGTCTTGGTCACACAGTTAGACAGCTTTAAAAGCTTGGCTAATTATCAAAGTTGAGCATCCCCCTGTCTTTTAAACCCTACATTCACTGCAGTAAAAAGTTCCAGCTTGCAAAAATGGAATGCATTCAAAAGAGAGCAAAAGTGTGATTAACGGAGATGTTGATGAAAACTCTAAATGCAACTATTCTTGTTATTTGCTCCATGAAAAAAACATACTGCAACGTTATTCTGATACTCATTCCTAAGAATCAAAGATCATTGCAGTAAATTATATCAACTAAGTGTCACACTATGGATTGATGGTTTTGTCTTAAAGAGTTTCCCACCCAGCCCTTGCGTATGTTCACATTTCTATCTTTGGGGTATATTGTAAAACAGTCCCTGAACCTGCACTGTTGCTGAAGCCCCCATAGCAGAAAGTATGGCCTTAGAGGATTCAGTGAAGTTACTGACGATCTAAAATATACATGGTGAATGACAATTCTCTACACGGTATCCTGGCTGAAACAGGTAAGATAACACATTATGCAGATATGAAAAGGAATTATTGAAAAATTTTTACTGGTTTGCCCAAGATCACACGTGAAATTGGTGTCTAATGATTTACTTAGGAAAGCCCAAGGCAAGAAGAAATCTTCCAGTGACTGCAGACCCAAAGATGTGATAAAGCAGCACTTTCCTGCAAAAGACAATTTCCCTTGATTTCCCATCTCTCGACAAAGACGCGTGGCAGGGCAGTGCTGAAGTTTGGTTTGGTCTGGTTCAAACAGGCCAAACCGGGGCAACCTGCTACCTGCACACCCAGCTGCAAGGGGGAAAAACGGACTTGTCTGAAAAATGAGTGGAGGTCATTTGTGGGCTGGAAAGCTGAGAGTGAGCTGGGCAGAAATAGGGGAGAAGATTCTATTTAAAGCATTGCACATTGCTTGGGAACGAAGTTTAAAGGCTGCTGAGAGAGGGTGGTGCAGCACAGGCTGCCTGAAGAGTCCTGTATGACAGAGGCCTGTAAAAAGTCAGGATGTAGGATTAGAGGGCGGAGGAACATAAAAAATTTTTAGGAAAGTAAAATCATGTACAGCACAAGGAGGGAGCTATTGTTGAAAACACAGCAATATTTTCTCTAGTTTATTTATTAAAAATCATTTCTTAGAAATAACCATCTGCCTCCACAGCAACTGCTCTTCTCAGGAGAATGGATGTAGTCTATTAGTTTTCTTTTATATATCCTGCATTGTTGTAATATTGAACAATACTTGAATCTAATTCTTCTGACACACTGTTATGAAAAATGTAATTCTTGAACCTTAAAATATTTACACAGCAAGCAAAAGTTATGCAATTAAGGCCTGAATCAAATTGTCATTTATACTTGGTATAAAACAACAGCTTTGTTAAATTCAATCAATTAAAATAAAAGCAGCAATAAAGTATTGCCAGACAAGAGGAACCCATTTTGTCTCCATCCAGCTGTTTGTTTATTTATGCCTACTTAATACATTTCTACCAGCCTTACAAATATATACATTTTAATGACAACTTTGGAGGGATGACTTACGGGATTACTGAAGGGGATGGGGGGGGTTGCGAACTTTCTTCTCAGCAAGGAACAAGGCATAGTTAATTTTCCATCTGCAGTAAATTCATTTTCAGTTCTATTATAGCCTTGGTTACTCTAAGATGTGAATGATGAAATGAATCTTTTGGACTTGCGAACCCAGCTTAGTGTCCCAAAATCCACTGCGAGGAGCACCACAGCACCATGAGCCAGCTGAACATAGGGCAATTGCACCAACACCCGGGGCAGCAGCCGATCCATTACGGATACGCACAGAAATGGCTACTGCGAAGTTTTTACACATACTTAGGACTCATAACTTTTGGGGGCAGAGACCTGCCAGCTCCAAAAACTCTGCTCGCATGCTGCCTAGAACAATCGAATTTTGTCCTCCAAGTGAAGCTCATAAAAGTATGGGATCGATAATATTAGGAATACTGCTTCTTCTTGCTAATAAAACTTTGCCAAGCCGATGAATTTGGTTTTTCTCACTCTGAGTCGCCTTTAATGCCTGCATAAACCAATATTAAACACAAAGCGTGAAAACAGTCTTGAGTGCCTACTTGCACCTAATCTTGTTCAGCAATTTCTTTTCATTAGTGGGATAAAAGCACTCTGCTGCATTCAGCCCTCCACTATACGCTCTTTGAGTCTTTGGCTTAACCCTTTTAGTACGATTAAAATAAACAAAGATCAATGCTGCAAGCATTCCTCAGAATGAGAGAGAAGAGCCTAATTGCTATTGAAACTTCACAAAGGAAAATTTAAAAAAAAGAAGAGCTAAAATTTTCTCCTTTTTTTAATTTAAGAAAAAAACCTCCTAATTGATTGTGATTAGTAAAGCCAATACTTTGAGCCGTTGTCTAGGTTACCAGGTTTATTGTCCCTTTTCAGCAGTCTTGGCCATTACTTAACTATCGGATTGATTGTATGCAGAACAAATCATTGGCCATTTCATTTTATGACTCATTAACCAAGTATAGCAGATAACCATTACTGCTTTTTGGTATAAGAAGATTTCAAAACTTATGCACTGCTAATGATGCTGGAATTAGCAAAGCAAATACCTTGCTACGTGCAAAGGTCAGAGTAAGCACTAATGGAATACTTATCTGCCCAGAAAGTAAATTAAATCAATTTCCTGAGCCTTGTAATAGGTATAAGGCTGAGACAGGAGGCTGCCGAATGAAGAAATTGCAATTCACTTGCAGGTGGCTCTTGATGATACTCTAATGTATGGCACTGTTAACTGTATAACCAGGCAGAACCGCTAAGAGTCTTTTATATTAAATGAAGGGATGCACTTCAGATGCACTTGGTGCCAGCTAGAGACACGCCTGGAGCTTGGGGAGACTGATACCTAATGAAAGAAAGAGGATTTTACTAAGACAGACATACATGGCACACTTTGGAAGCACAAAAAAGAGAGGAAGGGATTCTTCTTGCCAGGGTGGAAGAAGGATGCGTCCGAGCTGTTATTCTTTGTCGCAAGAGGCATGAACGCAGAGCACACGTCCCGCTCCCGCACCCTCCGCCTGCGCTCTCCCTCTAACCCCGGCACTCTTCGTAGCCTCACCGAGCGTGACACCGTCCTCCGCAGGACCGGGGACGTTTAAAACTTGCTGATAAAGCAGCACGTATGGTTCTGCTCACACAGTGTAGCGGCTGCAGCGCCTTACTCAGATGCGTGGGAAAAGCAGAACACAGTGAAAAATATGGTCAACGCATACTAATAAAACGGATTTTTCTCTTCCAAAGTAGGGCACGGACTTGTGCGTTTTGGGATGCAGAGCAGGAGACCAAATAAACTAAAATGTAGAAGATATTCCCTCCCTTCTCTTTCCCGTTCTGGGTTTTTCTCTTCTTTTTTCCCTTGCTGGACACTAGACTAACTACTAATCCTGTTTGCTTTCAGGGAACAAATAATAATAATAATAATAATAATAATAGTAATCAATGGTAGTTTGACACTGTATTTTCATCAGTGCTGCTAAAAGTATCTTTTATTCTAAAATGAATCCAGTATGTTTGTTGTAATCTGACCTTCGAAGTCATGAATACGGATCAAAGCATGTTAACCTCACTCCAACGTTTTAATTATTGTCTGTTCTCCGTGTACGTCACATTTCAGCCAATTTCTATGCATATTATATTAAAAATACGACATTCCATAGCTAACTCCTTTCTTTGCCCTCTCATTTGTAAAACACTAAACCCCCCCGTGGCGCCTACAAACGACAGCCTGCGGCAAGGAAACCCACGCCGCAAAGCCGGCCGGGTGCGGGGAGCGGGGAAGGGGCTCTCTGGGCTGCGTCGAGGAAGGAGAAAGGTAGAAGTGGGAACTCGGTTCCTTAGTGACGATGTTTTACTGAGGGCAAACACAGTCTGTGCCTCGCTGCCCGTCCAGGTTCAAAGGCTGGATGCCAACCGAGCCATCCGCAACATCGAGCAAGGGGAAAGTTAAAACACAGTGGTTCTTTTTTCTTTTTTGGAGTGAATCTTGTATTTTATCTACTCCGTGCCTGCAGCTGTCACTTCTGATGTAAAATTTCAGTAATGAAGCAGCAGGGAGGCATCCAGCTTGTCTGGCATCAAGGTAACCTCAGGACTGAACAGATGAAGTCTTTGAAATGAGTTACCGTTGGCTGTTACGGCACCTTCTAAGGACTTCCCTGTTTGTGAGCTGTTTGGCTTAATCCTCTCTTTGATGCATGAGATTTCACAGATCCAGGACAAAAACTTCATTTTTCTTCCCCTGCTAATAGATTTCTGCCGTGCAGCTTCTCCGGAGCCGGCACCTTGTAGACTTGTTTTGTCATTGCCAGAGTTGCTGTAATGTTCTACTTTGAGTAAATGCTGAACTTTTTTTTTTTTAAGACACCAATTTACTTTTCTCCCATCATTCTGTGCATTAGATAGGAAAGATGTCACAGCGGTTTATCAGGAGAAAGAATTGCTTAGGAATGTAAAGTTTCCCTGTTCTGCTAGCTTTTCCTCACTTGAAACTAAGAAAACACATAGCCAGAAAATGTTTCAATGTTTTGGAGACTGAACATATTTTTGGGCTACCAAACATGAGTCAGGTAAGCAGGTAATAATTACATTCCCATTCGTTTCCATGCTTGGAGAGAAAAGACATGAACAACCACAGACTGTCTGAAGGCCTCAGAGCAAGTCTTCTCCCTTGCACATCATCCCAAACTTTTACAGCTTGATAAGTTACTGTATACAGAATGTTCTAGAATGAAAAAAGTCACTAGAATTGCTAATATTATTAATTTAATAAATACTATATGCATTCAGATATTTGTTCAAAAAGTATTCTTTGCCTTATTGCCATTGAAAAGCTCATTCATCACATCAAGACTTTTCCCCTTCCTTCATTTGATACTACCAGAAATGGAGGGTGTTGTATTTCCAGAGATGTCTTTTTTACCATTTCTATTTCACTTCATTTAACATACTAAGTACCTGTTAGGATTGCAAAAAGAAGAATTGCCATACATTACCATTTGAATGCAACAAAAACCATTTTACGCTACCTTAACTTTTGATTTCTAGTGCTTTGAATGCAATGGCGGTAAGCATTTTGCTTAACAATGAGATGCCATTATTAAAGAAATAACAGTTAATGTCCATATCTTCTTGCTCTAAGAATCCTCAACTCCATTGAAATGAGGCAAATCCACAATTTTCCTATTTTAAATGAAAGCGCCACTATAGCTGAGATGTTTTGATTGTGCTGCCAAGTAGTTTCCTTCACTCAGAATTTAACCTGCTTAAGTAATTTAACTGACATATAACATTATTTTAGACACTTTTTATTATTCACATTCAATTATAGCTTATTATCTTATGTATTTGCTAAACAGTCTATTTAACTCTGCTATTGTGGCAGGTCATCTTCATTGACCTCATGTGTTTCTCTGGTTCCCAGTGATGCATCTGTTCGGGGCATTACAGCATCACAAGACCTAACCAGAGGCCAGGAACCAGATGGAACCGTTTAAGGTGGAAGGAGGGGACTGGCTGTAACAGGTCGCATGAATTAATGAGGTTTGCAAGTGCAGTCTTCTGACGTGACGGAGAGTGCTGGGTGATAGGTGCCAATCACCGCACTCTGATAACGAGCAGTAGGGGAGCAGCACACTCTGTCCTGATTTCCACCGTAATAATGATCCTGTGACATCTGCAAAATCTCCCAGGTGGCCTGAGGCTCATAACAACACATGAGCATTCACAAACACGTGAGAGCTTGTGCCTACTTGCTGAATTTGTCAACCCTGGCAACCCTGCAAGAAGGGAATATATAGCCTGAGTTAGTACTCGGCAGAGCAGGGCAAAGGACTCCCAGTGCTCACCCCATAAAGATCCGGCATTAAACAGGGCAAATGAGGCTTCTCCACAGGGAGGGAGCATGGACTGTCTATCAATCTGTCATGCTAAAAACAAGCTCCAAGCAAAGTCATTATTGCTCTCCTAGAAAAGGTGCACTGAGGTGCATGGGAAGTAGGGTACAAGAGATGCGCTAAATAAAATGACATGGCAGCAGCAAGAGAGGGAAGAGATGGAAATGAGAGCAGAGCGCAGCTAACAGAGGCAGCGAACAGACGCAGCAGTTTGCGCAGCAGTGGTTGGGCTCTGACTAGAACTTGAGGATCTTGTGGAAGTTGTGGGCTTTCTGAGGACCCCCGAGGACCTAGAAGGTGATCGCTGTGAACAGGAAAGGGGAAGCTAGGCAAGGACAACTGCAGGAGGCCTTGACTTCTCCTGGGAAAAGCTCGTGGGAAAAGCTCCAGCTAGGAGTGGCTGCTGCTAACGAGCTCTCTGGGTTGCCCCTGACCAGAGGGGGTTGGGGCCTTTGATCCCTTTGATCCCAGTGGCCCTTGATTGGGCGGTCAAGCACCCTGTGAGTCAGTGCTAGGGAGAGGCCTATATAAGAGCCAGGCCTAGAGCGCAGCTAACAGAGGCAGCGAACAGACGCAGCAGTTTGCGCAGCAGTTTGCGCAGAAGGGCGCGCGAAGGGACGTGCGAAGGGACCTTCATTTCTGTTCCCTGTGGTGTACACTTCCTCAAGTATGGTCGTGACACGCCGCACAGCGCGTTCCCCAGCGGCTGCTGGAGTTGCTGTGTCAGAGGCTTGGACCCAGACTGGCCCTCTGACAGTAGATGCAGCTCTACAGGTCTCAGGCTGCAGGGAGTGCTTGGGGCCTCTCCGGGAGGCCTGGGCTGGCAGCCAGTTCTCCTGCAGGAGGTGTGCTGCTGTTGACGAGTTGTGTCGTCAGGTAAGGGAGTTACGGGAGGAGGTCAGTAGGCTGCGCAGCATCCGAGAAGCAGAGCAAGAGATAGACAGGGTATTCTCGGAGACTGTACAGCTCCAGGAGTCCCAACCCCCTGCAGCAGTGGAGTTGCCAGAGGGCTCTGTGCCGTGTGAAACGGTACATCATAACATCACAGAAGAAGGCTGGAAACTGGTCACTGCTCGTGGGAGGAGAAAGGCTCCTACTCCTCCTGAAGACCTGAAGCTGAAGAACAGGTTTAGTGCCCTCCAGGATGAGGAGGAGATGGGCATGGCTGCCAGGGAAGTAACCGGGACAACAGACCCTGTGCCCTGCCGGAACACCCGGAAAAAGCGGCGGGTGATTGTTGTGGGGGACTCCCTGCTACAGTGGACGGAGGCATCTATCTGCCGACCAGACCTCATGTCTAGAGAGGTTTGTGGCCTGCCGGGGGCTCGTGTGAGAGATGTCATGCAAAGACTGCCTAGGCTTGTCCATGCTTCGGACTATTACCCACTGCTGCTCTTCCATGTGGGCGCCAATGACACCAAGGGCAAACTGGAGACCATCAAGCAGGATTTCAGAGCTCTGGGCATGGTGGTCAAGGGTCTGGGAGCCCAGGTCATCTTCTCCTCAATCCTGCCAGTGAGGGGGATGGATGAGAGGAGGAGGAGACGGACTTTCCAGGTTAACGACTGGCTGCGCCGCTGGTGTTGGCAACAGGGTTTTGGTTTCTACGACCATGGGACCCTGTTTGAAGATCAACAACTGATGGCGAGAGATGGGATCCACCTCACGAGGCGGGGCACACAGGTCTTTGCCAACAGGTTGGCCAACCTGGTAAGGAGGGCTTTAAACTAGGAAAGATGGGGGAAGGGGAGAGTTATAGTGACAGGGTAGTTGGCAAAAGACAGCTCAAGTCAGGATGCCTCCAACAGGTGAATGCAGCCAGGGAAGTGCGCATGGGATGTGGCTATGGAGGACCCTCTTTTAGCCCTCCTGGGAAACCTGCATGCTCGATCACCTCCCTGAAATGCCTGTACACCAATGCACGCAGCTTGGGAAACAAACAGGAAGAACTAGAGATATGTGTGCGGTCGCAGGGCCATGATCTCATTGCCATTACAGAGACATGGTGGGATAGCTCGCATGACTGGAGTGCTGTCATGGATGGCTACGTGCTTTTTAGGAAAGACAGGCCAGGAAAGCGAGGTGGTGGAGTTGCTCTTTATGTGAGAGAGCAACTGGAATGTATTGAGCTGTGCCTAGGGGTGGATGAAGAGCGAGTCGAGAGCTTATGGGTAAGGATCAAAGGGCAGGCTAATAGAGGTGACACTGCTGTGGGTGTTTACTACAGGCCACCTGATCAGGATGAGGAAGTCGATGAGGCCTTCTACAGACAGCTGGAAGTAGCCTCACGATCCCAGGCCCTGGTTCTCATGGGGGACTTCAACCACCCCGATATCTGCTGGAAAGACAACACAGCTAGGCACAAACAGTCCTGGAGATTCCTGCAGAGCATTGGTGACAACTTCTTGACCCAGGTGGTGGAGGAGCCAACAAGGAGAGGTGTGCTGCTGGACCTCGTACTAACAAACAAAGAAGGACTGGTGGAAGATGTGAAGGTTGGGGGCTGCCTTGGCTGCAGTGACCATGAGATGGTGGAGTTCAGGATCCTGCGAGGAGGCAGCAGGGCACCAAGTAGGATCGCAACCCTGGACTTCAGGAGAGCAAACTTTGTCCTCTTCAGGGACCTACTTGGAGGAATCCCATGGGTGAGGGCCCTGGAAGGAAGGAGTGTTCAAGAGAGTTGGTTAATATTCAAACATCACTTCCTCCAGGCTCAAGAGCGGTGCATCCCTATGAGTAGGAAGTCAAGCAAAGGAGGTAGGAGACCTGCATGGATGAGCAAGGAGCTCCTGGCAAAACTCAACCAGAAGAAGGAAGTCTACAGGAAGTGGAAAGGGGGACAGGCCACTTGGGAGGAATATAGGAATGTTGTCAGAGTATGCAGGGATGCGACGAGGAAGGCTAAGGCCCGTTTGGAATTAAATCTGGCTAGAGATGTCAAGGACAGCAAGAAGGGCTTCTTCAAATACATCAGCAGCAAGAGGAAGACTAGGGAAAATGTGGGCCCTTTGCTGAATGGGGTGGATGCCCTGGTGACGAAGGATGCAGAGAAGGCAGAGTTACTGAATGCCTTCTTTGCTTCAGTCTTTACTGGTCAGGCCAGCCCTCAGGAACCCCAGACCCTGGAGGCAAGAGAGAAAGTCTGGAGAGAGGAAGACTTTCCCTTGGTGGAGGAGGAGTGGGTTAGAGATCATTTAAGCAAACTTGACACCCACAAATCCATGGGCCCTGATGGGATGCACCCACGAGTGCTGAGGGAGCTGGCGGACATTATTGCTAAGCCACTCTCCATCATCTTTGAAAGGTCATGGAGAACAGGAGAGGTGCCCGAGGACTGGAAGAAAGCCAATGTCACCCCAGTCTTTAAAAAGGGCAAGAAGGAGGACCCAGGGAACTACAGGCCAGTCAGCCTCACCTCCATCCCTGGAAAGGTGATGGAGCAGCTCATCCTGGAAGCCATCTCCACGCATGTGGAGGAAAAGAAGGTGATCAGGAGTAGTCAGCATGGCTTCACCAAGGGGAAATCATGCCTAACCAATCTGATAGCCTTCTATGATGGAATGACTGGCTGGGTAGATGAGGGGAGAGCAGTGGATGTTGTCTACCTAGACTTCAGCAAGGCTTTTGACACTGTCTCCCATAGCATCCTCATAGACAAGCTCAGGAAGTGTGGGTTAGATGAGTGGACAGTGAGGTGGATTGAGAACTGGCTGAATGGCAGAGCTCAGAGAGTTGTGCTCAGTGGCACAGAGTCTAGTTGGAGGCCTGTAGCTAGCGGTGTCCCCCAGGGGTCAGTCCTGGGTCCAGTCTTGTTCAACTTCTTCATCAATGACCTGGATGAAGGCACAGAGTGCACCCTCAGCAAGTTTGCTGATGATACAAAACTGGGAGGAGTGGCCGATACGCCAGAGGGCTGTGCTGCCATTCAAAGAGACTTGGACAGGCTGGAGAGGTGGGCAGAGAGGAACCTCATGAAATTCAACAAAGGGAAGTGCAGGGTCCTGCACCTGGGGAGGAATAACCCCATGCAGCAGTACAGGTTGGGGGTTGACCTGCTGGAAAGCAGCTCTGCTGAGAAGGACCTGGGAGTGCTGGTGGACACCAAGTTAAGTATGAGGCAGCAATGTGCCCTTGTGGCCAAGAAGGCCAATGGTATCCTGGGCTGCATCAGAAAGAGTGTTGCCAGCAGGTGGAGGGAGGTGATTCTCCCCCTCTACTCAGCCCTGGTGAGGCCCCATCTGGAGTACTGCGTCCAGTTCTGGGCTCCCCAGTACAAGAGGGATGTGGCACTACTGGAGCAAGTCCAGCGAAGGGCCACAAAGATGATTAGGGGACTGGAGCATCTCTCTTATGAGGAAAGGCTGAGAGAGCTGGGCCTGTTTAGCTTGGAGAAGAGAAGGCTGAGAGGAGATCTTATCAATGTGTACAAGTATCTGAAGGGAGGGTGTCGAGAGGATGGGGCCAGACTCTTTTCAGTGGTGCCGAGCGACAGGACGCGAGGCAATGGGCACAAACTGAAACACAGACACTTCCATCTTAACATGAGGAAAAACTTTTTCACTGTGAGGGTGACAGAGCACTGGAACAGGTTGCCCCGAGAGGTGGTGGAGTCTCCTTCTCTGGAGATATTCAAAATGCGCCTGGATGCAATCCTGTGCAATATGCTCTAGGTGACCCTGCTTGAGCAGGGGGGTTGGACTAGATGATCTCCAGAGGTCCCTTCCAACCTCAGTGATTCTGTGATTCTGTGAAAGAGATGGAAATGAGAGCAGAGATGTTATTAATGCAGACAACTGAGGTAGCCTTGGAGCTACCAGCATATGTGTCAAATAGCTGGTTGGCCAAAGTGGTTTAGTCACTGTGCTCACCGCTCCTAATCAGCAGACCCTGACCTGAGTTACTAAATTAATTCCTCTCAGCACCACCACCCTGCTTTATTTAAAAAATGAATCTTTGATACATTTTCTTGTATCCACTTTACCAGAAAGTTCAAAACACTCCACAGAGATGTCTGAGGGGCTAAAATATATGGCCCCTGTATTTTATTTATAATCATCTGGGATAAAGTTTCACAATCCAGAAATATTAAGTAAAAGTAAATATTTTACATTTTAAACTACTTCCAATGCCATCTGGAGCATTTTAACACTGGATGACTGGCTAGCAACCAGACAAAATACAAAAAAAGTGCTCATAAGAAAGATACACGGTTAGAAGTTGGCCTATTAGTATTAAATGCTTTATTTTATAACTTTCACAGATACCAGGCTCTGATCTGCATGCAACTCCAATTAATGTTAATGGGAATTATGTGAACATCTAGAGTAGTTATATGGCCTTTAAACTCTTGGTACAACAACTCTCATTGTCTACTACTCTAAATTTGCATAAGCAATTAACATCTCATTAATGTCTCATTAGGAACACGGTACCATGTGAGGGAGGAAAGAACATTAGTGCCTCAGTGGAAGCTGCATCAGGTCACAAGTGAAAATGACTTCACTGTTTTCATCTTGTTTTGTGTTTGTACATGCAAAAAAAGACAAAATGAGAGACGCGCAATTCGGCAAAGATCAACACAGCTGCTGTGGAGCAAGGCAGGCCTGGAATTGCAGGGGACGTTTCCAGTTAGATGCAGAGCATATAGGCAGGGCTCAGAAAAGCCCATTTAGCACCTGCCGGCAACAGACTAAGCTCAAATCATGTGCTTCAACATCTGTAATTAGTAAATCCCACGTTTAACTTTAAGCAATAGAGAAGTCCCATTGAAGTCAATTAAAGACCCACATTTCCCTGGCTGGTAGCCATTGTCCCTTCACACTTACAGAAGACAAAAACACTTGGGTTTTGGGTTGTTCTGTTAAATTCATGGAACCATCAGACTAAAACCATGAAGATCCTCAGGCCACAGTCTGAAAGCACCTTCCGGTAATTCTGTGAGTTTGGAAGCTCTCTTGGTGTTCGTCATTCATGGTTCGTTGTTCAGGTGTTCAGACTCTGAACACCCACTGAAAGAGATCTAGCTGCATGGGGCACAAGATTTTGATAATTTGTGTTCCTCCAGTGTATGTGCTGGTATGATTTATAACAAACTGTGAATTAAAGCGGTAACTGTGGCAGGCACTGCAGAGTACCAAAGGTGACAACAAATGTTGTCTCAAGTGTTAGGCTTCAAAAATCTCCCGTATGAATGACCTAGACCCTTCTGGAAGGGAGTCCTATCATTTCTGGAGGAAGTGGGCTTTTCACTATGCTCTGTACTTGGATGAGATCCAAAGATTATTCTGAACATTCACCTTTTAATGCTGGAATGGGAAGATCAAAATCTTGAATCTGTCCTACAGAAGCTTTTGGTGAAAAGCCAAAATATTTTACTGTGATGCTGAGAAGCCTCAGGGCAGTTTCTGCGTGGAGTTCTCTAAGGAGCAGAGGCTGAAGGAGCCTGTAAAGGACTGGTATATTCAGGAGGGTGTACTGAAACAAGAGTCAGGAATGGTATGGAGTCTCTTTGCCAAATACATGCTGAAAAGCATTATTTTGCCTCAGAGAACTCCCATTTCTTTCTCACGGAGATCTAGCGAGGCTCATACTCTGAAGTCAAGGAGCATCCTAACTATTAACAGAAAACATAACTACCCATTCTGTGTGCATTCATAAAACAGGAGAGCGCCCGTCTAGCGCTCTGCTCCTGTTCGCTCTTGCTTGTACCATTAGCCTGCTTTTGGGTTTCCTTAGCAAGAACAGCTGTAACACAGAGCACATCTACTCTGAAGAGTCCCAAAGGGACTCAGTATCTCTAAATAGGCTCCGTTTTCATACACATAGCACCATTTCTTACATTGCTGAAATTCTTCCTGCTTCATTTGGGATCTTACGGTCTCTTCAGTTCAGCGGGGTTACACAGCCAACTTTGGGGCAGACTCCCGTCAGCCACAGAGCCCTGGGCCAAAGTTTGCAGCTGGGATACAAGCCAAAGCAGCACAGAGTGATCTAATTTTCATTGGAAAAGGAGAGGAGAGAGAAAGAATTAAAGCAAGCGCAGTGCAGTCCAAAACAGAGAGGGACGGCCAGTTAGTCGGAAGAATAGGCATGACGCTTAAATGCACCTGCGGTAATTTATGAATAGAGTATTTTATCCGGATGAGCTGTTTGCTATGCAAGTACACCGAGTTAGTCCAACCCTGATTTGTCAGGATACGGACCACAGCTCCCAAAGAATACTCCTGGCAAATATTTCAGATCTAGCTACTCTGAACTGTACCTCTCAAAGCTGCTGGAACTGGCGTTAGCCAAGTTTGAGGAAATCATAAAAAGAACAAAGACCTTTGCCTGGAAAACAGTGGGGAGATGGAAGACAAGACTGCTCTAGAGCAACGAACATGAATGCTGTGGGACTCTGGGGATAAGGTAGACACAAGCAAAGTACAACAGGAGGAGAAATACTGCCAGTAATTGTCCATACAAAGCTTTTGTTGGTTTGAAATCCTTCTCTTTGGGTTTGCTATTTAAACTAAACTATATAGCCACAGGTTGGAAAAAACAGTTCAGTGTCCCCATATTCCCCCACTGAAGCTGTGGGACACAGTGAAGACTGGCAGGTGCTAATTCTGCAAATACAAATGTCCTTAGTTCTGTACACATAGAAACCTATGACTTATTTGATCCATTTTTAAAAACAGTAATTTCTACACTTCTGTGCAACCTGGAAATCTTCGAAGGACTGGCCTCTTCTATGGGACCAGGGCCACTATGAGAATTCAAGTGCCTGCTTTTAGTCCTGAGCATGGACACATTAAAGTTGTCCACAAACCAGAGGACAGGCCAAAGGAAGAAAAACCCCATTCCTTCTTCCCTCTCTGTCCCTTTCATTAGAAGGCAGCTTACATATCACCTCTGAAAGATGAATTACTGAGAAGAGAGATATAGTCTGTGATTAGCAACACAACCAAAATTTTGGTCGGTAGGCTCACAGGTACGTGATTCTTCTTACGCGCTGTAATTTTTAAATGTTAATTTCTACATTTTAGAGTCACTCAGAAATCTGCAAAAAAATGGCAGCCACAGCAGAGTTAAAACACCCCCGGGGCTGGTCAGACCTGTTTCTCTAAAATTATCTTAGTTGCTTTTGTGTCCAGTTTATATGAGTAAAATACCTCTCTCTCTGAGACGGGAACGGTTTGCTACCTTGTGGAAAATCTAATACTTTTAGATCATGTTTTAGAAACATTTGAATCAGAGGGCCCCAATCTTGACCTACTTGCACCTGCTAAAAATTGGGGCAGCTACTCAAGTGGCTAGAGGTTGATGCTCATGCCACAGGACTCCTCTCTCCTTCTGACAATCACCAGCTCAAAAAGTTGCACTAGAAGTGAATTAAAAATAATGAAAATTGAATACCCCTATCCCCCCCCCTTTTAACCTTAGCAGGGCTAGAGACTGAATTATGGCAGTCTCTTAATTGCTAGAAAACTTCCCAGCTCATATGCTGCCTCCTGCCCAAGACAGGTACCGGAGCTGTTTGCAAAGTTCTTTTAGAAACTAGAAACTCAAGAGACTCGGGTCTAGAGAAGATTGAAAACCAATATAAGCTGGGCATCCATTAAAATTCATGCAATTACTGGCCCAAAGGGACTGACCTCACTTCATATCATTATGCAGGTTAGCCAGAAAGCCACTTTTGCTGTTTTAAGACATCCTGGACAGAGGCTCACCCTTGGTGTGAGCCATCAGAAGACAGCAGATTTATAAGAATTTGGCTCAGCATGTGCGGGCT
This sequence comes from Apteryx mantelli, assembly GCF_036417845.1. NCBI lineage: Eukaryota > Metazoa > Chordata > Aves > Apterygiformes > Apterygidae > Apteryx > Apteryx mantelli. Next base: position 14,370,335 of record NC_089993.1, read on the forward strand.
GATACACTGAATTTAAGGAACTGACCTTGCAACAGCTGGACTTAAAGCAAGACAAGGAAGGCTTTTTTTTATTATTTTGTATTAAAGGCAGCCAGCAACGAGTTGAAAACTGTGGTAATTTGCAATAGACTGTCTCTACTTCCTCAATGCCACAGATGTTTTACTGTTTTGCTGAGTGCATCTGTATTTCTGATTGAATCTTAACAAACCCTACACTTACTCAACCGTTGTGACTGAAATGGAATTTAATTATGTACATTAGGGTACAGCCCTCCCAAGCAGAGTCCTCCTACATCTTTGCATATTATTGTAAAATAACTGATAGTTTCTTGACAGAAATACTCTGGAGTGCTATGAGCCTTCTGGGAGATGCTTAAGGAGCTGCTCTTCTGGTAAAATCAGGACATATCTGGTACATTTTCCTTGTATATTTGGGATCAGAGTAACAGCATACTTAGCCTTAATTGCCTTTGATCATACTGCAAGGCAAAGAAAAACTGCACCACCGTATAAGATATTGAAACAAAGTCACCTCCTATAATTAAATGCGCTGACTTCAGTGGGACTAAGCTTTTCTGGCTGTGAGTAATGTCAGCATTCAGAGCACAGTCTATTGACTGCCAAGCTCGTGTTTTGCATACTTCTGTGGAAAAACCAGACGAAACATTAAATGCGTTTATCTCTACATTTTCCATTCTACCCTTTTGTGAGAACTGATGAACTGATCAATATTTCGACCAATGAACAGTGTTGAAAATTATTTTTAATTAAACAGTTGTACTTCTAGTGCTTTTTTTTAACCAGTACATTTTAAATGTTACAAATAATCTGTTAATTTTTTATAGCGAGTATGATCTATGATGCTCTAGAATTCATTTTGGAATTTGCAAGCAAAATTTCGTCACCTTTTAATTAAAAGGTCTTTCTGTAAGAACTTAGTTTATCTGGGATTTGGGGGCAATAGATTGTATGACTAGAACCTGCTTCCATATAAACGGATCAATGCAAAAAACCATAGGAAAAAAAGCAGCACTGAGGCGCTGGAGAGGGATCACAAGTTCACCCTTGGCCTTCGCCTTGTGCTCCTTTTTAATTGCTTTCACACTGAAATATTTATATGGCCAGAGCTGTCTCCTCCTAAGCCTTTCCTACAGTTTCTCCTGCAGTGGGACGTTCGGGTGCTGCTTGAAACTAGCATGTGAAATGCTCATGAGGACCAACGGGGCTTCGTTGGCTCAACGGCTCACCTTGAAATGCTAAAACTTTCTTTGGCCAAAAGAGATGACTGTCTGTGCAAGCAAGGTTATTGGCAAATGTTTCTGCCCACATTCTTTTACTCCCTTCTGCTTAAAAGATTATTACCCTATTGCAAGTAGTCCCTGCAAAACAGCTTTAGCACTGTATTCAGATATTCCAGTATCAAAGAGTATTGGAAAAGCAACAAAAAAAGAGCATGCTTCTATGTCCTGAGCAGAATAAAGAGATTCATAGAATTGGTACAAATTTCTAACATTTATTTTCCTGATGCTATGGAAAGTGTGTGTGTGTAACCCAGTTTTCAGGATTTCACTTCTCGATGCCTTGTTAGCAACAACTGCGGCTCCCAGGAGGGTCCGACAGCGCAGTGTCTAACACTGACTGCGCAGAGCGATTCTTTAGGGAATTTCATCCTTCACAGTACAAGCTATCAATACAAAAAATCATGAATGCCTCTGGTTGCACAAGCCTTAATGCAGCTAAAGTACAGCCAGGCATGTTAACTCTTTAAAGCCCTTTCATCTAATGTTCTCATTTTAAACCACACTTATCTCTAAGTATCTCTAAGGTTTAATGAGTCTTGTCTGAAATGGCATATTGTAATTACTTTCCTTCCTCCCTCCTCCCCCAGTATACATAAATACAGGCTTTTACATCTAACCTCCCAAGCTTCTACGAAATGCCTTTGTTTTTGAACATGGCAGAACAAAAACAGTGTAATATTATTCAGTAGCCGTGGGAAATAGTTCTTTATTTGGATGCAATTAAACTTAAATGGTTAGTTCTGCTTTTTATCAAACGCTTCTATGAAATATGTATAAACACAGCAATCTGCCTTCTTATTTATTCGCTTTGAATAAACTATGCAGAATTAAATTGAGCTTTACTTCATTCTTGCTGTTAATAAGGTGGATAACTAGCTAGTAAGTTCTCAGGACATGTTACATGCTGTATTGATCTTGTTTCTTTAATCTAATTCCAGAAAAAAAGGGGCTGGATTCTTAATGCTTCAACCACCAGTATTTTCCCTTAATAAAACTGCTATTCTGTGGGACAGCAACTGAAATGGCTGGGTTTGGGCCCCATGCAATTCTCACAAAGTAAATGGGCATTTTTTCATTCATGGCAAAAGACTTAGAAGCTATGGCTGATCCTCATGGTATAAACCCACAAAGCTCTGAAACTCAGTTTAATTTCCAACATTTCAGACTTGTTTTCTGCCCGAGCTTTTGCAAGTGGGTGGAGATTTGGTTGGATTTTTGGGAGAAGTGTTGTTACCGTGAAGTTTTATGGTAATTTTACAGGGAGGTTCCAGTAAGCAATGGCCTGAGCACTCGCTGCAGGGCTGCCGACCCGGAGGGGCAGCACCAGCACCCGGTGGCAGGCAGCGCTCGCCCCGTCCTGCCCGTCCGGCTCCCCCGGCTTCCTGGCTCCCCTTTCCTGGCGGGAAACTCTGACCCCTCTCAAGTGAGAGATCTTTTCCATTCTGCTTTGGAAACAACAACCAACACTTAACTTTCTTCCCCCTGCCGTCCCAACAACATTTGAGCATTTCTTCCCATAGGCAACCACAGATTTAGTTTGCATCCTCGTTCTGGATGAGAACTTTTTTGTAACAAGTGAACTTCTTGCAGGAGTGAAGTTTTGAAAGTTTTGCAACTTTACGTATTAGACCTGTTAGATGGCTGAAGCCACGGAGTTATGAAAAAGATCAGGTTGCCTGGGAAACAATTTTTTCACAGTCAGCAGATCAGTCTTGCAACTTATTTTTAGCTTTTCTCAAGGAGAGAAATACCACTGCAGAGGAATGCTGGCAACAAACAAAAAAATGCACTGTTCCTAGAAGTAGTAAAAATATTAGTTTGATTACACTGCTAGGAAGGAATACGCGATCTGTGCTTCTGTAAAAAGGCAAAATCCCAAGCTTTTAGAGGGAAGTCCCTATAAGCATGAAAAATGCTCGTTTGACTTTGCGCCTGATTTGCATGAGTACAAAGTCAGCTACTTACACATACAAATGGCTAGTTATACATCTAAGAGATAAACATCTCCCCCCCCCCGCACGAAACTCAAAATCTGCTGCTACATCCTACAAAGCAGCTCTAATTGTTTATTTAGCCAGTCCCTGAAATTTATATTCATATAACATGCATTTCAACATTTACGTAGAGTAAATATACTTGAAAATTTACCATACTTTTCAGTTGTCACAAATTTTGTTTTGGCCTTTATATGAAATGACTTTAAAAAAGAAATGAAACAGGAAAAATAAAACCATATACAATTAGTTAGGATGCTCTAAGATAGCTTTTATTAGTATTCATCCTTGCAAGCAGCAACATGTGCTCAGCAAGTCAAGCTTCAAATAAATAGATTCTAGTGGTGTATTTCGCACATCAGCACAACACTATCTCTAAGGAAACAGTTCAGATATTTCAGGGGAATCAATGGGCAAAAAGCATTTTCTGAAAAATCTGAATTGCCATCCCTTGTTGAAGAGGTGTTATTTATATCTGAGAGTGAAACTTTCCAGTGATCAATAAACCCGGTCTACAGCCATTCTGGAAACAGTATTTCTGTCCTTGTCTCATGGATTATGCCACATCTGGATATATATACAAAGCTTTTTTTTTTTTTTTAAGATATTTTCTTTGACAGCCACTTTCCAATCAGTCTTCCAAAGCAGGTGCAACTGTTCCCTTTCTGACCTGCATGAGATGTGTTTTCCAACCCAGCACAAACTTCTGCTTACAGTTTGTGTGCAGCCCCTACATGTGCAGATATTATACCAGTAAATGTTTTGTTTCTTTTAAGCCTGGCCCATTAAGGTTGGTTTTAAAATGATTTCTTGTACATGCAGGTCCAGGCGCACTGTCAGACAAGCAAGGGCGCTTTATACAATCATACAGCCTTGTTCTTTCTAGGCAGTTACTGAAGTCCTCTTTCTGGACTTATTTTGACTTCCTTGTCATCCAGCTCAACAGAAGAGGGAGGAAGGAGGTAGGTAGGAATAATGCTTCAGTGGCAATTCCCCATTTTAAGAAAGCAGCTGCTTCATGAAACCAGGGTTTTGCAGGTGGGTGAGGGAAACCAAAACCCAAAACACATGAGCAAACTGAGGAAGAGCCCGACCCTCAGGCACAGAGGGCAGAAGATGACACTGCCCACCTCCCAGCTGCACACAGACCAAGACTGCTCCTGTAGCTCCTGCTACAGTGCAATCTGAGCATTTAAGGTCAGTAGGTAAATAGGCAATGGAAAGAAAGACCAATTCAAGTATTAAGTCACCAGTCCTCAAAACAAACATGTTACTTCACTAGTAGCATTGGTGCAAAATGCCCCACTTCAGGAATCTCTCACTCCTGTGGTGTAATTCTGCTACAACATTAATTAAGAAAACACGCTATTCTGCACTGAAACTCCCTTTGCACCCAGGTGTTGATATGATCCGTAGCTAGTCAGTCACGTCTAGGTCGACATATTATTTGGTAAGTTCATGCAGCTTTTCCCAGCCTCCCAGGGGCATAAAGCATCTAGTGTCTCAGATCATGAATCCCTGTGTATTTTCTGCATCCAGCTCCTCTCTCCTTTCTCCAGAAGTGGGACACAATATGACTTATACCCCCTTACCTGTCACCTTCAATTCTGGCCTGAAAGTATGAGATTCAGCTGCGTATTCCAGATGCTACTGGCATTTCAAAACCTGGTGCGATATGAAGGTTTCCTTAGCAACAGTCACCATAGGAAGCCCTTTAAAGATGCCTTTCCTGACTTTTGTAATTCTGCTTTTGAGATTTATACAAGTAAATCAGACACAAAGTTTTGACACGAACTTACAAAACAGCAGCAGAAAAACAAGTGTATTGAGTTTGAATGCAAATAACTTATTTCTGAATGTCTGAATTGTCTCTCATTTGAGCTTGTATTTTATATCCAGCAACTTGCGCGAAAGAAAGCAGAAGGGATAACTTTTTAGAAAAGAGTAGCCAAAAACCCCTCTCTTCCAAGAAAGCTTGTGTTTGTGTGATCACATTTGATAGGAATGAGACACATTATAAATATATAATCTGTCATGTTAGGATAATTAAACAGCTGGTTTATGAACCATTAAACTAGTGTGTTGGTTGATGCTGCTGTAGGTTTAGTTGCAATTCATACTCTAGTCCATCTTTCATAATAATCTAATAATGAGGCATCAATTAATTATCTCAGCTTTGAAAGGAGAGTGTAGAAAATGCCATTGCTTCAGTAATGTCTCCAGTAATATTTTATTTTCTCTAATTACATCCTGAAAGGCAAATCCAGCCAATATAGCTGCAGCAGAGTCACCACTTGTAAATGGCAGGCTAGCAGACCATTAATCAATAGGCTCTCTGCAACGAGATACCTCTTCCTATCCTAAGGAAAACATGAATTAGGTTTTACAAGAGGCATGAGCAATAAAATACATGCTACTTTAATATCTAATGTGATGATTTCCTTTTACTTGTGTACCTGCCACTGTGAAATATTACTGAAATATGCTGTTTTTAAGCATGATGCTCTAAGCATCAGTAAATCAGCATTTCACTGGCAAGCAAAAAGCACCCATATTTATGAAAGATCCCTTGTAGAAACGTGCTACTTTTGAAAGAAGCAGCCACCGTGAAAAGTTCTGGTCGGAAAACAGAGCTACTGCCCATTATAAAGCATTATCCATATCTCAAAGCAGAACAGAAGCATGGAGGGGGAAAGAGAAAAATATGTTAATTAAAAAAAAAAAAAAAGCTTTCAAAGCTCTGCTGAGGGCAAGGACCTCCTTCCAGCTCTGCTCCCTTTGCTTGTGAGGCTGACAAGCTTTCCCTGCTGCTAAGAAAACTTTTTTTTCCCTTAACGGCATACAGATTGTGCTCTCTCCCCAGCACTTCTCTTAGCACATGTTTGCACCTGATTCATTTAATAAAGCAAAAGCTTCCTAGTTGTTGGGTCTGTAAATCAATAGCAAAGCCAAGGCTGCAGGCAGAGGGAGGCGTAAACCGAGGACCCCTTTGCAGGAACAGGGTGGACATGCAAAGTAAAGCTGGAGGAAGGAGAGAGGTCGTCCAAGAGGTGTCGGGAGGATTTGCCAGTGTGATCAGAAGTGTCGCTAATAGTTTTGCACTGGACAGTTGCAATCCTTTGCGATTGCCTCCCCATTCGCCCAGCGGAAAAAAATGCGGTCCTGTAAAGCTTGCACTCCTAGTCAGAACAAAAATACAAAAAAACAGCCAGGGGCCCAGGAGAAGCTATCCTCGGGGAGGAATTTGTTTTTCCACATCTTTTTATTTTGGCATTGTTGATCTCCAGAGGCGCACGCAGAAGCGCTGTCCCCATGCGGATCTGTCCCACCTCCAGAAGCAGTGTCCCCTTTCCTTCCTCCCACAGGGCCTAAGCTTTGCTCTGTGTTTCGACTACCTCTTCTCTTCCACTTCTAGAGAAAAGCAGAAGCACAGACTAAGGTTGCCACTGGGACCACATGTCCTATGAAAGGTCACTCTGGGGATATATTCCCCTTTCGGCTTACACCCCCAAAATGATTTAAAGAAGCTCTCAGGTACAATCCAAGCAGAATATTTTAGGAATGGTCAGAAGTTTTCCTTCAAAGATGCTTAGCAAATTTAGTTTGCAAAACAAAGCACTGGTTTGGGGACAGCAAGGGTGGATCTGAGCGAGGCAGCACCCACATGAGATGCGGCAAGGCTTTGCTGTGCTTCGTGTTCACCGTTTACACTGGTGACGGTGGCACAAGGTGACCATGTCGCCCTCAAACGAGGGCTGCAGTTGGCAATACGAGGGGCTCCGCTGGGCAGTGAGGTCTCTGCCGGTGTTTATGTACTCTTTTCAAAGCCCGCTGATCAAGAGCAGCAAGCAGGATTATATGGATTCACTTTTTCTAAGCGGCTAGAATAAAGGCCGGAGGAGTTTGGAAAGGTCAGTCATGGTTATTGACTGCTTCATAACAGTACTAAAAGCCTTTTCATAGCAAAAGCACTTGATCACTGAAAAAATATCGATTCGGGCAACAGAAGATACCACTGTGTAGGACATGAAGAATACTGCAGAGCAGGAGAACTTAAACACACAAAGAACAATTCATAAACGCTAGTCACAGCTGGCTTTAAAGTAAAAGGATTATTACATCTTTATTTTTTTAATCACTGGCTGGACAAACCACTGCTACATTATGTTGATTTTAAGAAATATGAACACATTCTCATTTTTTTCACTGCGGTTTTCCCTCTGACTTTTCTTTCTCAGACATGGACATTTCCTGACGTGCAGCAACCGCGGTATTTGTGCCTGGAGACTTGACATCTCTCTGTTCCCATTCTTAAATAAACTCTCGTTTGTTAGCTTCTATACCACCCCAAGACATTTATGTAGGCGCTGGGATGAACTCAAAAAAAAAGGGACAGCACCCTTTCGTAGACCATTTGCTATTGTGCCAGGTCATTATGTTTGTTGCAACATACATTTTTATTAAACATGTTATAGGTACTTGCACTGGGGACTGAATGGGTAAAGGACAGTTCTGTAGGCTACACTAATTCTCACTGTGGTGACTGCAGAAAACTTTGTCATCCACAGATGTCAGGAGGTTTCCTGACTCTGCCAACACATACAGGTCTGCTTCAGGAAGGGGACATTTAGACATAGTTTTGGACAACAGTGTGAATACACAAACTGCAAAGTTGTCCTTCAGGGGGCGAAGTCCACAGCTGCAGTGTTAACATGGGATGTCATCCTAGAAATATGGAAGATGGTTAATCCAGGATTAAGAGATTGCAGTTTCTTCTCTGAGGTTTCCAACATGAAGTCAAGCACAGATAGGTTTCTAAAGCTTGGGTAGCAAACAAGGAGCAATTTAAGTCATATATCCTTTACATTGTGCCATGAGCAGACTATAAATAACTAATCCCAATATGTCGCATTTTCTAGGGTTAAATCCCTAAAAGAGTGCGTTTTGGGCCTCAGATAACATCCTGTGTGAAAAGATCATTAAAGTTATGCATAACAATATTCGTTTACCTGGAACTCTCTTTTTGAGTCAGATCACTTCCTCTGGCAGTAAATGAAGGTGTAGATTGACTGATGAGCCCATACACTGATTCTTCTTATGAACTCATTAAGGAGATAGAAACTGTGTGCTTTTGTGGTTCTGAAGTTAGGCTGGCCATGACTACAGGGAGCAACAGGCGCCTGTGTATTCAGTATATTGCTCTTAGGAAACCTATAAGAAACCTTAAATTCATAAACAGTCGTACAGTGCGGTCCAGAGGGGGAACTACTGGAAATCACTCTGTCCTGTGAAGAGCTGCTACAGAAAGAAAAGGGATGGAGGTAAAGCACAGGAGCTGAAGTCCACAGAAACTGAATCTGGTTCCCTTGGATCACATACATTAATGACTGGAGACCTTCCCTGCGGGAACGTTTTGTGTAAAGAATAATGCATGGGGTTTCTATTATATTATGGACAAAGCTTTTCATGAACCCGTTTGTAAATGTGGACAATATGCTTTATGAATTTGTTAGCAGACATTTTTGACTGAATTTAAAATGCAGCAATGTCAAAGGCTTTCAAGTTGTCATTACCAGGAAATTAATCGGTGCTTAAGGAATGAGCCCTCTAGGCAGTTGTGTATCTGGAGTCAGCTTGTTCCATAGTTTCAGTGGTAGATATATCATAAGAAATAGATAATTATGACTTTCAAAAATGTAACTTATAACATTGAATGAAGCATGAACTTGGCCCCTGTTTGCTTTGAAGCTTGAATAACACATTTTAACCTTTGTTACACAAAATGTGGCTTGATCAGTACTAAAGTCTTCCACAGTGCACTAGCATTTGCTCATGTGCTGCTGATAGCCATTAACAAATATTGCTATGTAAAAGCTTCTTAGCTAATCAGATCACGAGAACTTGGGAATGCATTTTCCATCAATGCTCAGCATTCAAGTATATTTGCCAGAAAAATTATTGTTTTTATACTCTAATCAAAATGACAACTTCCACCGTCTGACAGTGCCATGGAAGAAGTGTTCACTATCTATCGAGAATTCACTCCATGCTGCTCAAAAACAATCTCCAGGAACACGGCTCGGCTGATTACTGTCACACATTCACTTCTTACACTGCTGCAAGAGGCCATGCAGATTTCTGTAATGACAGTCATGATTTAGTAAGAGGCAGAGGCTACCCTTACACCCCTCCTCCATTAACAACCAGCGGAGCGCATGCAGTCTTACTTTTTCTGGAGAAAAGTCCCTTTTCCCAACCACCAACATATCTAACAGGGCTGGATGCTTCTGCAGATACAGACACTCAGAGTATCGCTCCAAAAGGCAGATGCTGGTGATGGTAACAGGAGCAAAAGCTACTTCAAGTCTCATGCTATCACCAGATCATGATGGATGCAAAAGATGCCCCCCTAAATCAACACCTAAATCCCTGTGTACTTCATCCTTTATAAATATGGGATAGCACAGCCATTGTGAAGAGCTCACAATCTAGGCTTCGCTTTTTGTAATTTTTCTCCATACATCATCTTAAATTCCTCTCGTTCTATGAGTATCGTCTTTCCCTATCTGCCCCTTCTCTACTCAGCTTTACAAATTGGGACTATAAAGACCAAGGTAGATGTTTTCATGCTGCAAGAGCTTTGTTTTTTCAAAGGATGGTCTTGTATTTAAACCACTTAGGGAAAGTCTGATTTCTTCGTAATATTTCATTCCTGCTGATGAGGTAATTAGATGTGTGCACAACACTTTACCCTCTGCCCAAGCTGCTCTAGTCATGCACATGGGAACTGAGCCCTGCTTCTCCCTGACAGCAGCACATGACTACCAGGCCCAGCATGCACTCGCATGCTCCTGGAGGCCAGTCACAAGTGTACACGAAGGAGCTTTACTTCGAGCTTGGGGGTCAAGAGCTATATACGGAGAACCACTTTAGAGAGATTCGGGAGAAGAATGAAATCCTGGCTTCGCAGAAACCCTTGACATTTATTCCCACTTAAACAGAACCAAAGATTTCAGTCCCAGTAAACAGGCTGTTCACCAAGACGACAAGACAACTTTTCATTTCCTGACTATGTGCACAAAAATAAAGCGTGGACTGCTGATGTACGGAGAACTCATTTTCACATGAGATGGCAAATATGTTCTTTTAAAAACTAAAAATCATGCTGTGTGCCAATATTTGCTATTTGTTCATTACAGAAAGATTAATCATTTGGGGCTAGCTTTTGAAAATGAGCTGTGTAGCACTTGGTTTGCATGCTATTGTATTGAGCATATGTTTTCTGCTACAGTTGACAGGTGGTACTGCTTTTTATTGAAAACAATTAACATTAGGGTCAAAATGGTCGGATGCTTCCTTTTCCTGTTCCAGGTCTGGAAAAGTGTAATTAAAAATAGACAAGTGCTTACTTTAATTTTAAACTGCATGTGCATGCACAGTTACATGTGCACAAATAGCAGCAGCAGGTTACACTGTTCTTGCCTCATAGAAGGCAAATCCACACACTAGACTGAGTCGAAAAGTACTTTTCCCTCTAAAGTGACACAAGACAACATATACAGAAGTTTGCTAGTAATTAAGTAACGCGGGGAGACCAGGCCTATAGGCAAATGAAGCTCATTTATGAGGCATGTCTAGCAAAACTTCCCCTCTGGACAACTTCTGCATTTATGCGACTGCTGTTCACTCGACCTGTTACAGTTTGACAAGGAGGATTACAATCCTACCTCCTATCCATATCTTTTTCTGCAACTACTTAGCAAGCACAGAAATGTATATTTACTGTTCTTTCCAAAGATTTTTGGTCTTTCTGCTAAAATAAGAACTCTTGATTTCTGTGATTTATTTTTCCAGCAGTCAGGAAGGATAGAGAAGCACGGCTTTGCTGGGTGCTGAAATAAAAAGAATGAAAGCCCTAAAACAAGGCAGTTGTAGGAATGAGTAATAAGGCTAGTTCTAAAGGAACATTATGACTGAATTTATATTTACAAGGAACTTCATATTCTTTGGTTTACAAGAAAAGCCCTTTAAACTAATGACAAAGAAGTTAGTAAAATACTCAGTTAATTACAGATTACACTCCAATCCAAAGCATTTATAGACAAAAAGCAGACTAAACTGAACCAGTATTTTAAATATACTCATATCTTCTACAGAAGACAGAAATGAGATTAAAATCCCCAAAGTAGAAAAACACCCAGTTTGTTCAAGCTTATTCACTTAAACATGAAAATACATGCCAACTACAGATAAGTCAATCCATGAAATTGGTCTAGCTGCCTTTTTAAGAACTTTCTAAAGTTAATTTTAAATGTTGTGCTAATTTATATATTGGACCACCTAAAGCAAGATTAAAGGCTGGTGCCTTGGTAAAATACATTGCCAGAGATGTCAGAAAATAAACATCATTGATGTTTAGCATGATACCAATATTGATGCAGGTACTAAAACAATTACTTCCACAGAGCTGTGGTTTCTTAGCCAGTTTTGATACAGTATTCATACCACCATTGTTGAGATTTATTTCCTGGTTTAATGTCCTATTCTAGAGTTTAATTTCAAGCCATTTTAAACAGCATATAAACTGTCAGTCCAGAAGGCATGTTCATTAAATTATAAAAATGGGTTGAAGCTTTGCACTTATCTGAACTAGAATCCAGCTAGAAATACTTGTAAACCACACACCTTGGTATCTTCATTATTTAAGAAAAACATGTGCATGAAAAAAAAAAGAAAACCTCTGAAGTTTAAAACAAATTTTATTCATAGGGATCATTTGCCTTAAGTTGATGCTATTTAATTGCAGTTATTACAAGCTCCGAGATACTCTCAGCAGACAGAACGTTAAGTCCCTGCAGCACTTCTGGGACCGGCGTACATGCGTCTGGTTGGCTCGCTTCACCGACTGCTGTGTTACTTGGCTCTGTACTCAAAGGAAATTGGAGTATGTCTAAACCTGGACAACCTCTCCTATTCATGTGTCAGACTCCAGCAATGTTGCTTACTGTTGTACCCAAATTAATGTTATTACCTGCCTAGCAAGTGGGGCACCAATCTTCAGGGCCTGGTCCCTCAAATGGAAATTCATACCTTAACCCAACATCTAACATAGTTTCTCATTGCCTGGAGCACTCCTCTGGATCTGAGGAGCTAACATGGTGGTGAAGAGAAACCCATCCCCAGAGAGAAGGCTTTCGGTTTATGGCACCCCATAAAAGACAGTGTTTTTCAGTTATCAGGCATATGTGGCAGCAGAAAATTCTTAAAAAAATTGAAAACAATGCAAAATATTCCCTTGAAGAATATGGCGTATCTTATGACCAAGACAAAAATCTTTCCCTTTTGTGAACCAGGCTTCAGCAAGTGGAAAGTGACGTCACATCAGCAAATTAAAGTTTAAGCTGGACTGTGGGTGCTAAAACACAAGGCTTCTCATAAAGTGCTTTCAGCTATCCCATGCCTAGCACGCAATCACATCGCTGACATTCCCCCCGCCCCCCCAGCCCCCAGGATATTCTGAAACCAGTTAATCTGTTGCACAGATTAATGAGATGAAAGGATATCCTGACAGGGAGAAATCCTGAGACAATCATTTTGCCACATCTTCAGTTTTTGAATGTAAAAAGTATGCATATTATATTGGGAAACTTCTTATTGATCACAACAAATCATAGTACAGATAAATGAATCCAGAAGGAACATTTTCTGCAACCCTTGTATAACAGGCTGGCTCAGAGCCAAGATTTCCATTATCCATCAACATTCAGATTACATTTCTGAAGGGAAAGACTTTCTATTGTATTAAAATATCTTGACAAACTTTGTAGCAAGGTATCCGCTATGAGTAGGGCATTGCTTTTGAGCATGTACAGTTAAAACGCACTCCTGCTGTTGAGACTCAAGTAAAGTTATTAGCTGCTCACATTGTGCCAAAGTTGGTGGGACCTGAGGAGTTTATGGTCACTAGTACGTTTTCATTTAAGTAGAGATGTGCCACACCAGTGCTATAAGTCATTATCCTTGCACTGAAATACCCACCACCACCAGGAACTACGCCTCAAGCGGGATGATCTCAATGTGTTCAGTGTATTTTATCTGTTTGAGCACTTTTACAGATCAGATGGTGATACCTTTGAGATGCTCTCCCAGAGCCTGCCGGGGCTGACAGAAATTGATTGACTTAGTTTCAATATTTTTCTCTGGGGATTCAGGAAAACAGGGGTCATTTTATTTTAAACAGGGGCTGAAATTTTCATTTGCCACCCCATTCTGTACATAACAGAAGACCACAATCTAGTCAAAAGAGGCAAGAAGCCTCAATACGAAAATAATTCTCCTCCCCTCTGGCAATTCACTGGGATCTTTTATTATGTTTTCTGGCCTTTTATGCTGGATCAGCCTTTTCTTTGAAGTGGTCAGCTGGCTGTGGGGACAGCAAGCTTCACTTTCAGAGCTAATGTCACCCACCAGACTGCTAATTCACAGAAATAAAAGCCCTGATCCTGTTCAATTTTCAGCCTCCATTCATTTAACACTGATGCAGCATCCCCATTACTGTTCCCAAATTTAAATTCTGTATTATCTTTTGTCAACTCTTTCAAATAGAGATTCCTATTGAAAGAAAAACACTGTGCAAAAGATTTCATGGAAACTTATGCTGCCTATCCAAAACAGCTCAGCTGAACTATTTCCTCCCTGGAATTCGCCAAGACAAATAGCCTGTGTCCTAAGATACTGATCCACATCTTGGATCGGGATGAATCTGAGACAAAAGACCAAAAGAAAGTGGTTATAGTCCAGTTATTGCAGTTCTAAAGCAGAGGAACAGATAATCATGAAATTGTGTTTACGTCATTAAATATGCTTTAACATAGACCATCACCTTATGTCTTAGAACCAAAAGGAAATCTAGACCCTCTGGTTAGACCTATGTGACATGGGCCATGAAGCTTCATGTTGTCTTCCTAGTCATGAGCCTAATGAGATGCTCTGGTTTTAAGGCAGAACCTGTGCTCGGGTAAAAACTTTGTCTCTGTCCTGACCGGAAACCGCAGAGAAGAGAAGGACCTATTATTTCCCCTGAAAGCTTGTTATCTGGGCTACTCAACCTCAAATTAAAAGTGTGCCTTATTTCCTTGCATTTGCCTGGCTCCATCTCCCAGCTACTGGCTCCTGCAAGACTCCACTGCTTACTTCCAGCACAGAATAAAACACACAAATAAGAAAATCCTTCACTTATGAACCCTTGTGTAGGAAACTTAAGCCTCCCGACAACAGTGGACTGCTTCAGAGACACCTCAGAGGTAGCCCACGCTCCAGTCTGTGGCCCGCAGCCTGAAACCACTGCCATGCCATCTCAGTATCTGAACACCAGCAATTTGCTCTCTGGCAGACAAGAAAGGCAGGGTTTGCTGTTTATGTATAGCTATCAGTCCCTGCAAAGCAGCATCATTGTACAACCACCCTGGCGATGCTCTATCCACGCAGAAGTGAACGGTATTGTTCTTAGGTGTGCCATTGTACAAAGGTGGCTAAGCATCTTCAAGAGGTAACACAGCTCTCAGCGCAGAGCACGTAAGCCGCCTTCTGCCTTCCCGTTTCTCCCCTCTTGTTACCACATGCTGCAATTTTCAGTTGCAAATAAAAATTCAAAAAAACCCAAAAGACCTCAAAGCCCCCTTAAACATTTCACACAGTGCACTCTTTGGCCCGAGGGGGTCACAAATCAATACGCAGCATTTGCATCTACTGTTCCTTGCGGGCCGTAGCAACTTAAAATTGTAAAGAGCAAGCCAGGGCTGTTTTGTCACCATTTATTATGTTGATTGTGTATTTATTCCTCGAAGCAGGATTCTGCTTAATGTTCTGTGCTTTCAAAGAGCCTGGCAGCTGGTGTAAATGAGTTATAGATCCATTTGCCACCAAATCAAAGCCCAGAGCCAGATCAAAGCCAGATAAAAAATCATTTTTCTGTCACAGACTGTATGGCTTCTTCTCTGCCCTGTAAATAAAATTGATATTATTTCATCCAACTTCTATTTTCTCCTGATCAAAATATGATTATGTCTAATGCTATCCTGTCCAGGGCACTGAAGTTATACGAGATGTGAAAGCTTATTGATGTATTCAATTACTGGTTGCTGCTCCATTGTCTGCTGAGCAGAGCAGCTCGGTTATCGGTTCTTTAGAGCTGTACATTTCTGCCTAACAAAGTCATAACTCCCACAATTACCTGCCTGATGGATGGAAAACAAATATCATGAGCCCAATGCTGTTATCAGCTCGTCTCCATCTCTGAAATTGCTTTATATTAATGAGATTAGGACTGTGGAAAAGGTATCACAATTTAATTATTTATATTTTTCCTAGTATGGTAGGAGCACGCTCATGATTCTTGATCTGCATAAAGATTTGTCTATAGCACAGAGCTTTCTACAGTGAGAACCGGACAGGCAGATATGCAGTGAAATGTAGCCTTTCTCAAAGCTTATGTAGCTAAGGCTTATGCATTTTTTTTTCCTCCCATCTCGACATCTAACCCACCCACCAAAATAGTTATGAGAATCCTGCACTGAAAATACAGGAGAAACCCTTGCATTTAACCGTGCTGAAACACACAAGAGCTAGCTCCCAAGAGCTAGGGGCATCAGCTGCAGATATTCTTATTCTTTGTAAACATACCAAATGTGAGTGACACTTTTCTCCCTGCAGCTTTCCAGCAACACTGACAGTCAATACTTTATAATGGTACTGAGCAACGAGCTGCCGTGTGCAGAATCCTCCTTCCAAATGCCAGTGCACCCTCACCTGTAGTGGTTTTCCTAGGAGCTGTAGCTGGCGGTTATATGACTGCTAGTGTTCCCCCTCCCCTCTTGGTCTTGTAAGAGATATTTCCTCAAATGGAAACAGGTTCTTTTGCTTCAATTTACTTTGATAAAATAGACAGGAGGGGCAATTTCCACACTGTTTCTCTGGGATGCTAACACTGCAGTAAGCATCGAGATTTTAGTGTAAACAGTATGGCTGTAATATGATGAAACCTGTTGAGTGTGAAAGGCTGTTGAGACTGGTTCCATTTTTGTTATCTATGTTACACACACACACCCCCAAAAAAAGCATTTCAGATTAATCATCATTAAACAGGGAAGTTTCAATTCCACAAGCAAAAAGCTGTCATGAAAGTAAAGCTTGTGAAGACGACCCCGTAAGTATAACTGTCTGAAAAAATTCTTGTTCCAGATTAGGCTGTTTAGAAATGCTGTTAGTCCCCAAAGTGAGCCAGCAAAATATTTAACCAAAGGATTAAATCTCCTCTCCTTCATATATAATAGGCAATCTCTGCTTGGTTCAGTGCATGGTTTAGTTTGATGCTGAGGCTCTCCTGGCCTGCTGGGAGCGATTAGCTCATTTAGCAACTCTTTTTTGGCACTGCTGACTGCACATCACATGCAGTTGGTGACATTTAATTCATCATCTTCAGCTCCCAGGAGGCAGAATTACGAAGCTCTTCAGAAGTGACCGCACAGCCCCATGTCCTGCCTCTCCTCCCACCTACTTGCCTCCGTTTCTCTCGCTGGCCATCTTTCAAATGGAAAGGGTTAAAATGTCACTGCCACACAGATGATTTTCAGCAGTATTTCTCCCTCTCAACTCATCAGCCTATGGCAGTCTGACTGCTGTCACCCTCCTTTATTATATATAGCAGATGACAGGAGTAATCTTTGGTTCAGAGATGACAGTTTGTTTTATAAAATCTTAGCGTGGTGTAAGCAGTATTGCCTAGCATCACCAGTGCATAGATTGAGATACTCATACCAGTGCCCGATACAGCCACATCTTTCCTTTCAGACCCCAGTTTTTATAGCTGCATTAATACAGTATTTTTGCCAGAGATCATTCTGCCATAACTCCTATTCCAGGAGGAGTCTGGAAGGACCTGAGCACCTAGTCAAGACACTCAATTCAGTGCTGTAGCCATTACCAATTCTGTGTCAAGCTCCAAGGTTAGAGCTTGACAAGCCCCCGAGGTACCCCAAGAGACTGCTACATGTTGTCAATATACTCGAGTAGTGCTGAATTTTGTCATATGGAGATAAGCCAACACTGTGCAGGAATGGGGAAAGAAAGTGCAATTTTTGGATGAAAGCCCATGAATTCCTTCAGCCAAGCTAGGGGACAGTGGTTAATTCTGCTCCAAGGCTGGTAGGATCCCACACCTAGGTTTGGAAAAGCGACCTCAGAACAGTATGCCCTTCCTCTGCCTGGAGCAGCCCTGGGGGACTTGACCCCATAGCAAATTAGGGAAGACCTCAGGACTGCTTTTTTCTTGAATCACAGTTAAGCTTTGGCATGATCAGGAAACTACAGGATCTAATCTGCCACTGCACTGGCTAGGGAGCCACACAAACCCTAGTAAATAAAACCAATAAATTCCAGGCCTTCCACTTAAAAGGGAGTTATGGTCTCATTTATTCATCAGCAAAGGCACAAATGGAAGGTAGGTCACAAGGCCAAGAATATAAACCCATTTAGATGGCACATGGATGCTGGTTTTTATATTGTGAGGAGGACATTTAGGGAGGGAGATCTATCACACCTATGCTGTATTTCATCAAGAACTCAAACAGCAATAGTCATTTTCAGTTCAGAATAAAGTACTATAAGTAAAGGCTGGAACAACAGCTTTGAAGACAGACATCTGCATTTTTTATTTAATGATTAATCACTTTGGACTTGCACTTATTAACTACCTCAATTATTGTTTTCCTTTTTTACTCAGGAGTCTATAACTCTACTGTAAATTAGGAATCAAGATGGTTCATTGGTATTTGTTTGGAAAGCATATGTTATCATGTGAAGTGGAACTACTTATGACATTTTCAAAAAGCTATGAATAATCACACATCATTAAAACTGTTGATTGAAACACTGCTTTGCCATGACATTTTTAATCTATGGCATAAGTAAATGCAAAATCTACCTAGCAAAAGGAATGAAAAAGCCAAAAATTCCCTGGAGTATTATACCCCAAACTCTCGCCTTCCTTTCACCTTATCCTAGATTTAAAATAAAGGAAAGGAAGACTGAGATGCTGGCAAGGCAAAACTTCCATTCATCTTGGTGGGATCAGGTTTACTCCAGTTGCAGTCATTTCCTAAGCAATAAAGAGAATATATGTTGTCTTTGGAACAGAGCTTAAGGCTCCTTTCTATCGCATGTGGAATCTTTCAATAGTGCTACATTCTTTGCATTAAAGAGCTGCTTTACTTCACCAGATTTAGAATATCAGTCTATTCTTTGTTAAAAAAGAAAACAGTAGTTTCATGTAATGTACATGCTGGGAATAAATCTGTTTGTTTATAGAAATTGTTAAGACTCAGGAGCAAAACTGAAAGAATAAAAATTAGCTACTGCAGAACATAAAACTGGTGTAATAGAACACAGAGCAACTTCCTTATATACAACGTGTTGGGAGTTAATGGACTGATCACCTCTGTAGGCAATAGCTACCACATACGAATTTAGTACATCCTTAACGCAGGCTGCCATGTCAAATGGCCAGAAAACCGTCCTCAAGGACTCCAGGATCTTTCTTCCTTCCAAACAGGCCCACTCCAAGCAGGAAACCACTTACCTAGGAAGAAGCAGTCTTCCAAGCTGGTTTCTTTGTCACTAACAGCAATGAAACAAAATATGCGACACCAAATAGTGTTTTGTATCCTGAATGCTGGGCAGTGATATTTTGAGAAAATTTCACTCCTGCAAAACTAAGCTGACTTTAATAAAAGTCAACTACTTGCAGAGATGCTGTGTGTGCAGCTAACACTGCAGCTGCATACACTCAAACCACAGCCTCTTCCAACCCTTCCCACTTGCAACCTGCCCCTTCCCTCCGTGGTCCATGTGGTAGCTTGGAAAAATCAGTGAAGAACATGATCCAAATTCCAGTGGAAAGAAAGGCATCTTCCTATTGGAGCTGTCCATAGGGGAGCAATCTCCACCTTGGCTGCAAAATCTCTATCCTTTGCTATGTATTTTTTTCAGCCAGCATCCAAAACACTCTGGAGCCTAGATGTCACCAGTAAGAACATTACCATGTAGGTTTGTTTCTTAAGCTTATTTCTGCATGAAAACTACAAGCACTGACTTTCCCATCTGGTTTCCATTAAGGCTTTGTGGTTTTGAGGTGAGGGGAAGGTTGGGTAAGTGAAGAAAGCAGCTTGTTTGGTTGGCTGTTTACCTTGCAACAAGTTCAAAGATCCTCCACAGTTCCCTGTATCCCAACTCCTGGTCTTGTTCTTTCTTTTCATGCTCAATCACTATTCCAGTCAATCTTAGTCTTTTTGATCTCCCTGCAATGTCACCACAAGCAGGCCAAAGCTTGGAGATGAAAATGGCTGTCCACACACATACATATCCCTGAGGTGAGCTGGCCACGGACACCCTTAAGTCTCCAGTCTTTAAGTCCATACACTTCTGCCCTGAAAAGCCAAGACCAGGCATTTCTTTGAATAGAAAAACAGACAAATCCCGTTCTTCCCTGAGCTGAGGGACACTCAGCCAAACTCTAAGCAAGTTACAGTCCGAGTAATTTAGTTCGGGTGGTATCTCTGGAGGTCATCGGGTCTAACATCCCACTCAAAGCATGACCTGCTAAGGTTGGGCTGCTCAGAGCCCTGTCCTGAGGTTCCCCCAAAGCCTACAGATGTTTACAGCCTGGATAACACATGCAGGTTCTCAAAGGAACAAACATTGCAATGAGGAAACAGTATCTGCCAGATTTCAAAGGGAAATACTAGAACTTTAAAGAAGGATTTGATTTTGACCTTAAGAAAAAACAATGCGCTTTTCACTAGCCTTTTTGGCTAACTTTCACAGGAAAATTTGGTCCGAGACAGACAACTAGAAAATACCATTTTGAGCTGCTAAAAGCTTGCCAAAATTATAAGCAACAAAAAATGTGGTCCATGTTACATCCCAACTGAGGTTTCCCAGTGTTGCCATTTTCATCTTGTATGTGGGACCAATTTGTATTCTACAACACCCCCCTCTATAAATCTGTCAATATTACGCATTTTCCCAGCTGATCGCCCTCTTTCTGAAAAAGAGACATTGCTTTTAAGTAGCAGCCTTTCCAGTTAGATTTTAAACTGTATTCTAAATTCAGAGCCAGCCTACTTTTCAGTTAGTTGTTTTTGGAAGCAAGTAACAAAGTTAAAGGTGTGTCCAGTTCTTATCTACAAATAGGTGCAAGATATCACCATCCTTGAAATAAGAGAAAAAATGAGAAATGCAGACTGGAATAAATTCTCACTGATGCTTTCTTTATGCAATTCATTTTGGATCTAATTCAAAATCCACTGAATTCAGAAGAATCTTTTCATTTCATTTGGATAACACTGATTCATGAAAAAAATACTCCTGCTTACAAACATGGTCTGATTAAAGGTAATAGTACATCCACATCTCACAAGCAGTGAATAGTCAAAGCAAAAAATTTGCAAGTTGAAGTCTGTTTACAAGAACTATGCACTGAATGCCTACGAATAGATAATTCCTTTGCTGAAATCAGGGTCACCTCACATCACAGGGATAGAAGAAAGCTAAATCGATGAGTGAATTTATTTTCATTAGACAGTTTAACCAGTTCTCAGTATAAACTAGCTGGTCATAAATTGAGCTTGCTTAGAGCTCTTTTGATTGGGATTATTTCATGAGATTGTGTGAAATCCATAGCTTTTGGACAGGCAAATCTGAGCTTTAAAAGCATAACCCCTTTTTTCCCCACAAAAATTCCTTTTTTCCCCAGAACATCACCAAGCAACACAAGCAGCAGAGCTTCCAGTTTGACATCTGGAAGCAGATGGGTAGTAGGCAGAACCATAAACTCCATATAAACATCCCTGTTACACAAAACAGCATCAGCGTGTTGTATTCCAGGGAAACATCACTTCGTCCTCCTCCAAAATCCAGCCTGGCTTCGTGCCCGCCGATGCGAGGCTGGCAGGCAGCAATTGACTACAGCTAACCACCGGCAGCAAGCAATTGCACTGTGCCCAAGTGACTGATAATTGTCTTGTACAAAAGCATAGGAATTCCACCAAAACATTGCCCAAGATGCTGGGGAGACGTGGGACACACGGACCGGAGGTGTCTGCCCAGAAGCTGTCAGCTGCAGCCCCACGCGTTTGTGCCTCCGTTGTTTGCACACTATACGGTGTTGTTCTGGGCTGGCAATGGCTCTTCAGATCTGCATGACTTTTGCGAGTTTTTAGCATATTCATTAAAAAATTTGGACTAGAGCTATTGCACGTCTGCCAAACAGATCTGGTGTGAAGGTAGTGACATTAGTGGAGATATTCATTTTGAAAATTAACTTCAAGCTTATATTGTTCAATAAGATGTTCAAACAACCTCAGATCTTGCACAGTCCACAGGATATAGGTGAAATACTTTATTCCCACTTTAGTTGTGATCTCGTTGTTAAAGCCAGAGGTGAAGTCTGAGCCTTTTGCAGTTGTTTACTGGCTGACAGAAATTTTTGATGTTCAGTTTGTCTCTAGACAGTAGTCTGATAAAACAGTCAAAACACATCTCTTAAATACTGCTTCCAGCAAGCCGCATGAATTCTTGAGTTATTTAGATTAATTTTTGAAGTGTGCAATTTTATTTCTGTTATAACGTACAACCTAATATTATTTAATAATGTAAAATAGCAATCCCAGGACACAAAGCTACTATCAATTACACATTCTGCTAGTTTAACCTAACTTGTTCTAGGAATCTCACTGATAGTGGCAACACTTCTGTTAGTAATTAAATACTGTCCCAGAAGTAATTAAAAATATTAATGATACTAAGGATACAGTTATACACACTGGATGTCCAGTTCAAAGGACTAAAAATAAGTCTTAGAAATAAAACATGGAAAATATGTTTTTCATGAAACAGCTGAAAAGATTTCTTAACACAATAGAGGAATTGAAATAAATTTTAATATAAAAAGAAACCTATAAAGTATATAATGCAGTTAAATCAACATGTGTTCCTTGACTGTTCTGCTATCCCTTTGCTAATGCATCCACAGCACTTTCCAGAAGATAGTTATTGCTCAACAGCAGCACCTTATGTTGCCACTTCCGTAGGCTATTCACAGACATGAAATCTTTAAACTCATTTTACTTTGTGATTTTCACAACATTAGAATTGAACTTATGGCAGATCTGAAAAACATCCAAATCTGCCGTTAACCCCCCCCCCCCAGTCTAACAATGCAAAAGAAAATGAGTTCAGTGAAATAACTACATTTGGCTTGTGTGTACTGAATATATTGCATTTGACTCAAATCTCTTGTGGTCTAGATGGTCATAATTCTTAAGCCTCTAGAGGTATTTACAGTGTTTTCCTTTTTAAACACTGATATTCTGCTCTGTAATACTTCTTCCCAAAATCTCACAAGCCATGCATAATATTCCTAAATATAGAGCCAGTTTGAGGGGATGCAGTTCTCAAAAAGAGCCTCTATTAAAATTCCTCACGACTGGATCACAGTATTTGTCAATATTAATAATCGTCATTAAACCCGGCCAAAAAACTTTTTGGACAGAAACCTGGATTTTTGACCCAAAAGAATATTTGTGAGAAGAATGAAGTTTTTATTATTTCAAAGGAGCTTTCCTTAGAAAAAGCCAGCTTATTCTGATGACTTTCGGTTTTCAAAAACAAGAAGTTGACATTTTCTGCAGGAAGTACAGCATTTTCTGATTAGCTCTAATAGCCACCTTTGGGAGATGCTGCAATTTATCCCAGCATTTGAAGTAGCTGAGTGTCATTAATTGCTGTTCACTAGGGTATTAAAGGCACTTGGTACCTTGTAAAAATGGGAGCTGAAAAAAAAAAAATCAGACTGCGGGCCAGAATTCAACAAAACACTTGAGCACATGACTCAACGCAGCGCTGAGCAGAAGCCTGCCTAAGCACATTCGCTGCTTGGCTGAACCAGAGTTGTTGTTTATAAACCCCAGCAGATTTGTCAGACTAAATGCTAGCTTGTGCATCTGATAGTGAAATATGGGTCCATTTTTTCATTTTTCTAGTTTTGAGAGCTAGGCACCTTGCTCAAAGACACAAAGTGCTGCCGGAAAATTTCCGGATTTTTCTGCAGAACTTTTTCTGTTGCTTAAAAATGCTTCCTCACATCAAACTGAATATTTCCCAGCCTGGTGTTAAAAGGGCAATCCTGTTACCCAGATAAACCACATCTTGATAATGCCAAAGCTACAGTAATATGTAGTTCTTGTCAAAAGAGTCACTTATTTCATTTCCCATCCACAGAGACAGGCTCTCTTCTAAGTCAGTTTCTGATGGAAACAAATGAAGGCAATGATTCGTCTTGAATAATAAAGCACCTGCAGCTGTTTTCCACATTCAGAATGATGGCTTATCATTAGCAGGCACACTTAGATATTCCAAGCACCCCACACGCCTTGCAGGTAGGACTCCAGGGTCTGTGTCACTTACCTGTGCCTCATCACTTTCCAGTAACAAGAACATCAGGGATGCAGCGCACACATCACCCGAGTCTGGATTCGCTCTAAATAGTGCTCCCTGAATCAGTCGCCTCCGCCTCCCCCCAGAAAATCAATAGGAAGGATTTCATTAGACTTGAATTATGTAAACTCTGTAGAGCAGAACTTCCTTTGAGTTTGAGGGACACCGAGTGCACTGGGAGCCTGGTCTGTGGCTGGGTGCTGGAGTCAAGACTAAATCACTTCAGGGAGGCTTTTAAAGGCAATTCTGCATGCACATATTCCACAAGCTGGCAAAGCTTTAAGGACCAGCTGCAGGGTTTCTCTTTCTTTGTTCTTAACCATCCCAACGAACTGAGACCGACGGACGACATCCTCCGCAGAACTGTGCTTGAAGCAGCAGTAATGCTGGGGAACTGGACATGGGGCCGCCCCAGCCAATTGACATGGGAACCAAAAGCAGCTTTGACAGTGCAGTCATACAGGGAGCAACTCAACTTGGTTCAAAAATAGATTAGTTCATTACAGAATACATGAGAATAAATTGCATGGGAATGAGTGAGGGATTGTGCAAGGGAGTTAACGCACTCTAAAATATCATGAAGCTACTGTATGACTAGAAAAGATCAGTTTGTAACAAGATAATTTACAATTTAGAACATTCAAATAATTACACACGAATCACTAAAACATTTGTTAAGGGAACATGAGATCCCTTTACTATATAAGATAGCTTTAGTTTTTCAACAATTCCATAAACACAGCCAGGTGAGTCAGTTACTCATCACCACCATTCAAATCTTCAGTGATCTATTAAGAAATAAAAACTCTGTGCAGTTAGGGTTTCACATGGTTGCTTCTCTGAGTCAGCATTATCTCCAGCTGCAAACTCAGGAGTCACAGCTCCAAAGTAAAGTTAACAGAAGATCAATTATTGTAATTAACAAAATCAATAATAGTTTAACAATAATGCATTTTCCCTCCTAGGATAAACTGTGCTGCATTCACTTGGCCTTAAGCTCAGAGAGATCCACAGCTAAACACAGCGACATTAACATAAAGAAGATTCAGACCATCAGGGCAAAGAACAGAAGAAAAGTCTTTCTGCCAATACATAAGTTAGCCCTTTCCCCCAGGTCTGACATTCTAGCTTTGCCTTGCAGGGACAGTAATCAAAGGGAAAACACTAAGCCAGTTTTCACTGCCCTCCATGGCATCACATGCACCCACACTATGTTCTTTGATTTACCACCAGTACAGCCCAGTAACACATGCCCAAAAGGAACCGGACCTGCTGTAATTCTCTGCACAGTGGTAACTCCCTCCTTACTTGCCCCTTAGCTGGGGCAGTCTGTTCATTGCCTCATTATATAGGCAACATGCTCAAAACCTAGTTCAGGTGTTTTGCTGCACCAGAGATAGATTTCACCTTGCAGAATTAAGACACCAGCACGAAGTCCATGGTCCTGCTGAGGAAGCAGCAGCCCTTGCTCTGGTTCCCAGTACCAAGAGGACAACCCTCAGGACAGCCTGGAAACAGCTCCCAGCACACACGGGCAGCTGCTTCAGAGCTCTTTAAGGCAGTCATAGTCCCAGCAGGGCATTTTCCCACTGTGCCCCTCCAACTCTGAGTGCACAGGGTTGGTTGTGGGGTGCTGGAGGGAAAAGGAGAGAAGGGACAACAGCTCCCGCACCAAGCCGGGAGATAATTAGATCCATTTAGTTACCACATTTCTGGGCATCCTGCACAGCTCTCGCTTGTCCTATTCTCCGTTTATTTCAGCTAGGAAAGATAAGCTTTATGCCTTCTTTCTTCCTACCCAAAGGATATTCCACTTTCCTCTGCCTCTGCTCGCCTTTGCCCTCTCAAACCCCTCCCCCCTCCAAGAAGAAATATTCTCATGTGCATGACAGAGGACACCTTATGGCCCTACCAGTTTGACTGGCCTATCTCCACTCGTCTAGAGACATACAGGAACATACTCCAACAAGACAATTTTCTGTACAGCTGCATGCTGTATACTATGCATCATCATCATAGCCCACAACTGCTCTCTCCCAGAAGACCTGAGGAATGAAGGAGGGCAACCACATAACACCCTCTTTGGCAGTATGAGTTTTTCTGTGCTGTGGAGAAGTTTCAGATTCATGTTTTGGACAAATATGACTGGTTTTCCTGGGAAGCTCCAGTGAGGTTGTGGAAATGCCACCAGACAAAGGAGCAACAATCTGCAGACAGCAAGATACTGTGCTCCCTTACTGAAGGGCTGATTTCAGCAATCAGTAAATTGTTTGGCTGCATTTGTACTGTCAGCAAGGGTGTAGGGCAAGAGCTAGAAGTTTATGCTCTGTTCATCAGTCTGACAGGCTCCTGATAGCCCTTTCCTGCTTCTTTTGCCTTCCCCTGCCGAGGGAATATGATAGTTTTGGAGTTACCTGCTGGCCTTCACCTTTACTTGCTAGGCACTCTAGCCTCTTGATGCATCACCAGGGCTCCTGCAGCAGTGGACCAGCAGCTGCTATATGCTTTCTAGAAGAGCATTGGCCTCCTGTTGGCGTTCTGGCCAATAGGTGGTCAGGGGGCTAAAGGGTGGCCAGAGCATCCTGTTCCAGATGTTAATCTAAGCCATTGTCTCTGGTCATTATTTCTCTTCCCAGAGAAATGAACTAACCACTGGCCTTCTCCACTGCCCTTCCAGCAGCCACCACAAATGGATACAGAGTGGGCAGATGAGTGGGGATGGACGAGGGGCTTTGAGCAGGACCCAGAGCCCCTCACTGATGTTTCATCAAGGCCAACCTCAATGCTGGGGAAAGCAGTGGAGCCGCATAGGCAAGTCTCTTCATCCAGGTGCAAGAGTCCATGACACAGCTCCTTGGTACTTGGAAACAGCCACACAATTCACTCACATACTGAAGAAAAACTTATTCACAATGAAACAAAATGATGGGGCAAACGCTCCTTCCCTTACTTCTCCATGAAGAAACATGAAATCAGAAAAATAGTGCTTGAGAAGTCACCTGGTCTGTGCCCTCAATCCCATCTCAGGATCAGCTTTGTTCCTAGCAGATGTATGTCTAACCTATCCTTTAGAAAGCTCTGGGGATGGAGACATTCATACCCTGATTGGTTAGACCATGCATAAAAATTAAGAGATTTTAGGTAATTGTGTGCAAACCTCTAGAACAAGTTTTGCAAGCCTGTGCACTGTGCTATTGCCATATTCCAATATTATTGGCCTTTACTTTAGCTGTGGGTTGCTGAACTAATATGAAATTCTGACTGAATTTGTGCAGCCTGTGGAAGTGCTGGGAGACGGTAAATACATTAAGAGCAGACTGTCTGTGAGAGCACCAGGAAGAAGAGAAAAGCCTTGAAGAACTGCTTCAGAGCGAACAAGCTCTGCTAAGCCCTTCAGAATAGCAGTGGGAACATCTGACCTTCGTTGCAGGGATCCCAGCAGTACTGGGAAGCCAGTGGATAATATATCAAATAATGGCCATTGAAACAAGAGGAGAAAGAAAAGTGGAGATGAAAACATTATTTCTGAAACTTTGCTCCCATCAGTGAGTTTTCTGCTTTACAGAAATGTACCATGTTACCTTGGCTTTCTACACAACCTCTGTCAGAGATTACAGCTTGAATTATTTCCATACAGTTTCATGTGTCTTTTGTATGACCTTGAGAGCTGTCATTCTACAGCAGCACAGAGAAGTTTCAGGGACTTCAGCCTTGGCTGAAGTATACCAACTGCAATGCATCTCATTTTCATTCCATCAGCGTGCCTATACACTGAGGTTATTTACCAAACATATGCAAATTTCAGGATATACCAGAAAATAACCAGGTGAAAAGCATACAGTTCAAGAACCACATTTGCAAACCTCTGCACAGTCTTCATGATTCTGCCTTCTTTCAGCCAGCCAGATAGTAGGACTCATATGCCCCAAAATAGACATCTCAAACTGCTTTAAGCAATTAGATCTCCCAGTGATTCATCTCACCATCACCATCCAAAACACACAAATGTCTAAGATGCTACTCACATATGCAAAATAAATGCATGACAACGTAAGCACCTAAAACCTAGTCAAGCTCTGGAACAATTCATCCACTCACCCTAAAATAATTGTCATCACCATTATTTTTAGTTGTTCCCGAACAATCAGTACTTCACATGATCAATGTAGAAGTAAAGTTCTGAAGCATCTACAGTACTCCAGCACCTACGTAAGACTGCTAGTCCCATTCACACTCGTGCTGGCTCTTGGATTAGGAGCAGCAGAGCGGAAAGAGACAGGGCAGAGAAGATGTGATTTTTTTTTTTTTTTGTGTCTGGCCACCAAGCCTTCAGTCATGAGTTTCATTTTTCACATTTCAAGTCTCACACACCAGGGTTCAGATCTGCATTCGATTCCTAGCTCTTTTACAGATTTTCAGTACAGCTGTGACCAGACCATTTTATTTCTGACTCAGTTTCCCACACATGATAAAGAAGCTAATTTTCAAAAGAAGTCATTGAGACAAAATGAATAACATCTGAATTGCTAAGATATTATCATGGTCTATGCAAGCAGAGAAATAGCTCAGGGCAGTGTTCATTTAGAACAGTGGATGTAGGGCAAATCAGCTTTCTAGATCAAAATAGGCAAATCTATTTCAAATCAGACTTGTGTTTTTGAATTTGTTTTTTGTTTTTAATTATCTTGCCATTAATGCCTTTTTTTTTGGAGGATGTTCAATTTCTTGAGGTGATTGCACAGAGGCTTCTTTGAAACCTTAATTTCTCCAGACAAAACAGCCAGTTTCAAGACTAATGATTACAATGCTATCATTCACTCAGAAAAGCCATTTAATTCTGATCAGGATCTACCTCTCAGCTCTGAATTTAAATCAAGATTGGCCACAATTCTAGAGTGCAGTTACTTCTAAAATGGAAGAGATCTTGCTACACACAAGAGACATGAGTTCTTTCTATACCAAGAATTCATGTTAGACAGTTGATATTTAAAACACAGTTCTCATTAGAATGGATTGTAGCATTCATGTCCTGGAAACCTGAAGAATAGAAACTAACACATTAATTCATGCAGAATACTTCAATGATCTCTGCCCGGTACCTGCTAGAATAAGCCTCCCACAATCATTTTTGCTTTGTTCAAAGCTCTAACAAGGATGTATTAGTTGAAAAGAATTCAATGAAATCACAAAGTGGCCAAGAATCCTAAACATGCTTTTCCTTAGCTGTGTAGTGTGACATAGATAACGATGTGCTTGATTTTGTCTGCTCCAGTAAGTTCAACACTATCCTGTCTTTCTTGCATTACCTGCACATAAAAATCTACTTCTGAAAATGTATATAGTCAATATTTACTTTAGATACAATTTTAATGAAAGTACACCATAAAAATAAAAGTCTGCAACTATAAAAGCCTAGCTTACACAACATTAAACATCGGAGGTTAGGTAGAATTGGATTTCGTTCTTCCTAACTGCAGTGATTTTTTAAAAAAAGTTTGAAGTGATAGCATTTATCATGTAGTTTTCTAAAAGGAGAATACATTGACTGCTTCACTGTATTTTGAAGCTCCTGTGATAAAGCCAAGAATTAGATATTTGCATATGAAAAGTTCTGCAGAGGAATGCTCTTACTAATGCCAATAATTCTACTAGTTTCAGCATGGTGACCAGTGAATAAAGGACTGGACATTATACATTTCCTTTTTAATACCTCACCTATTATCTGTCTTGAATACATCCACCTTATATTCCAACTCTATTTTAGAGATCAACAACTCTACAAAGATCACAGAAGTGATTAAATAACCCAATGCAAGCACCAGCATGTTGTGAGGTAAGTAGACTCTTTGATGCAGGACATCACTTTGGCCCAGCATTCCTCTGATTTCATTGCCCTTGACTTTGGAGCAGCAAGTCAATATGCGTGCTGCTGTAAAACTGATATTTCAGACTCCTGCTTTGCTGCTGGAACACAGAATTATAGGACCATAAAGGACCTTCAGAGGTCATGGAGCCCATACAGACAACAAAGAAGAACTACGTTTGTGTCATCTGTGGTCTAACATCAAATACTTCCAATCATAGTGGCTCCACAACCTCCTCAGGCAGTACACCCCATTGCTTGGCTACCCTTCCTGCAAAAGGATGTTTTTCTTACTGTCTAGCTTCAAGTCTTCCTTGCTCCAATTACTTGCAATATTTCCTTACTTATTTATTGTGGATGTGAACAAGTTGTCATCTTTTTCCTTAACAGGTCTTTATGCATTTAGATGCCTCTATCCATCATCTTTTCTTTAGGCAAAACAACCTCTTATTTCCATCTTCCCTCAGAGGTCATGCTTTCCAGACTTCCCTAGATCGTCCCCAGGGATCCATATTGCTCCCGCAGCACCATGCTCAGAGTCCCTCCCATTAGCCAGTGTCCCCTGTAGGCAGCCTATCCAACCAATGCTGGGCTTCTCAGCACATTATCCGGGAGGACCACAGCCCTGAAGTGGAGCTGCCTCTTTCCCCAGAAATAGCACCAAAAGCTCTTGATCACTAAAGCTGCAGACTGATAGAAAACAATATACAAACTGGAAGAAGGGAAAACTAAGTTCAGACAGGAGAAAGACTAAAATAAGCAGCTTGGAAATTAATCCAATAATGCTCACTACATTTTTTCCTCCAGACCTGCTCTGCACAACTCCAACAGCTTCATATGAAGTACAAACTCCATACAGATCCCTCCAGGCTCCTAGAAAAGGGGCCCTCCTTTTTCATCATCTTTGCTGGCTTGGCCTCTGCTCTATGCTGCAAGTTCCCAGCTCCTTTCTTGAGCTTTTCTGTATGTCCTTGTGCAGAAGTCTCTCCATTTGCCTCCTAAAGTTCTTCCAAGAGAGCATTCAGTTTCTCCCCATGAAATAGTAGACTTTTCCCTCTCTATATTTCACCTGACTCAAAATGCAACAGCAACAGGATAGCCTATGCAAGCAACCAACCTTTCTGCTGTCTGGCTACACCTTTTTCAATCAATGAATTACATAAATTGTACATATAAATACATGAACATATAAATCAACAGCTATGCTATCTGAAACAGGTGTGCTCATACACAACTTCAGGGCTGTCCTTAACCTAGGGGGAATATCTTGGGGAAAGGTGCGCCTGTCCCAAAGGAAATTAGAAAGGTACAGCAGTTTCAACAAAATTTTGATGGAAGTTCTGTCTAGGAGGTCAAAGCCTCTTAAACTTTGGAAAGAGTTAGGTGCTTTCATACTGGTGGACAACTTTGAGGTCTGTATCATCCGGTCATGGTCCTGGCACAGAAGTTATGGGACACAGGCAAAGGAGAAAAAGCTGCGTAAAAACAGGAAACGAACTGAAGATAAAAAATGGTTGCGGCAGAGGTTAGATATGTAGGCTATAGCAGCCATACACATGCAGAAGCATCACAGAGGCCTGTCATTCAAATGGCTTTTGGAGGTATTAAGAAAGTAAGAGTGCACTTAAGATCAGTCTGCTCCGAAAATATATCCAAAAGAGCCCTGAAATCTTACATGTAGTTGTATGGATAGTGCCAAAATGACCATTATTCTAATCCTATTGTACTGCAATGTTATACGGAGGAAATGTGATTATGCCCAGTGTTATATTTGACAATGGGATTATCTAGAGGATGCCTTCCAAGCAGCCTATGTAAACCTTCCTGGTAAAAGCTGGATAGTGTGATGCGTTGTGGGCTTTTAAATCATGCTAAGCATTAAAAGCTTGACGGAAAATTTGGCATTGAACATTTCAGATTTCAGTTAGTAATTCACTGCATAAACAAGAAGCACCTCTAAAAGTGTATATTTAAGTGTGACTTTAGTTCAACTGAGAAACTAAAGTCTGCTTCTGCCAGATTTTTGTCTTGCAGCCAGGTTCAAAGCTTTAAGTCAACTTTAAAGAAAAATAAGTTGAGATTTTAATCACATAGTATACTGCAGAAACATTAGAAAGGTCATGACTTAATTTCAGTCCACTGACTTTCCTTGTAACAAAAGTATTGAATTTTGGGACAAAATAGTACCTTTATTGTAACAGAATCAGTTTTCAAACAAAGAGCATTTGATTTATTCAGCCCAGCAAATAGCAAGTTACAGTAGTCCATTTTCAAAGTATTAAGAGCAATGAAGAACTGTTTGAAGATCACAGTGCTACAAAGGAACAGAGGCTTCCAGTGTTACTTAACTGGGGGGAGTGGTACAAAATTCAACTACTGAGCAATTGCTTCTTCAAAAGAAGAAAAGAGACTGTACAGTCCCCTTGACTTTTCTATAGAGGTGGAATTCATTTAATTGCATCAAAAGGAACCAGAGCTCTCATCTCATCTTCCTTTCCGTTAGTGACTTTTGAGAGGGAGCAGAAAGGAAGAGAGGAATTGGAAGAGGGGTGTAGAAACAGTCCTGTAACTCCAGAAAGATGATAGGAGTGGTGGATTCAGCCTGTTTAGCTTTTCTTACTATCCTGTAACAGTTTCTGCATGAGGGTAGCTTAACCTTTACAGACTGGCAGTTCATCTCACATCCTCTATTTCAGCCTATTTTCAGTGTACATCACAAGGAACAGTGCTCTTTCCCTCACTGCCACACAGCATTAGACATTTTTAAAACTGGTAGCACAAGCAAACTTGAAACTCTCTTAACCAAGAGATTGGCTGTGTCTTGAGAAGTGCAGTGGTTAAACAGAGCGACACCAGTTTGCCTCACTCCTAAACGTTCAACCTCCAATTTTCCACAAGCTAGTTGGACTACTTTCTGGAGCAAACATACCAGTTGTCTCTGAGAAGGAATTGGAGATTGGTTGGTAGGACACTTTACACCACATGGAAAGAGGTGCTGAATCAAGAGCTACGGGTCCAGTGGGTACCAAACACTGCTCCAACCTCACTGTACGATGTAATAAAGCTGGATAGCCTTCAGGTCTGGGTACAGGCAGCTAGCAACAGGGTCAGCTAGCTCTAGTACTGCACAAGTCTTATCAACCTTTCTATCGTTGCTCCTGTGACCAGTAACTAGTGCAATGTTGGAACATTTTACAGCTCTTCGATTTAAGGATGCAGCTGTGGGGGAAAAAGAACTCTGCTCATGCACCATGGCATGAAGTAGAAAGGAGTCTTATTTGTCATCCTGAAGACTGAAGATCCATCCATGCAACCCAGGAAAACTCTGCCAGTAGCATCCTGTTACACTGCTCATACTTTTCTGTGTAGGTGATAAATGTTATCTTGTGAGGCCACTAACATTACATTATTGTTCTAAAGAAAACAGAAAAGAAAAATATTCTGGCCCCTTTTCTTATATTTTTGAAAGAGTGAATTTTAGTTGAGAAAACTTCAGTGTGCAGCACATGCAGCACAAACTACAGTCCAAAATGTGGATTTTATAGTTCAGAACTGTTCCACATGGCTGCCCATTCAATACATATAATTCATTACCAAATCCCATGCCTGCTTGCTCATTGTGATGTACCAGCAATGGGTTGGATTTAAATTAAAGTTGTATTTAAAAGGCCACTAGACACATTTAAAAATGAATCTTTAAAAGTTTGGCTAGGCAAAGTCCAATTAATAGTCCACATGTCTGTGTTATCTAAAGACCTAATTCCATTCCAACATCTGTTCTGTGTTTAACAGTAGGTCACAGCTACAAAGGTTGATGAGTACTAGAATAAAACAAAAACCCATGCGAATATTCTTCCACTGAACTAGCTGCAGATGAGCTATTAATCCCATGATTAAACTAACAAGGTATTTGTATTATTTTAAGAAAAGAGTCTTCATTTTATATTCATAATTTGCTTTCTATTTTATTAGCAGATAATGCAGATGTTAGCTAGATTTGTTAGCTAGTAGATATACTTATTCCTCCCCCGCCCTGCAAACCTTTTCAAACTCTAGATCAAATAGTCTTTCAAGTAATTGCATATATTTCTGAAACAAATTTCCAGTAGAGTTTTATAAATCTAATAGGAAGCACCTTAAAAGAATTGGAAGGTTAGCTCCAGGAATTAGAGATCACTTCCTTCACTTTGATTTCTAGTCAAGATCAGTCCTTAACTCACAGACAGGAGTAAGACCTAGTGCTGCCTAGACTAACTCACCACAGTGAAAATGTTTCCAGTCCTATGATGCGAAGTCAGAAAGGCACCAAGAGCAAAGAGGTGGCCCACCTGAATAATGCTGCCATCACAGATGGGAAATCCATGCCTTGCCATCAGTTCCTGACCTGGAGCTCCTGCAAGAACTGCTCTCCTGTCCAGCACGATGCTCCTGATCAGCAGCAGCTCCCTGACCCCAATTTGGGGAATAAAACAAGCCCACAGGTGGAAAAACAGATGTATCTATGCAGTTCTGGGTTAGATCCCACTATTATGGGACCTGCTGTTATTCTCCTAAGATGTGTATGGGGCAGTTGAGTGGTGAGAAACGCTAGACGACTTTAGCATGGATAAATGTAGTCAAAGCAGGTCTGAGGACTGAAATGAGCATAGATGCCCTGCACTTTTCAGAGCACACTGTCCTTCCACCTGTCTGGTCTGAACATAAATAGTAAAGTGAAGTCACCTATTTCCACTAGTAGAGTGGAAGAAGCCAGCCAGATAGATATTGACCAAAGACCTTTCATATCATTAGAATGAGGAAAAAAGAATACAAAATATACTTCTCCTCCCTGTAGCTCTCTACCAAAGCATGCCATAAAAAGCTTGCTGTCCTAGCAAAGAACTGAGCCTAAAGGATCAGCTTAACCTTGAGACTTGCTATATATGTTGCAGTCTTCATTCATCTTATTAGATACACTGAGAAACATAAAATTTAAGCAATTTGAAATAAGCATTCACTTATAATGAAGTCATAAATTCAGTTATGTATATAAATCTGTTTCTTATATTTATATATACATACACAAAATTATAGTTCAACCATACTAGAGGAAGAACATCCAGAAGAAAGATCTAATGACATACATCCTGAAGTTGTTCTCGTTACCATTGGTACCTTTGTACCATTACCTACATTATAGCTGATACACTTAACATTTATTTGCACTTGCATATATTGCAGAACTGTTATCTTAAAAAACAATTTTAAAATTGGATTAAATTTTAACAAGGCATCTCTTCTGCAGTAAAACAGCCTACTTTGATTAGACTGAAATAGCCATCCCACTTAAAATACACACTCCAAGTCTGAGCCTGCATACTTTTAAAGCTTGTCTGTAGATAAGGTAAACCCAGAAAGAATAAAACCAAAGTTCTACTGAAATGAAGATTTGGAGAATTAGTGTAAAACAAAAAGGCAAGTTCTTGCCTATTTGTGTTCACCTGGGGAATTCACTAAGGGCAAAAATTCCTGATAGTTATTCTGTGTGTGTGATTATGTGACAGAATGAGAAAAGTTTTCTGTCCCGACAGCTCCTCAACATGCCTGGATTACTAAACAATACAGTGAATGCAGTTTAGATTCCAGATCTTCCATATTTTGGGGAATACCTGGAAACACAGCAATTGCCTAACAGAATAAAACAAAACTCCCTTTATTAAAATAAAGTTTCATCATTACATTTTGAAAATGTGAAGAGTAGAGCAGGAGGCAGTGTTGTCTTCAGAGATCTAAGGCATCAAAGTAACAGACTGACAACTGGTTGGATTTTTTCAGTGTTTGGAACAATTCAGTGGAAACAAAGGGAATTTAGAGCCTGGAATTGCTTTTCATTGTTATTTTCCAACTAGAGCATGAAAAAATAACACAAAAGAGAAGAATCTGTTGGACAAGATACATCACTATCAGTTTTGGATAAAAATTATTGTTAGAACTGAATATATTGTGAAAACGATTGTCACTGAAAAGAACTTAAATATTTTTTGTTCCATCCATCTGCATCCATGCCGCTCAGTTTTTCATTCAGTAAAGTTTTACTAGTTTAATGAGGACTTCCTAATAATCTTATTGAGGATTATTGTAAAATTATCAAATGAGTAATTGACATCTCAAAGATTTGAAATTTGGAAAATGAAAGATTTTTCTATAGCCCATCTCTTTTGACAGACAGAAACAAGCCAGAATGCAGCCTATCACTCATGCCTGCCAGTCTAAATTTGAAGGCTCAAGCTTCAGCCCTCCTTCTGCAACTGCTCATATAGTCAAGGGTGTAAAACCAATTCCCTTTGGATTTGGCCTGGAAGTTGGGGTTAGTGCATGCACAAAGTCTGTCTTGGTTGATTCTATTGCATATGGCATTCTAATGACAGTCAAAACTGGAATTTTAGAGAAGTTTTTACTATTACTTTTAATTCTCTTCACTGAAACTTGGAAACAGTTTACCACTTCTACTAAGTGTCCCGGACTACCAACTGCTTTTGTACTAAGACCATACTGCTGTCCCTCCTCTGTCCTGCCATATGCTTGATCCCAGCTCTCACTATGGCTCCAACATCACTGACAGCTGGGATAGTGAAACCTGGGTTTTCACGCCCTTTCCCTCCCCATGTACATGCCCTTGTTTCTACTGCAGCAAAACCCCACCAGGACAGGGCACTTCTGGGACACACGCCAGTGGGGCCAGACTGGGGAGCCCATCAGGAAAGCCTCTGGTTACACTGGGCACATCTGATCTGGAGGAGCTAGGAGAGCTGCCCACATGAGAAGTTAGCCCAAGGTGGCAAGGGACATCTACTTACAGAACACAACACGGGTCTTCCCACTGTAATACAATTGCTGGCTCAAAATCACTGCCCAATGTCTTGGTAGGGATGCTCAGTTTTTACTTCAGCCCACTGCATAGTTGTCCCAAAGTCCACCCAACAGAAAGTGGCCAGCTGGCTCACAGATGGGAATGCACTAGTGCTCTGCAGGTATTCAAGACTGGGGGGAGGGGGGGAAGGGGGGGAACAAAACCCCCCAACCTTTTTACCCCCCCCCCCAAAAAAAAAAGACAGGTTCTTCTACAGGAACACTGGAGATACGCTTCCAGTTAGTCTGGCTTAGTAGGGAGAAATCGTAGCTCTGGATCTGAATGGAAAAAGTGGACACGACAGTGATATCTCAGCTACATAAGGTTATAAGAGGCAAATGGCATACCTTCATAAATAATATCAAAAAATATTTCATCTTTAAAAAGCTAGTTGATGCTTAGTAAATAAACAGAAAGCAACATCATACAGGCTAATCTGATTATTTGGAGCTGCACTGCTTCATTATCTGTTGCTTTCTAGTTCACATGAACCTTTCAGGACATGTGGGTCATGATCACACATGGGGGAAGGGGGAATAAGCTGCTCATTCCATTTAGCTAACTTACAGAGTTCAGAGACCATTAGGCAAGGCAGGGAAGGCATTTCCAAAGAACAGGAAGACATTAAGTATTTGAAATTAGTGGTCTTTATCACTGAGTTGTTTGTTTTTTTTTTTTTAAGAGATATTACATGACAACTACATGGCCAATCTGAGTTCTTTGCAGACATTTATGTATAGGCAGATATAAGTTACAGCCTATTCTGACACTTTACCAAATACAACATTAAGCTGACAAATTATACTAATACAGTATGATTTCAAGGTGTATCCAAATTTACAGCATGTGTAAATTTCTCAAATAGAATCCGATGTTTGCTAATATGGTACGATCTCAGTTAATAAGATCAAATTATGTCTGATCATACTACATTAGTAAATGTCACATCAAATTAGTCATTTTGAGAATTATAATGAGGCGCAGAAAGCAACCAAAAATAACTTTTCCAACACAAGCAGTGCTAAAACTGAAACCTGAGCTAAATACCAAGCCCCTAGGGGAAGCTTTTTGAATCCAAGGTTAGCTGAATTTTCTCTTCAGTCTTATTTCAAAGTGCTCTCATATATGATTTAAAGCATGGTTTGACTCATGGTAGCTTATCCAAAGGTCACTAATGGGGCCTGAAGATAAAGTCAAGAACCAGGAGAAGCTGGCAAAATGCATTAAAAGGTGGTTTGTTCAAGGATAGTCATCTTTCTGCATAGCTGTGCTCACCACAATGGTTCCAGGCAGGAAAATTCACCAAAATCCATGGTTCCCAAGTTTTGAAAGAGAAAGCACTTTAAATAGGAAGTTGCTTAAACAGTTATCAAACTTTCTTCCTTTAAGGCGTGTTATCTTTGAGCTGTTGTAATTAGTCAAAGCTCCAGGCCTCAAGATTTGTTTTTAATCTACTGAAACCATGTATCTGTCAGGTGTATGTTTGGTATAATGTCATTTATTTGCAAACATGAAGAGTTTGGTTTCTTTGAACACAGTAGGAAAACAAAGCTTCTTGGCTCAGAAAATTCCAAGTCTGCCCTCAACTAGTTCCTCAGACAGCTGTCCCTGCCCGTATACTTGTTTTCAGAGCCACGATTATCTTTTTCTACTCTCCTCCAACTTGCTGAGCTTCCTGCAGATTTCCTCCTTGCCCATACATCTAAAGGCAGGGGAAGAGCTCTTGAAACACCCACATTAGAGCTGACCTGTCATTCAGCAGGGTGCCCACAATCTCAAAGCCTATCCTAAAATAGAAGGCTGAAAGCAGTCCTGTCAAGCCTTGAGGATGTCTCTCATTCCCTTTCACAAAGCCTTTAACAAGGAAAAAAACCTGGTATGTGGCAGAAGCAGCAAGAGCAGGAGTCTGAGGAATGTCCAAGGGTCTCACGTTCACTGGGATGGGGAACGTCATCTCTCCAAAGCCTGACTGCTGCTAGCTCCACATTCACCATTTAGAAGACTTGTGACCACACCACGTTCAACAGCAACAGATCCTGAAATGATATGTTGCCAAAACCCTACAGATTCCATCTGAGAGCTCATTCCCTGACTCCCTCCCTACCATCTATTTAATTGCAAGAGTGCAAAGAAAAAAACAACCCAAAACAGCTTAGTAAAGGAAGCGTAGGTTGGGAGAGGATTTCTTCAAGGACTAGCATGGTCTCCCTGATAGGGAAGTGTTTGACCTCTATGTCACCAGCTAAAGCAGATAGTCTACAATTTTTTCGCAGGCCATTGTATCAACAGCAAGAAAAAAGGTTTGTCATTTGTGATGAACTAAGAGATATTGAAATTGCTTAAGTGATTTCATTTCCTTCCTTATTGAGTTAAAATATACTCATGTAATTATAGATATCTTAGTCTTATAGATAAAGCACTTCTAAGTTGAACAAATTAGTGCAAGCTCTAAGCAAGAAGCATTTTTCTGTGCTTAGAATTTAAGAAAGTGAGGGCTAAAGGGTTGGTGAATACCTAAGTTAACTGTCCAGTTTTTAAAAAGTTATAGTAAAAAAACCACTAAACAATGTCCACTGTTGAAAAGAGGATTTTAGCTACTGTTTTAGGAGATGGAACATATGCCCAGTATTGTGACCTGTAGCGTTTAATATTAATTTTCTTGATTTAGTATACACTGGCATACGCTTCAAAGAGCGTTTTCCCACAATGGCTTTACCAAACCCTGTTGCTCATGACTTGTTTGCTTGATATTTGCTTCTTTTTAATCCAAGCTGTCTGCATGAATTTTAACTCAATTATGGGTGTTTATATAAGGCAGTCTGTTCAGGGACAAAGTTGCTGATCCCCAGAGAAAGCATTGTTCCTATCCTGTCTGTATTTCAGCAGATTAGGTTTAAACCAGACCTATCAAAATACACTCACTTCCATACAAGCTTTACATGTGTTTTGGTTTGAATAGCATTGTAATAATAGACCAGCCCTTTGTTATTAGTAATTACAAATACTTCTGTTGGATTCTGGTATGTCAGTAGGCTAGGAACCTTTTGTTTTCTTTAAGCTAATTTCTACATTATTCTGCATTTTCTTCTTCTAATCCTTCCCATGTCCTAGAGGATTTTAGCAACATTTTACTGTCATTCTGTTATGAAACTTGTTTTCCCTTGAGCATGTGGCAATTTCATTAGGTACCTGAGGATCATATAAAAATCAAATAACAACATAAGCTCAGCTAAAGAAAAAACATTTCTTCTTAGTTCAAGACAAAAATAAAAGCACATGGAAGGAGGAGGGGAAGAAAAAAAATAAAGGAAGCATTATTTGGTGCATTTTGTTTAACCCCTTGCTGGCTATATGTTGTGTTCAGTGCAGGCAGCCTGGCAGCTCGCTCTTGCTCTGCTCCTGAGGTCTTACCAGGCAGCGGGCATCCCCCAGTTGCTACTAATAGCAAATGTGGCTCTTTTAAAGGGGATAAGTTTGCTGTTTTTGTACAGGTTCCTTTACCTCTTTCATATGGGAACACATACTATATTGCACATTGGTGTCCTTCCTCCACCTACACGCTCTCCAAAAATCGTGTTTCCTTCTGGCACAATGAACACAGCTTGAAAGAAAAGCATTGGAGAAAGCCAAGTGCAATTACACAGGACTGGACTTGATGACCCAGGAGACTCTTCTGATTTTGCATTTTCTCCAGGGAAATTGAGTCAGCTAGCCTGGAAATACATGCAGGAGTTGCCCATCACAGCCTCCACCCTGCAAATTCCTACCTTTGAGGGGCTCAGACTGCTTGGAACAGCCTAGCCATCTCGATGGGATGGCAAGACTTTATGATATTAACAGGACAAAAACTAGGTTTCTCATTAGATCAAATCTAATAAGAGGTTCCTTCTCTTTGGGACCTGTTTATTACATGCTTGAGTTGCTCCTGAAATATTACTCAGCTGCACACGAACACGACTGATGAGATGTTTTACTGACCTCTGCTTGCAGCAGACAAGAGCCGCTCTCACTATCACCTCATTCATGTTCATTTGAAGTAGTCATTCAGACTCAAGAGCTTCAAAGTGTGGTGCTTCCATTTAGATAAGTGACCCGACTATCTTACATCACCTAAAAATGGGTGCAAATCAGGAGTAAACTACTCAAGCCAGCTTTCTGCGCAACATCACTGTACAAGAGTTTGAATATACGTATGGGTTCCAGCTAATTAAGCATAGTTCAGCAACACCAATACAGTAAGCAGCATAGCGAAGCTGGCAACAAAGAGAAATCCTTGGCAGAGACCATGTGTGCCGCTAATGTTGTATGAATAGCATTTTAATCAGAGCCAGGTTTCCACGAGTCACAAGCCCTGATCACTTGGCTTTGGCTTAGGTCTTGGGTCATTTTTCTGTTACACCCAAACCCATCTCAGGACGTAGTATTGCTACGACTTCCCCCATGCCTGGCCCCTCCCCCACTGGAAAAAAACAATAATATCAGTAAACAGCAACATCATAAAACACTGCACCCATTAATTTATGGCCACAACACATAGACAATACCATGTGGACCATTGCCAGGCCCAGAAAGATGTAACATAAATTGGTCTTGGGAGTGTTTCAGTGCAACAGCTGTGACAGATCACTTTTTTCCAAAAAGGAGATTATAATGTTGAAAATGGCTTACATAAAATTGACTTAAAATTAATTATTGCCAAATTAAACCAAATGTTTCCTGTGATTTTTAATAGGGTTGAGACACAGCAGCAGTGGTTTTTCCACATGTTTAAGTATTTTGACTGGATTTTCAAAGCAACAAGAATTTAATTGGCCAATACCTGTTAGTCTTGGGTGAGAACTGGGCAAACTACTCCTCAGATTGGCTTTGCTTATTCCAGCCTTAAGCTTTAGAAGTGGCAATAAGATTTCTCCTTCTGTTTTTAAGTGAGTCATGCTTACAAGCAAGAAAACTGAAACAACTCTTTGTTCATTGCAGGAGATTTAAGATGTATTGAAGAAGGAAACATGCAAAAAATTTGCTTTTAATTCCTCCAGGGTTACCTACACCAAGTAGTGCCTGACCTTTTCCGCAGACATTTTCCTCCCACCTCTAAAATTATGTACACCCCTTGGGCATGAGGCATTCTCCTCAAAATAGACACCTGGTAATGGACCAACATTCAAGGAATGGCATGAATTACTGAGGAAAAACTCTTCGGCTCACTGAAGCCTTTCTCCATTGCTCCACAGTGGTTTATGCATCCTGCCTCAGCAGACACCATGCAATCTCAGGTTTATTATCTTCGGCATTATTGAACAATTGATTCTAGTCTCATTTAGTGCCCTTGAATTAAGGGATGTAACAGCATTTTCATCTTTGCTTCCTAATCAGCAGCCCTCAGTGACCTGCATGAACTGAGGTTGCTGGAGCATATTATTCTTTGTTTGAACAAATTACACAACCCACCAGGATTA
The DNA here is from genome assembly GCF_036417845.1 of Apteryx mantelli. Classification (NCBI taxonomy): domain Eukaryota; kingdom Metazoa; phylum Chordata; class Aves; order Apterygiformes; family Apterygidae; genus Apteryx; species Apteryx mantelli. Next base: position 14,412,388 of record NC_089993.1, read on the forward strand.
GGCAGTCCTGTTGCACTGCTCCACTCATGCACACCAGCACCATCCAAAGCACAGCCGTGCTGCTTACTCTATAACAGACTACTCATTTTAAAACTCTTCAGCCACTATAGTATGCTTCTGCATTAGTATTAGATGAGACACACACCTGTGTTAAAGGCAGTAATAGGCAAGGGTGGTCTAGGATTTAAAAGCTCATCCAAAGCCTAATTATTCTTCTGTGTCTTTGCCAAGGCTAATTTGCAACTGGCCTGTGCCTACAGCACACCAAAAAGACAGGCAAGGTTCAGCCCATTCCTTGGGCATCTGTTCCAGGGTGGGATTAGACAGACACACACGGCATCTGTTCCCTTTTGTAGAGCTGTTTTGTACAGAGAAAAAGATCCCTATTTCCCCTTTACACATGTGCATTGATAAATAATCCAAGTCCCATACAGTCAAATGCTCCTTCCAAGAGACAAAGAAAACCAAGATCATTCACCCTACCTCTGCATTACACACAGAGTGTTTCCAAGGCAGAGGTCATATCTGACCAAAAGAGAAAAAGCAAAGCCCCTCTCCCAGGCTCTCAGCAAGTTTGAAGCTTCATGCCTACCTTACAAAGCTCTGACACCAGTGTGCTTTTGAAAGCCTGCATCCCGCTTACACAAGTGAACAAGCTGAACAGCCAGGTGAACAGCAGCCTCCTTCCCTGCAGGAGGGATAAAGTACAAGATAAGAAGGTCAGCAAGAAGTCTCATTATCAAGGCTGCCATCTTCTGAGAAAATCTTCTCTTTACTTAGATATAGAAGTCAACAAGGATACCACTTACAGAAAACTGAGGTCTGGAGTTACCTTTGTATAAAGCTTTCTGTTCAGACTCCTTATTTTATCTCAGGATGTATTGGACTGTTTCATCAACAGTCATTTCTCTTCCTCCCATTCCCCTCTCTGATTTAATCTCCTGGTTGATCTTCTCCCCATCTGATTTTTTGTTTTTCAGAATAGCACAGATGTAGGAAGCAAGCAGAGCTTCCTAGCTTCAGCATCCAAAGAGCACCTCAAAAAGCTGGTGCAACTGGGTTTAGGGCACTGGGGAAAGAGCTTCCAAAAAAGGACTCTACTTTCTTACTTAACACAAACTTCCCTCAAAAAAAAGGGGAGCGGAAGGTACAGTTTTTCACCCCAGCCCACATCCTCACTCCAGCCCAAGCTCTACATCCCTAGGAGCAGCCAACCAAGCTCATGGGAGCAAAGTCACTTTATAGTGTGCAAGGGAATCCCTTAATTCACAACAGCTGCCCCTACCCGACACTCCTTGTACTTAGAGCATGCAGCTGTGGTCTCTTGTCCACTAAGGAAAAAGACTTAACCCCTTCTCTGCCAATCCCAGCTGAAGGCTACAGACACAAGATCAGACAGAAAGTGAATGAGACTGGTGATTTTTTACATAACCTTGGGCACATGATTGCTATCTATTTTACAGCTGAAATCCAATTTCCAAGCAGAAACTATTGCCAGACTTCGTCCTCCCTACAGAGTGGCTATACCACATGCCATTCTGGCTTCCTCTTCTAATGTAAAATTTCTTATTTTCTGGGATTTCATCACCTGGCAATGAAACACAGTCCCCTGAGGATCCTGAACAAAGCTGAGTTCACTAGATCTGCAGCATACAGAACAGAGATGACAGATGGTGAGTTTGCATTAATGTTACAGTTCATATCAGATAAACACTTTGAAGAGACTGTCTCAGTGGTCCCAAAATATTGCACTTTGGGTCACCCTGCAGAGATGTGCAGGAGCATGTGAACCAGATTACTTCTGGATGAGACTGAACCATTCAGTGTGCTCCAAGAGTACATCTCATGCAATATTCACATGACCACACTAGAGCTACTCTGAAATAACCCACTAAACATTGTATAGTCCTATCGGGCAGCCTCACTTGCTAGTGTAGGGGACCAAGAGGTGCACAGTACCAGCTTCTCCTTGATCTGATTCTCCTTTCATTCGTACAGGCTTGGGTAACTTCAGTAGCATTACCCAGTGTGCCAGAGGAAAATCCCTCACTGATAACAAACGTATTGCAAGTAATCGCAAAAATAAGGTGGCAGAAGGAGAGGGGATAGGTACTGAGCAGGGAATGGATCAGCTCTTCAGTAGGGCTGATCTGCTAGCTGAGGAGGAAAGGGAGATTTATTCATGAATGTGCATCTCCCATCCTCCCTAAAGGCGTTTTGCCCACTCAGCTTCAGTGTTTGCTGCTCACATTGCTCCAGCAGTGCATCACTGTTTATGAGCCTTCTGACCTGAATCTTCTTTAAGGCCTGTATTTCTTTCTCTACCACAACACTATACGCTGCGGCAATTTATTGTTTCCAGCAGAGTCTCTCCAGATTTACCGTGATTTAATTGGAAGGACAAAGACCCCACATGGAGTTATAGAAAAAGAATTCTGTAAAAACATAATTTTTGCAAAAACATGGGGCCCAACCTGAAACTTACTGTACCTATGTGAATCAAGAGTAATTTAGTAAGCTGGTGAAGCTGAATGGACAGAAGTCAGAGCAGAGAAGAAAACAGACCTTGCAGCCTCATTAAAAGCAGTATGCACGTGTGGATTTACCTGGAGGCACTAAGGAGAGGCATAGTCCCCGCTTAGAGCCACCAGCTGCCACGCAGCGTCACTTCACATGGCAGCAGCCCTGTGGCTGAAGCATATGCTCCAGTCAAGAGGGAAGCTGCGTCTGCCACTAGCACATTTCAGATCTCATGTTGGGCTCTGTAGGTGCATGTTTGTACTGCAAGCTCCTACACGCCATTTGGCATGGTTTGACTCCGTTATAATACAATTAATCTGTAGCCTTCTCCCTTTTGACTGGGAAGAACAAGCTGCAACTGTACTCAGTACACACCCTCACTGGGCTGCAGCTTTTATTCCACATCTGGATCCGCTCATTGAGGAAGTCAAGCACTGTAAATATATTTTAAAAACACCAGGACTTGTAAATGCTACAAGAAATGATTACTCTCTAAGTGATCAAGAAGAAATATGTCTGTTCATAAATGTGAACCATCTGACCCTAGAAAAGAGAAGAAAAACAAATGAGGGCAAGAAACAGTGCATACAGTGGGCTTAATTCTAACCGCACTTCACCGAGATCTGATACCATTAGGGTTGCACTGAGCGTCACTGTGTGTTGACCCCACTTACACGTGTAAGAGATGGATGAATCCCTTGTGTTCCTGAACAGCTGGAACTTGCCTCGACTTTGATGTTGTAGTCAGGTGGGCAATAGAATTAGAGGCTTCCTGGTAGATTGCTAGATAGAAATGATTAGTTTAATTAACTTCATCTTAGGGATCATTTCTGGTGTTGCGGAAAGCCTATTAAGTCAGTTTGTTTTATCTCAAATCACTTGGTCATTAATAGCACAGAGCCAATATGCCACATCATGCTAATTGTAATCAACAGATGAAAAACATTTTTTTGAAGTAAAAGAAGGAAAAGGATGAATTTTGATCTCACTTAGATTAACAGTTTTCCAGAAGCTGGTGGAATTCCCTGACATAAAATCAATGTGAGCAAGTCCAAAATTAAGTTGTTTTGCCTTGTCAAGAAGACAAAACAGAGAGCTTGGATTGTGCCTTTAAAGAGAGACATTTATAGATTTAAATTTTATTTGAAAACTCTTGCTCTCAAAAGGTTTTCACCCCATTTATAAACTTGAAATATCTGTGTTCGGGGAGAAAAAGAAGAGGGATTCTGCACATCTGCCTGAAAAAAACCCTTTGATAGTACTTGAGGCCAATCATCACTAGTAAAAATATTTGTCCTCTTCTATGATAGTGTGACTGATGCTTCATTTAAAACATTAGTATTTTCTTTTAGGACCCACCGTTGGAGGTGTCTGGCATTTATTCCCCATGCTTTTAGCATTAACCAAATGGCTGAATGTGTAGCCTGGCCCAAATTTCGCCCACAGGGATGCAAATATCTTCAGTCAAGCAACCCCATTTCCATATGTATTTGTGTGTGAGCACAGGAGCATTGCGTATGCACTTCTGAAAGTCTGGCTGTTTGAAGCAGTCTATATATCCCATCCTGGGCTACTGCTTTCCTCAGGGTGTAAATCCCACAGTGCAACAGAACTGGTGGCAGCGTTTTGGGACTCCAGGAGAGGACAGCTGTTGAAAGATGAATAGATGGACCAAGTCCATGCAATAGGTGCTTCCAAATGGTAGACTAAAATAATTTGGATCCCAGTATGTAGATAAAATAAACTATTTTGCCTGTGCTCCTTTGGAAAAGTTCCAAGATGGTTTTAGATTACTAATTGGCAAATATTTAAGCACATTTCACATAGGGCTCCAATATGTGTGCAGAAACACACACAACATGTAAATACACGCTCTGCTGAGTTTAAATACAGTTGGTTTGTATGGCACCATTTAGTAAACAAACAACAGGTTGTAAAATAGTAGTCATATGTATTAATTCTGAGGCTATGCACAGGCAAAAGCGGATCCCCTTATGCATGCAAATATAAGGTGTTATAGGAAGCTCTTATTTCATATCCAAGCAGAATAATGGATTAGTGAACCTGGTTTTCACCTCTGGAGTTTGAACTTCCGTGCGACCACACACCAAACTCAACAGGTGTGAGTGAGTCATAGGGTCTCACCCTTCCAAATATCATAAAACCCGTAATTGTTATAAAACAGTGAAACACACTTCGATGTAAGAATCTGCCTCTGCTTAACATTTCAGAGGAAGTTTTTGGTGAAATTCAGACTAAGACAGTGTGCTGACTACAGTCTGTGAGACGCTTTCTGTCCACACTATATATGCTACAAGTCAGAGGCTGAGATCTTCAAAGGGTGTGGGCAGGGCTACTGCAGGGTTAGCTTCAGCATAAACCTGTGGACACTTATTTCACAGTAATTGGCTGTGTCTATCCTCTACAGCATTCCTCGCATATGAGAAAGTTCACTCCTTAACTGCAGTATTGTTCCACTGAGTAGCTGGCAATGAACAGCTCTTATGGGGTAGTCGAAGAGTTGTAACTTCATCCTCTCAATTTCACTACAGCAACTTGTTCAGCTCCTTGTTCTGTAAGAAAGTTATGCGTCCAACAGCCACTTATAAGAAGTGATAACTAGTAACTTAGGTCACCCAAGCTTTTCTGAAAATCTTTGCCAAAATGATTGTCTCCTTTGGCTCCCAACTATTCCATTCACATACATTGCAAGCCCAGAAGATGGAAACACTAAGAAAAGTCACTCCACTAGGTTTGCTTACTATAAACTATTAGATCCTTGCATGCAGTAGTCCATTTGAGAGTTGTGACATCTGGCAACCCCCCAGAAGCCCCAAGTGTTCACTAACACCATGAGCCAGATGCTCAGCCAAGGGGACCGACAATCTGTCTGATTCCCTGAACCCATCTCTTTAGCCTAAATCTTTTCAAAGAAAAAAAAATGTGATGGCTTAGAAGACACTCAGGAAGAAATTTCACATTCATTCCATCCACCCAACTGGACATCTGCTCCTGTCTTTACTTTAACTCTTTTTTTGCTGCTGGTTGCTTTTTAATGACCTTTAAAAATGTAGACAGTTAAAATGGGACACACTGTCAACATGGACTAAAGGTTTTGATTAAGACTTGGATTTGTTTCCAGATTATCTGTAGAACTGCTAGAGCATCATTACAAACCTCCAAGGGCTTTGGGGGATTCAATCTCCAACAGCATTTAGAGACTGTTTTGCTAAAATTACCCAATGGATTCTAGTGACAGTGAGATGTGATGACAATTTTTGCAATGCGGACATCTGTGGTGGGATTCTTTGCCTCTACCTTTCACCATCTAAGATTTAAACATCAGGTCACGTAAGATCCTTCTGCAGTCATTGAAGAAAAACAGGCAATTCATATTCTTTTAAATGGGAGGACCCTGCGGCCACCTATGGGCCTGCAGCAGCTATATAGCCTAGTTTGATGTCTAACTCCTAGGTGGCTAAAATGAGGTGATACATTTCTTATGTCACTTGAGTGCTGGGAACAAAAATGCCTTGGCACTGGGGGTATTGTGCTGGATAGTTATCACTGCTGTGAATTCTGTATTGTTGAGGGTGACAACAGAAAAGTTGACTGAGTCCAGCTTATGAAGGTGCAGATGTCTGCTCAGGCCATTGCCCAGTAAGAGCCTTTTATCACACGTTTCATTGTGCCAATCAGTGCATGAAACCAAACTCTGCCATGAGGCAGAACAATAGCTCTTTATTTCATTGCATAGATAGGCATTGCATCTATTGCATTGTATCTATTAATGATATAACGCATATTCGTGCTTCCAAAAAGTCACACGAATAGGTATTTTGTAAATTTTAATGTTTTGCTTGTTCTTATTCTCTCTGAGAGAATAATTATGGAGCTACCTACTTTCATTCATTAAATCAAACCTTGTTCTCAGCGCAGTGAAGAACATTCCCCATTGGATACACTTGCTCTTGTGCTGAGACCTTGTCAGCTCAGTTTCAGCCTAAAGCAAAATGTTCTGGCTGGGTTTATAAGCTCCTCAATATAAGGGGTTTAAATGGAAAACACAATTTTGCCTCAACTATGACAGCCTGCCTGCACTGCAATGAGACATTCAGTACTCTACTAGACTAGTGAACATGCCCTCTGGCAGTATGAAATGACCAGTTTCCTGTTGACAGCCAAATCTCATGACTTGATAGAACTGTGTGGTATGTTGCTCCAGCGATTTGTTTTTATAGGAAAATAATTAATTCTCAGTGACTGACATTGTTTTATTTCTACCCCATCATTGACATCCTGTCTGAGTTACACCATATCCCACAAATTGCACATCTTTTTTGGCTGTTGGTGCTCTCTACTCCCTCTTCTTTAGTATGATACTCATTATAATCTGCTCTCTTATACTAAGGCCAAGACTTCTGCTGTGTTTCCAGGTAATGTATTCTATTCCTGAGTGATTCATTTGGGAGGGAGGACGAAAGAGAGAAGGAAAAGCCTTTGAGAGGAAGAACACCCAAGTTTCATGATTTCTGAGTATCTGAAATAGTTCCAAAATTCCTTGGTGTTCTGGAGGTCTTTCCTTGCACGATGAAAGCACTGGACTTTTGTATTGTTTTCTTTATTTTGCAATATTTTATGATTCTCTCATATTCTGAGTTGTGTTGATTTGTGACTAGTTTTTCATCGTTACCCCGGGAGGAATTTTCTCTGAAAACACAGAAAAGAAACAACGCCCTGATGTGAGACGACTGTCAGACGACAGATTCTGCTATTTACCCAGTTCTTGCAGAATACTTATGACTCTAATATATGATCACCTCCCAGAAAGATAATGTGAAAATAAAAGGATCTTTCTCCCTCTCTCTCCCCTTCCCATTAACCTCCTGCATCAGCTGTGCAGACTATTATATAGTGAGGAAGAGCCACAGTCTTCTCTCATCAGGGAAGAAGGCCCTGTGCTTAAGGAGGTAACCATGGATGCAAAACATGCAGGTTCAATTCCATACTCCAACACATTTTCTGGAGCAAACTGCCTAGCGACAGACCATCTAAAACCCCTTGATTCGTAATGAAACCAGTAGAAGACATAGATTTAAACCTTGTTAAGAAGCAAGACTCCGGTCTGTTGATGTCTTGGATGTAATCTGTGAAATGAATATTTGAAAGTACCTTCACAAAAACAGTGATTCTTTGAGCACTAGAATTCAGGGAACTAATTTCCTATGGATTTGTATCTCCATGCAAGTAGCTTCTCTGGATCCTCTAGTAAACACTGAATTCATGATGTAGCCTTTCTCTTAATTGGGACACTGACAGGATTTCTCTTCTTTACCCAGCCACCTACATTCATGAAATATGTTGAGCTTATTCTCTCTGTCCCTCTAACAGGCCAGACTAAGACTCATTTCCACTATGTGATTGCCTTCACTCATTTAAAATGCTCATTGATATCCTCAGTTGCTATAGCAGAAAGGGTAGAGAGTCTAATAAAATTTATTCTCAAGCCAGCTTTACTTATATTGGAACAAAACTACTCTTTGCTTCCAGTTCTGATCTCCCCAAAGACTTTCATCATTTCAAATTCTGTTTGTGTATCACTAAAATTATACCAGCATCAAATCAGCATAGGCTGAGAATCGATTAATGAAGATTTAATCTATATAATTTAAAATTTTGTTTACCAAAATCTTGGCTTCACGATACAACATTAGGGTAGATCTAGAGTATTTTCACTGCAGCTGGTAGAACTACTCCAGATATACTAGTAAAGTGAAAGCAAAACTTTAAGTATATCCATAGCTAGGGAAAGTGGGGAAAATCTTGGCTTCGCTAATGTCAATAAGAACTTTGCAATTGATTTTATATATATATATATATATATATACACACACACACATATAAAATCAATATATATATTTCACCATGAGCTTTTGCCAGAACAGAAGGGAGTGTTTCCACCAGCTTAGGATATTTCCATGTCCCTTGTTTTTCTGTAAAGGAAAATAAAGGCAACAAAACCCAGTTTTCATTGGAATTCAGTTGACTGGTTTTAAAATGGCTTGCAATAATGAAGCACCAACTTTGAATCATATATACACGTCCAGTTCTGAACCACAGGCTTCTGGGGCAGTCTATATTTTTTACCCAACTGCTTCAAAAACAAATTGACTTCTTTTAGAGTACATATAGAGCAACATCTCCTGAACAGCTTTCACATTAGGTGTCATTTTATGAGGCTGGGTTTCTTATTCTTGGCTACTCACACTTAAGCTGCAGTTCTTATGAGCACATTTCAATATATTAATTTATATTCAGAACAAAAAATCTAGGGTTATCCCATCATCAGAAATCCTTATGAGCTTGATTTTTTATTGTTTCCATCATGTAGGATTATGGTTTCCATGAGAAAAATAAAACACCACTATCCATTTTTTTCTTTTTCTTTTCTTTCCTCCAATAGTTTATTTTTGGAACAGCAAATACTTTTTAAAAAAGCATTTGTTTTATATTATAAATTGGAGTGGAATGTGCCTTTTCCCACAAATGTGTTAACCTGCTAGCCAGATGTGTAGTTTGGCACAGTGACTGAATGCTAGTTCTCTCATATAAAGACCTGCAAGGCAATTTGGGTCTGATCTGAATTGCCCAGTAGGACAAAATTCTTGTAGTACTGACTAGCACCAGATTAGGGTTCCTTTCTTCCACCTTCTATCAAAGCATAAGAAAAACAGATAAACTCAATATGAAGTGTCTATTAAAGATGCTAAAGTAGGGAAATTTTCACTAGCATGAAGTAGCAAAAAAGAATCATCTCTTTCTTCTTACCGATAGTTAAGAGATCTGCTACTTATTCACAAGACATGTCAGTATTGCACTGTTTGCCAGAATGTATGTGTGTGTTTATCAAGGCAGCATGAAGCTATAACTCTCAGGAGAATTTTTTCCAATGAAAAACTGCAAAGATACATCAATTCCTCCTCCTTCCAGAAATTGTATTTTCTTTTGAAAAAGCATTTTGCTGGAAAACGTCCCACCTAGCTCCCACCTAGATGTATGAGAGCATCCCTTGAGAGCAGGACTGTTATGTGGCTGGACCACTTTTTTTGCCCAGAGCTACACCACGTGTAGGGGATTGGACACCAGCTGAGAACCCCATGTGTGTCGAGGTACTTGCAGGACCAGGGTCTTAGCCAGTATTTTGAAATTCTCATTTATATAAGCACCTGTAAAACTATAAGGGACATGCTTTAAGTATTTTGCTCAATTTAGGCCCATAATTTCAAATGAAGAAAGAGGAGCAGAGATACAGAATTTAGGTGGTGACAGAAAGGAACCAAAGTAAACCGCATTTTATAAACCTCTCTGTCCATCAACATGAGCTTGTTTCCCTTTTCATTGCCTCTTACCGTTCCTTTGCACAGAAAACTCCTTAGGCAACACCTTCAGATTTTAAGCTGTTTGGGTGTAGTGAGAGCTCTGCATTGTTTCGTGGTGCTCCACCTCTTTCCTGGAGTCTCGCCTGGAGTAAAAAGAGAAGAGAATGGACCTGGAAATCAATCCAGCTGTGTATTTTTTGTCAGATAATGCTGGAAAAATTTCATCCTGAGAATGTACTTCTCACTCACTTTGCTGAGGAAAGAGAAAATATGGCATGTCTATGGGGAGAATCAATGCATTATCCAGAAAACTGTAGTCTAGAAAAAGATTCCCAAACCCTACGCCACCCATAACCCCTTTTAATAGAAATAGCACTCCAGCTCTTACACAAATCCATCCAAAGGTACCACAGACCCTCAGGCCCATTTTCCAGAAGATGTTTGCTTTGGTTGCTTTCATATTCCTGGGCTTGCTTTCTTTGCTATGCTTCGCTCTGTTTATATCTTAGTCACTTAAACAGAGACAGAGTTTGCATGAAGCTTCCTGAGTGAAGCCATCTAACAAAGTCCACACGCTGTCTTGGTGCAGTTCATTAGGAATTGTCTATTACTGATAGCAGAAACAGATTCTCAGTGTTCAATCCAAACACTGGACGCTGCAGGAGAGAACAACGAATGTTGAATATTTGTGTTTATGAGGAAATGAAAATAGAGAAAAGCTGGGGTGTTGGCCTCTGTCCACTACTTTCCTTCACTTTAAATGTTTGCCCAGGCTTCATTGTGTCCCTGCGTATTGTATCAGCACAAGGCTATTTTCATTATTAACCTGCACAGGAATTACTGGAAGACTCTGGTGTGTTATACATCACATAAAACCCTCACAGGGCTGCTATAGCGATAGGATGGGCGCTAGCTTTCACTTTTTAATGCGCTGGGGAGAAGGCTGATACTTCAGAGAGACTAAATAAGTCATCTTGAATTAAGTTACTTGAGTTAATACTGTTTCATTTTTCCCTGCAGAAGTGATAACGAGAGATGAATTTTGCATTTCACATCCAGTAACATCCACTTTTCTGCAAGAAACAAAGCCAACTTCATTGTTTATCTTCATTTAGGATGGTGAGATATGTTCAGGGTCATGTACAAGATGATGAATGTCTTCAGCTGCTGGTAAGGCAAATGGGAGATGAAGATGCTCAGCTTCTCGCTGACAACTAAATGGGTTTCTGCCTGGACATGATCACCAGACTGCAATATCGGCTCTTTGGGAGGGCCAGCGACAGGGTCACTTTGCAATTAAGGAAACCTTCTAAAAATGGCCAGACTGCACCAGACCAATATACCAAAATTACCTGTTTCCAGAAATGCTCAGCAGAAGATGCTCAGGAAAAGCAGCCAAGAATGAGAATACTTATAAAAACATCTTTCCCAGATATACCCTTCCAGCTAGCGTCTATAGCTTTATTTCTGTGTTGTGAAGATGATGGTATTCTCTCAAATTTCAAATCTGTTCCATGTTCCTGAGAAGAAGGCATTTCCCTACAGAGAAAGGACAACATTTTCCAAGTTGTTTTTTGCCTTTAACCTGCATTGCAGATTTGAATCTTGTCCCATGTTACTCTAAAATCTGTCCCCAGCACCAGCAACACAGATAAATAATATCTCCAGTCCTCTAAGAAGAGAAAGTGAATGAAGGACAAAAATGTCCTTTCATTTGTCTTTTGCATGCTGGATTTTACTGCAGATTTTTTAATGTCTGGACAAAATCATTAGCATTCTTTAAAAAGTCCAACTTTCCAGCCAAAACTAAAATTAATTTGATAGATTCTCCTTAACTCTCAGTTATTAGGTGAGTGCAGAAAATGTTCATAAACATGAAGGACCTTGACACTGCAATCTGAAAATTGCCATCATAATAAATTAAAGAGTTTTTATAATATAATTTCTCTTTGCAAGTTTTGCCCTGCTCCTTCTTCCAAAAGAGATTTTTGTATTTATTCCAGCTCTTTCACTTTGCCATGTTTACAAGAACTTTTATGTGACTGAGCAGTGTATTTTGAAATATTTTCTTCACCAAATAGTTCTAACAGTGAACATTAGACCAAAACAGGAGGAGCAGTAGTTTTTAACATCACTTCAGGACTCCATAGGGTGCTATAGTTTGGTTCAGATGTTCATGAAGATATTCTAATTAACAATCCCAGTGGATTTGCTTTCTAAGAAAACTGTCATTTGCATGATAATGTTTTCTGTCTCAGAGACAAACTCCAACAAGTCACTGAAAAGACAAAAAAAGAAAAAATACCTGTGCTGCAAGGACATATATATGAAAACCGTGTCAGAAATCACTTACCAAGATTACAGCTGTCAAAAGTGCTGTGTTTCCAGCTGTAAAATTAGGTTTTATCATTGGCTTTTTTTTTAATTCTGATGATCTGACTGTAAATCTGACATTGTAACCTGCAAACAATATCCTTCAGTCCTCCTATTTCCATGGAAATAAGAACAGAATTTAGCCCACTGAATGTGATGGGAGTTTGCTGCAATAAGAAACAAAAATTAGGATCCAATATGACAGACAGATCTGAGGGGAAAAAAACAGTGATCTGCTAAGCACAGGTATGAGACTGTTGTCACAGATCTAATCCTCACATACATTCTTCAGGGATTTAAAACTGTAAAACCAAATTGTGCTGTGCAGCCATGTACATTTTATTAAGATTATTCCAAAGTCACTTTAAGTAGAATTTAATTCTTTTGTTCTCTCTCTTTTTATAATAGCCGTGGCAATAGCATCCATGTGTTTCATATGTAACACAATTTTGCAGACCCTATTTTGTCTTGTTATAAATATTTACATTTTCTCGTATTGCTGTTTCTTTCCTACCAATCACACTGTCTCTGTCTCAGTGTTGGTCGCACACTTTAGTTGCTTGTAAAACTGTGCAACATTTTCACACATAGGATGAAAGAGAAAAAAATTCCCTTTTGCTGGTGTCAAGAGCACATCAAATTAATTTACTTCAAGGTTTTTTTTCCCATTTTTAACTGTTAATAAAATTGCTATTTTGCTTTAGTGAAGTGAAATGTTTTGCGTCTCTGAAAGAGTATCAGAGGCTGAGTGCCACCCTTAATTTGCCACAATCCATTGGAGGATTAGGTGGATTTTTTACTGTACAGCCAATTCATACGGCACCCGGCATTATGGCAACCCAGCAATCTTTATGCGGCTGTTTCAGAAGCTGGAAGAGACCACTATAGGAGTGCCAAGTAACAGGCCTAAACATACAACTTGGTCACATACAACTTGGTCACATCTGAGCCAGTTTCTCTACAATCTCAAGAAAATTTTCTGCAGTGTCGAAATTCTATGATTCCTCTGTCTCATGCATTTAGCCCGAGAACCACCTTAAAACAAAATTGGAAAACCTGTAGGGACAGAAGTTCTACCTATATATTTATGTGAAAGTTATTCTTTCTCCAGGCTCTGCAGTCTTCAAAGTGGCTGAACTAGTTTAGTTCAAGTTTCCAGAAATGACCTTTTTCAGGCACTCACAAGGCTCATAAAAGGGTAGGTGAAGTTTTGAGTGATGGTGGCAGGGGATGGGACAGAACTTGTTGAGCCACCCTGGCTGTTTTCTGTACTTCTGCTCCCACTGCGACCAACCAGCCAGCTGCATTGAGCTGGGATCCCAAAACCCACATCAGCTTGTTTGCTCCAGGAGTTCTTTTAAATCTTCAATAGACATTGGAGACAAAATAGAAAAACGAGTCTGGTGACTTATTGTAGGTGGATGATTAATTGTTCTGGGATTGCAGTCATGATTACAGAGTTTTCATCTCAGGTGACGCTAATTAGGTTTTTCATTCTTCTGCATGCATACGTGATATTAGAGCAAATTTATCGCCATAGCGCTGGAGAGGCTGCATGCAAAGCCCCTCTATAATCACCAATCAAAAAGTCTTAAAAAACACTTATCAAATGCCTAACTTACTGAAATAAGGCATATTTTCAGTTTATGTTGTGTTTGAAGCCCAAGGTCTCTGTTCGGGACAAAGTTCGTTAATTGGATTTAGGAATATAGTCCTACCTGTCCATTCAGTTCTTAGAGCAAAGCCATGAATATGAATAGAGATGCACACTGCTACAATACAGAAATCATGGTCACCACCATTACTGGACTCTTGCACTTTGGAAAGGGATTTGGTCTAAAGCTAATCACCAGTGTGAATATTAAGAGTAAAATATTTATTTTTACTATTTTGATTTTTAGAAAGAAGCATATGGTGTACAAGCCAATAGAAATGGGCAATTTACAGCCTCTGTTTGGCCTAAGCATGCTCTGTCTCTCAGCAGAAATAAAAATGCCTTGTGTATCTGTACCAGAGATTAGCTTATAAAGAGCCCGATATATTCATGCATTCCTCCCTGTTCCTTTGGACTTCAGTTTCCAATGACATGCTGAAGACTTCTCCTGTGTGGCCTACTGTATGTACGCCTATGTTGGGATGATGCAAGTTTGCCATGATTTGATCTGTGAATTTCCTCTGTATGGAAAATCACCATTCCAAAGGGGTGGACAGTGAATAACTAAGAATGAACCTGTGCAAATCAAATGGAATAACACTGGTATTTTACATCTGGTAAGGTTAAGAGCATAGATGTTGCTGAGTGCATAAGTCACTGCCTTTGCTAGCATAGCTCCATACAGGTACCATTCTGGGACAAACCAGGCCATTCTGGGGCAAACAAGGCATTTTATTATTGCTTTGCAATAAACAAAGCACAGTAATGCTAATAAGGAAGGGAGAAACCCCAAGGGTTTATCTAAACTGCTACCAGAGGTATCACTACAACAGATGTAAGGCTGTATTCCAGCTACCTTGGGTCACCAAGAGCACAATGAAAATGGACAGAACAAGGTCCCAAGAAACCATGAAGAAGTTCATGTCACCTTGTCTTCCTTACGGCGGGGGCCAACCAGCAAGGTTAAAGCTGTGGTCACTCCTCCAACTGCAGAGCAGGCACACACAGGCAGGAGGCAAATCTGGTATGTGTACAATACGGACAGAGAAAACACGGGCACTTTTTTCATCGGGCTATTTGGGGAGAGCTGGGTCAAAGCCACAAGCCGCAACAGACTTTGGTGTTGCACCAGCACCGTGAAGGTGAGGAACAGGAATGGGTGGTGGGTTTGTAAGAGATCCAGAGGAGCAGATTATTAATGCCACTAGTCTCCAAATGCCTTGGGGTGATGAGGCAAGTGCGCAGTGCCTGCTTCAACCTGCAAGTTCAAGCACCATCACAGAGGGCTGCCGGAGAGCTGCAGGCCCTGACTCAGATAGCGATGGGGCCGGTCCCTGCCTCTGCATACTCTGCATACATGCATATGTTGATCACAGAGAGTTAAATAAGTGCTGCTAATGTGAGCAGTCTGGGAGGAGTGGGGAGCAAAGCAAAGCACACTGTTCATGGGAAATTTGGGAG